>NC_081361.1:91885603-92196317 GCF_030684315.1 Stegostoma tigrinum | reverse complement strand
CCCGAAACGTCAGCTTTTGTGCTCTTGAGATGCTGCTGGGCCTGCTGTGTTCATCCAGCTTCACACTTTGTTATCTTGGATTCTCCAGCATCTCAGCTCCCATTATCTCTGCGTATGATAGGTGTCAGGTCAAAAATACAGTTTAGACCAGGGCTGAATATAGAAATTTCAGTTGATGACAAAGAAAATAATACGGGCAGAGAGGGAGTATGAAAAGACAATGGTACGCAACTTAAAGGAGAATCCCAAAATCCTCAATAGCTATATAAATAGTAAGGGATGGTTAAAAAAGAGGACTGGGCCATATAAGGGACCAAAAGGGGCATCTATACATGGAGGCAGAGGGTAGAACTGAAGAATTAACAAAAACCCATCCACTGGTACAGACACATGTAACACGACCAAGCTCTGTCAGGATATTGTATTCTAGTGAGGAGCCAATGAAAGAACAAGCCATCTCTCATAACTTAAGAGTTGATCAAATTTTAGGAAGAACATAAATCTTTTTGGCAAAACAGCCAATTTGGAATGTTGCACAGCTACTAGAAATGCCACAATAAAAAGTACTCAAAAGAATGACATAAAATAAAAATAGAAAATACTAAAAAAGCCCTCAGGAGATCAGACCAGTGGGAATTGATGGAGGGAGGAACTCAGCAGGTCTGGCAGCAAATGTGGAGAGAGAAACCCTTAGAGTTTCACAGAAGGCTCCCATTGAACTCAAAACGTTAACTGTTTCTCTCTTCATGGGTGTGGCCAGACCTGCTGAGTTTCTCCAGCACTTTCTGCTTTTTATTTCACTCCTCCAGCATCCACGGTTCTTTGCTTATATCTGAGCATCTGATTAAATTACCTGAAGGACAATTACCAATTAAAATGCTAACTCAGTTTCTAATGCTGCCTGTATCCAGAATTTTGTTTTTTTTAAATGAAAAGGAATACTGTTCTTAGTACAACATGGCCAGAATAAATTTACTAGTTTCTCAATAATGATTCTACTCAAGAACATTCACACAAATTCTTTGTGGAGATTATTTCACAAATTTGGAAAAAGTAACAAAAATTACGAACATGTGTAGATTACCTGATCATCAGAGTCTGACTGAACACCAACAGCATCTGTGACATCCACAAGCAAACTGAGGTCAAGTTCACTGGGGCCTGGTATATTTGATGAAAGAGGATGTTAGGAAATTAGGGAGAGAATTTAAGAACAAGGTGAAAGTGCTTCACAAGGTGCCTCCTATTGAAATCTGTCACGGTTTTCAATGGTAAATGTTGACATTCAGGATCAACCAGTTGGTAACTCTTCTGCTCGGAATCTGAAAGTTGAGCTAGGGAATGGAGACTGGGACAGAGACCACAGGACAAAGCTGAAACTTTCCAATGAGATGCTAAGCCGACTGCCCCCTCAGGTGGACACAAAAGATCCAGTGACATGATTTGTAGGGGAGCTGGTGGGTTCTCCTGGTACCTACCAACGTCCATATCAGGGGGTGGTTCTCATTTTGGAGCGGGTGCTATCAACACAGGATCTGTGTGTGTGTAAGTGCTCCCACAATGCAGTTACAACAACAAGTGATGCGAACGGGAAGAGGAATTTTGACATTTGCAAAGCAATCATTCAATCGTACCCTGCACCATGGAAGGAGATGATTGTGTGGTCAATTATACATGACCTTTTGCTCTTAAATTTGATGAGGTTGAATCCCAGTGTATGCTATTTGCTATTTGATGGAAGCCCTTGTCATTAGTCAATAACTTCTACAGCTGATACAGAACAGACATTTTCTTTACTCGTCTTATCAGTAACAAACGGTCAGTTAAATTGACTTAAGACACCCTTTAATACTGAAAGTATTGTAGCTAGGCTCGGGGGATTCAGTTAATATACAGTGTTTTGCTGACAGATGCAAGTTTAAAAGTAGCATTTCAATCTTACACAAATGCACTGTCTACCAGTGGCACTGGGTCACAAAGGCAGCCTTTTCTGAGATGAGACAGGAATGTCAGTGGTTTGTTGTCCATTCCTGGCAATGGAGGTCAGGACAGAGGTTAGTTAAGACTCACCTACATTGCTGTGGGTCTGGAGTCACATGTAGGCCAGACTAGCTTTCCTTCCCTAAAGAGCATTAGATGATTTTTCGCTATGAAATAATGATAATTTTATGATCAAGGGGGGAAGCGTTGAACTCCCAATATTAATAATCTACGAGCTGCCCCGGTGAGAGTTGAACAGCGTTAGCCTGGATCACTAAGAGACATTACCATGGAGTCATACAGACCCTTTGGTCCAACTAGTCCCGCCATGTTCCCAAACTAAACTAATCCCACCTGCCTGCATTTGGCCCATATCCCTCCACACCTTTCCCATTCATGTACTTATCCAAATGTCTTTTTAATGTTGTGGCTGTACCCACGTCTACCACTTCCTCTGCCAGTTCATTCCACGCACACGAACTACCCTCTGTGTAAGAAACGTTGCCCCTCACGTCCTTTTAAAGCCTTTCTCCTCTCACCTTAAAAATACGCTCAGAGTTTTGAACTCTCCTGCTTTAGGGAAAAGGTTTTGTTTTTCACCTTATCTATGCCCCTCACGATTTTGTAAATCTCTATAATGTCACCCCTCAACCTCTCAAGCACCAATGAAAGAAGCCGCAGCCTATTTTTATAATTCAAGCTTTCCATTCCCAGCAACATTCTGGTAAACCTTTTCTGAACCCTCTCCGGTTTAATAATATCCTTCCTACAACATTATGCCAACATCTCCCTTTACTGGAATACTGAGCACTGCATTACAGCAAAATAGTCAAAGGTTTGGAGATGATGCAGAAGAGTTTCATCAGAACAGCACCAGGGGAAAGGGATGTCAGTAAGCTTGGGCAATTTCCTCCACCGACCACAGATGACTAAGGAACGATCCCTTAACAATACTCGATTGTGAGGACACCACCCGGACAAATACTCGAGAGGAGCAAAAAATTGCAGAGCTCTGGGGAAGGAGCTGGGAGTATCACTATTCATTATTCAGCTCTTTCAAAGAGCATGCACAAACAAGAAAGGATACAGATAGTAAGCCCTTTTGGGGAAGCCCAGTTTGGAGCATCTGCAGGCTCATGGCTCAAGAAAGGACTGTAATGTTTGACATTTTAAGATTATTTCTTCTTTTTCCTACTTTTATGCTAAGAAGACACAGTGCTAAACGTTTTTTTTTAACTTTTTTTTCTTTATTTCTCCATCTCTGTCACTACAATTTTGTACCTATGTACTTTGTACCTAGGTGGCCCATATGTGGTTACACTGTGTACATTTCACTGTACTCCTGTACCCCATACTTGAGCAAATGTGACAATAAATCCTAAATCTAAATCCAAACAGTTCACATAGAACCACTGATAGGTTAGGTAAGTGGGGAAAAAACTGGCAAATGCAGTATAATGGGGAAAAATGTGAAGTTGTTCATTTTGGAAGGAAGAACGAAAGAACTGAATATTAATGAATGGAGAAGAGCTGCAGAAAGTTGCAACACAAAGGGACTTGGGGAGACTTGTCCACGAAACACAGAGAGCTAGCACACAGGTGCAGCAGGTAAACAGGAAGGCTCATGGATGTTGGCTGTTTCCAAAGGGGTTTGGAGTATATGACTGGGTACTGGTAAGACCACATCTGGAGTACTGTGGGCAGTTTTCCCCTTATTGTAGAAAAGATATCATTTAATTGCAGGCAGTTCATAGACAGTTCATTGAGATGACCCTTGGTCTGGAGGAATTGTCTTATGTGTAAAGATTAAACAGGTTGAGACTTTACTCATTGGAGTTTAGAAGAATGAGAGATGATTTTATTGAAACACATAGCATTCTTAAAGGGATTGACAGGGTAGATGCTGAGATGATGTTTCCTCTCACGGGAGAGTCTTGGACCAGACGGCACAGTCTCAGAATAAAGGGGGATCAATTTAAGACTGAGATCAGTAGGAATTTCTTATCTTAGAGAGTTGAGAGTCTTCGGAACTCCTGATCACAGAGAGCTGTAGGGCAAGAGTTTTTGTGTACATTTAAAGCTCAGGTTCTTGATCAGTCTTGGAATCAAGGGGTATGGGGAAAAGGCAGGAAAGTGATCTTGAGCAATGTTGGATCAGCCATGATCCTATTGAATACTGGAGAATGCTCGACGGGCCGAATGGCCTACTGCTGTTCCAATTTTTAAAGTCTTATGGTCTAAGATGGGCTGAATGGTCTCATTCTGTGGTATAAGGTTCTAGCATTTGCAAAGCTTTCTGGGAATAAAACAATGAAAGTTGGGTGTACAAATAGTCGGGTGGTAGTACACAGCTTGAGTATTGCTCAAAGAAAAAATGACGCACTTTGTTGAAGTTGACTCTTGCTAAACCACCAAAATCTACTTGTGTACACAAGGTAATGAAGTTGAGTTTCAGCCTGATCCCCTTCAATTGGTCCATTTGATCTGGTGAATTGGTTCACTACTTCGAATCCACACTGACTGAGATGTGAAAACTAAATTTGGCCAGGTCTGGGGGCGGGGGGGGGGGGGGGGGGGGGGGGACGACACTGGGGTCATCCACAAGGTTCCACCTTTGCACTTGAAGATCGAATTACGAAAGAGCGACGGAAAACATTGAGGTATTCCAGGGTGACCGATTGATTTTGAAGATGCACAAGACAGCACGCAGAGCCAGAAAAAAGCAAATCTAACTCACTCCATTAAGTTATACTATGGCTTTAGGATAAGGTCCAAATCAGGAAAAACGTACTTTTACAACTGAAATCAGGAAGCAAGGAGAATGGGAACATTATTGTACAACCAGTTGGGGCTTTATGGCTGCAGAAACAGAAAATTGTAGAAAATGTTACAAAAAGGAGCAGTAGTAGGCCATTTAGTCCTTTCAGCCTTTTATGTCATTCAATATGATCCTGGGGGTCAGGTCAGAGACCAGAGATTGGTCAGGCCCCAGAACTGAAGCTGGCTGATGCTGCAGGGGAGGCTATTTTCCTTGTGGCTCTAAGAGCAGAGGCTGTAAACTCAGAGTAAGGGCTCGCACATTTAAGAATGAGATAAGAAGGAGTTTATTCTATCAGAGAGGAGTTCATCTGTGGAATTCTTTACCACAGAGAGCTGCTGAGGCTGGCTGATTAAGTGTACTCAAGAATGAGATAGGGATAGGGGGAAAAAAGGCAGGAAAGTGATTTCAAATAAAGCTGTTGGACCATAACCTGGTCAGAGATAACGGGAACTGCAGATGCTGGAGAATCCGAGATAATAAAGTGTGAAGCTGGATGAACACAGCAGGCCAAGCAGCATCTCAGGAGCACAAAAGCTGATGTTTCGGGCCTAGACCCTTCATCAGAGCAATATGGACCATAACGTGGTGTCGTGTGATTTCTGACTATATCTAACTCCTTCTTGAAAACATTCAAGGTTTTTGGCCTTTCTGAAGCAGAACATTCCACTGACTCACCACTCTCTATGCAAAGACGTTTTGCAATTTACTTTGTCTCCTCATCATACTCCACAGCTCAGAGGAAATTATTCAGCCTGTCTTTTCCCTACAATCAAACCACCTTCTGGGAGATTCTCTTTCAGTCAGCCCCTCCTTTTGGGATTGAAACCCACGACTTCTTCTTGAATGTATCAGGGAAAAATCACCAAACCACTTCCAGGTTCTTAAACCTTACACTTATATTTAGGAGTGACTCTGACAATAGCATATTTGAGCCAGTGTTGATGTATTATCCTTCGTATTGTCCCCTTGCTGGGCTTGGAGGGTTTGAGCTATAGGGAGAGGCTGAATAGTCTGAAGCTATTTTCCCTGGAACATCAGAGGCTGAGTGACCTTACAGAGATTTATAAAATCATGAGGGGCTTGCATAGGATGAATAGCCAAAGACTTTTCCCAGGGTAAGGGAGTCCAAAACTAGAGGGCAAGGGTTTAAGGCAAGAGGGGAAAGACGTTAAAGGGACCTAACGTTTTCAGCTGCCAGAGGAACTGGTGGGGGCTGGTAGATTTACAACATTTAAAAGGGATTTGGATGGGTACATGGATAGGAAGGTTTGAGAGAGATATGGGCCAAGTGGTGGCAAGTTGGGGTAGATTAATTTAGGACATCTGGTGGGCATGGGCGAGTTGGACAATGGATGTGTTTCTGTGCTGTACAGCTCTATGATTCTATGACAATTTAATCATTCCTTTACATCTGTCATTTTCAACACAAATATAAATAGTTGTCCATTAGATTTGGAACTTACCAGCCACAGGTTCTTTGGTAGGAAACAATTTGTTGTCGACAGCCACAGATATGTCATAAAACACCTCTTCCTCATCTCGATCTGCATCCAGCTGGATAGAACAATGGAAGAAAGCCATGTCATCAGCTACGGCCCATATCTATTAATTATCAGTAACCTGTACTGGGATCTGGTTCAATGTTGCAGTGGTCTCCTATCAAGTACAGAGCCTTAAATGAATCAGTCAATCATTACCTGCTCATGTCTCCACCCAAATCTACCATGCAGGAAACCAAAGGACTGTGGATGCTAGAAATCAGAAACCAAACCAGAAATTGCTGGAAAAACTCAGTGGGCCTGGTAACATCTGCAGAGAAAAGGCAGAGTTAACATTTCTGAACTGAAGATGGTTCACTGGACCCGAAATGTTAACTCTGCTTTCTCTCCACAGACACTGCCAGACCTGCTGAGTTTCTCCAGCAATTTCTGCTTTTGTTTTGACCATCCAGGATCTCAGACTAGGGGAGGCAAATGCCCTTAATGAGGAGGTATTCCTGATCTAAACTGTGCTCAATTACTTACTTGTGGAGTTCTCGGAATCATTGTCATTCACTGTTATATATTGTGGTAATGTCTGTAAAAAGCCCGGAACTAATTAGCCAGGAATCAATTGTATGTGTGGGTTTTCCAGTGCGGTCACACACATAACTGCACTCGAGAGTCAAGTATTGTGTAACACAACATTTCCTGAAACAATTTGCTATGGAGGCAGCATGGCCAGAGTGAAATTAAATACATTCCTGCTCCTCTCACGCTGCTTGGCCTGCTGTGGTCATCCACATCTAAACCTTGTTATCTCAGATTCTCCAGCATCTGCAGTTCCTACTATCTCTGAAACAAAAGAGCTTTGTCTTTCAAGATTGAAGTGTAACTCCCTTGCCCTCTGCTTCCTTTTTAATCTGTGTCCTCTGATTAGCTGCCAACCCGCCAATGGGAGCAATTCATTCCAACTTACTCCACAAATATAATTTTAAACATTTTGATTAAACTTGCAATTAAAATTTAATTTGTATATAATCCTGGTTCATCCTCATATGGAACATGGCTTGCAGTGTGGGCTGTCACACTTTGGGAAGGAAGTGAATGTATTGGAGACGATGCAGAAAAGTTCGGATGTATGGTTCCAGTTGACGGAGTTAGCTTGGAGAGGTTGGGGTGCCTTTGGAGAAAAGAAGTCTGACAGAAGATTTCGTCGAGGCATTCAAAATCACCAGGGATATGGACGGTGTGGATAAGGTCGAACTGAGAACAAGAGGCCACAGGCAATTTAAAGTAATTGGTAAAACAAACCAAAAAATGACACAAACTGCAGTTCCCATTATCTCTCTCACAAACTGGTGACCGTTTGGCCAGATGTTTATTTTGATTGGTTCGGATTTGAATGTTGCTAAGCAATTTAACTGTTCCAAACCAGATGCGGATACCGGCCAAGGAGTTCTCTTATTCCATTTAGGTCGAGTGGGACTGTTTTGCTGCCTCGAGTCTGCTTACCAGCAGCAACTTAAAACGGGCTTGCTGGCCTGGATCCTGAAGGAAATTTTAACTGTTTGGCTGTGTTTTGGGGTTTTGGTGTAGGCTGACGTACAGTCCCTCTGTTCAGGATATACCCTGAGTGAGGCTATGCAATTGCCTTCACTCAAGTGGTGTCCCCCAAGCTCAGTCAGAGTGGTGAGGGTGGCCACTTCCATTGGAATACCCTGCAACTCATGTTCCACTTGCTATATGCTCATTTGCCCAGAAAAAAATAATGCAATCTTTCCACATATTGGGTCCAGTCTTTGATTGCAGGATCAAACCAGCCAGGTTTCTAAAGTAATAGTATGTTACCAGAAACGCTTACCCTAACCCAAAGACAACTACTACAAGTGAATTTCTTCAGCAGCATGCTCTACTCTTGCTACCACTGAAGTAACTCCATGATGGCCAGTATCCTGTCACCAAATCACTCTTTATTTACACATGGAGAGTCTTTGACATTGATCTAGTTCCCTCACTCTCAAGGCCAATTGTAGTACTTGCTTAAAGTCCAGTTGGGCTTCAGCTAGTAGGAGCTTTTGCATGGTTACATCATTAATCCCCACATACCAGTCTCTCCACACCTCATTAAGAATCATAGAATCCCTACAGTGTGGAAACACTATATCCCACCTGAACTACACCTCCCTGAACACTACGGGCAATTTAGCATGGACAATCCACTGAGCCTGCACATCTTTGGACTGTGGGAGGAAACCGGAGCACACGGAGGAAATCCACGCAGACTCGAGGAGAACGGGCAAACTCCACACAGACAGTCACCTGAGGCTGGAATTGAACCTGGTTCCCTGGTGCCATGAGGCAGCAGTGCTAACCACTGAGCCACTGTACCACCCCCCAACATTAAGGGTTAAACTAAAGTCACATGTCTCTGCCAGTCATTTGAACCTATTCAAAAATCCCAATACAGATTCCATGCTGAGGAAGGATCACTGGACCTGAAACATTAACTCTGTTTTCTCCTTCACAGATGCTGCCACACCTGCTGAGCTTTTCTAGCAACTTTGTTGCTTGTTACAGATTCCCTTCGTTCTCGGTTTGCCGAGTATAACCGATAGCATCTCAGAATTAGAGGCAGCTTGGGGTTGTAATATTCCTTCACTAAATCCAGCAGCTCTTGAAATTCTTGACATTGATCTAGTTCCCTCACTCTCAAGTGAACAGAACGTCTGACACTCCTGTTTATAACTGTCAGCCAGGGCTTCCTGATTGGACCAGGTTAACAGTGCCAGCCAGGGAACTCACGTTCTATAAGGGTCTGTCCTTGTTACAGTCACTACTGTCATCATATTGAAAAGGATTCACTTCTTGAGGATAGATTTTTATTGAGCACAACGGGGAAACTGATTCAGCTGCAGGGCAGTCAGTACCAGAGGACACAGATTTAACATAATTCAAAGAAATAAAGCAGAGTGCTGATGAGGCGTTTACTTTAGTGCAACAATCTGAAGTGCACTATCTGAATGATCAGCAGATTCAACTGAAAGCTCAAGACCACACCGGCAAACTAGATATGTGGATAGCAGGTGGGACGGAGCGCCGGCGATTCACCGGGGGCTCGCTGACGGTGTATCCCGGGAGGATGACGGAGCCTTGGCAATCGAGCACTTCAGTTTGGTGTGCAAATGTACAACCTCAGCCACAACTTGAGCTACATATCTTCTCAAAAACTTTAAATGGCTTTATCTGTACTTAACGCAATGGGACTAGCAAAACCACTGGAGATGGCACGTGTAAGAGGCTGACCAAGAGCAAGTTTAGGAATTTGTGATTTGGGGAATTAAGGGCCGATAGGAGTACAGTGAGCATGGAGTTCAACTGATGTTCAACTGAGCATTTGATACCTTTTCATAATCCTATTTCTATTAGCTTGATAGGATAGCTAAAGCTTTGCATAACCACAACCACGTAAAACTACTAACATTATTTCTATGTTATATAACCAGAGACTTTTACTCAGGGCAGGACTGACTGCCACGAGGGGTCATAGTTTTAAGGTGTTAGGAGGAAGGTATAGAGGAGACGTCAGAGGGAGGTTCTTCACCCAGAGAGTTGTGAGCGCGTGGAATAGTTTACCAGTGGTAGTCGTGGAAGCAGAGTCATTAGTGACATTTAAGCGACTGCTGGACATGCACATGGACAGCAGTGAATTGAGGGGAATGTAGGTTAGGTTATTTTATTTTTGGATTAGGATTATTCCACGGCACAACATCATGGGTGGAAGGGCCTGTACTGTGCTGTACTTTTCTATGTTCTATGTTCTAGAAAGGGCTATACACATGAAAAGGAGAAATGCTGCAGAGCTGTGAGGAAAGAACAGGAGAGTGGGATACCTCTTTCAAAGGTTTGATGGGCAGAATGGTCTCTTGCTGAGTTATATCATTTAACTATCTTCCCATGTTTTGAAGTAGACTCAATGACGTGCTGCTTTTTCCATTAGTGAATGTTGAAAACTTACCAAGACTGAATTTTATACATATATAAGGAGCGAGAGGGTGGCTAGGGAAAGGGTTAGCTGACTCAGGGAGAAAGAAGGGAATTTATGGGTGCATTGCAGGAAGTAGGTGAGGTCCTTAATGAATTCCTTGCATCAGTATTGGCAAAGGAGAAGGACATAGTGGATGGTGAGTCTTGGGAGGGGTATGTTGATATTCTGGGGCATGTCAGTATGAAAAAGGAGGAGGTGATGGGTGTTTTTGAAAAGCATTAAGGTAGACAAGTACCCAGAACCTGATGGGATCTATCCCAGAATGTGAGGGAGGTGGGTAAGGAAATTGTTGGGGTCGTGACATAATTTTTGTACCTTTTTTAGTTACAGGAGAGACTCCAGAACACTATACATAGCAGAGATAATGGGAACTGCAGATGCTGGAGAATCTGAGATAACAAGGTGTGGAGCTGGATGAACACAGCAGGCCGAGCAGCATCTCAGGAGCAGAAAAGCTGACGTTTCGGGCCTTGGCCCTTCATTAGAAAGGTCTAGGCTCAAAACATCAGCTTTTCTGCTCCTAAATTGCTGCTTGGCCTGCTGTGTTCATCCAGCTCCACATTATACATAGCAGCATTGTTTCTTTGTTTAAGAGGGCAACAGGGATACTGTGGGAAATTATAGGCCTGTGAGTTTTATGTCTGTGGTAGTGAAATTGTGGGAGAAGATTCTTTGGGATAGGATTTACTCACTATTGTAAAAATCTGGACTTACTAACAACACATAGCATGGCTCTGGGCAGGGAAGGTCATGTCTCACAAGCTTGACTGATTCTTTTGAGGTAGTGACAAAGATTATTGATGGTAGATGTTGCCTATATGGACTTTAGCAAGGCCTTTGACAAGGTCCCTCATGGCAGACTGATAAAAAAGGAGAAGATTCATGGATCCATGGTGAGCTGGTCAGACAAATCTGAACTGACTTAGTCATAGAAGACAGAGTGTAGCAGTGGAAAGGAGTTTTTCTGACTGGAGATTTGCAACCTGTGGAGTTCCGTAGGGAATAATGCTGGGATAATAAAATGTGAGGCTGGATGAACACAGCAGGCCAAGCAGCATCTCAGGAGCACAAAAGCTGACGTTTCAGGCCTAGACCCTTCATCAGAGAGCATGCTGGGACCCCTGTTGTTTGTAACATAAATGATTTGGAGGAGAAAGTAGGTAGCCTGATTAGTTAGTTTACAGACGATACAAAGATTGGGGGAGCTATGGATAGTTAGGAGGGTTGCCAGAGGATACAGCAGAATATATATAAACTACAGACTTGGATGAAGAAATGGTAGATAGAATTTAATCTGGACAAATGTGAGGTGATGCAATTTAGAAGATTTAATGCACGAAGGAAGTATACAGTATATGGCAAAACTCTTAGGAGCACCAATATACAGGCCCACAGTTCCCTAAAAATGGCAACACAAGTAGATAAGATGGTCAAGAAGCATAAAGCATGCTTGCCTTCATTGGTCAGGGCATAGAGTATAGAAATTGACAAGTCATGTTGCTGCTGCATAGAACTTTAATTAAGCCACATTTGGAATATTGTTACAGTTCTGGTTGCCACACCACCAGAAGGATGAGGAGGCTCTGGAGAGGGTATAGAAACGATTTACCAGGATGTTACCTGGTTTAGAGGATATTAGCTATGAGGAACAAACAGACAAACTTGGTTTGTTTTCATTTGAACACTGAAGGATGCAGGGGTGACCTGATAGAAGTTTATGAAATTATGAGAGGGTTGGATAGAATGGATAGTCAGAGTCTTCGTCCCAGGCCAGAAATGTCAATTCCTGGGGAATATAGGTTCAAGTTTTTTACATAGAGGGTGGTGAGTGCCTGGAATGAGAGGAGGAATGAAGGAGGTGATGCAATAGCAATGCTTAAGAGGTATATTGGCAGATACATGAATAGACATGGAATAGAGGGTTATAGACTGCTTAGAGGCAAAAGGATATTGGTTTAGAAAGGCACTGTGTGTCAGCGCAATCTTCAGGAGATGTAGCTGTTGATTTATTTGTTTGGAACAGGGCAGAAGCTTAAGATATGGTTGAGGCTTTAAAAAGATGAAGGGAATAAACTCTGTCTGGCTGGATTGTCTCTTTGCGATATATAAGGCACACGAGCAATGAGTAAAATCATCTAAGAATGGGTTATTTCTCACCCACAGGGACATGAGAGGGTCAGATTTATTTATTTCCTTAAACGCCTGTTGATAGTTTCATGGTCACCATTACCAACATTAGCTTTCTGTTTCACATTCTAATTCTTTTTCCAGCAACTGCCACATCAGGAATTGAACACATGCGCACCCCCCCACCCCGCCCCCCCCCCCCACCCCCCCACCACCCAACACATCGGATGTGGCTCAGTGTTTAGCACTGCCGCCTCACAGCACGAGGGACCCAGGTTCGATTGCGCCCTCGGGCGACTATCTGTGTGGACTGAAGGGCCCGCTCCTGCACTGTCCTCTTGTATGTTCTTCAATACAAACGACACTGCACCTTGCAATGGGATTAGTGGTGGCACAGTCGTAATGCTATATCATAGAATCCCTACGGTGTGGAAACAGGCCCTTCAGCCCAACAAGTCCACACTGATCCTCAGAACATCCCACCCCGAACCATTCACCTAAATCTACACATCTCTGAGCACCCCCAACAATTTAGATGGCCAATCCACCTAGCCTGCGCGTCTTTGGTCTGTGGGAGGAGACCCACGCAGACACAGGGAGAATGTGGAAACTCCACACAGATAGTTGTCCAAGGGCGCAATCGAACACGGGTCCCTGGCGCTGTGAGGCAGCAGTGCTAAACACTGAGCCACTGTGCCACATTCCTATGTGTTGGGGGGGAGGGGGGGGAGTGGGGGGCGTGTGTTCAATTCCTGATGTGGCAGTTGCTGGAAAATGAATTAGAATGTGAAACAGAAAGCTAATGTTGGTAATGGTGACCATGAAACTATCAATAGGCGTTCAAGGAAAAAAATAAATCTGACCCTCTCATGTCCCTGTGGGTGAGAAATAACCCATTCTTAGATGATTTGACTCATTGCTTGTGTGCCTTATATATCGCAAAGAGACAATCCGGCCAGACAGAGTTTATTTCCTTCATCATCTTTAAAGCCTCAACCATATCTTAAACTTCTGCCCTGTTCCAAAAAAGTAAATCAACAGCTACATCTCCTGAAGTACATCTTGGCACAGTGGCTCAGTGGTTGGCACTGCTGCCTCACAACATCAATGACCCGGGTTTGATTCCAGCCTCGTGCGACTGTCTGCGTGGGGTTTGCACATTCTCCCTGTGTCTGCATGGGTTTCCTCCCACAGACTAAAGATGCACAGGTTAGGTGAATTGGCCGTGCTGAATTAGGTGGGTCATACATGGGAAATGCAGGTACAGGGTGGGATGCCTGTCAGACGGGCAGTGTGGACTTGATGGGCTGAATGGCCTGCTTCCACACTGTATGGATTCTCTGAAGCAGATACTCGGCATGCAAAGTCAGCACAATGCAGCCTAATTCTGGACAGCAAGCTCCCACAAAGAGCTAGGCAATGAAAATCCGTTCTTTTGATGTTGGTTGGGGAAGAAATAGTTAGAACCCTGAGGTTAAATTCTGATCTTCTTCAAAATTAATGCCCTAGCATCCTTGATGTCGACACAAGAGGATGGATGGCTTCTCGGTCAAAGAGCAGCAGCAGTACTGCACTTGATGTTCAGCTTTAATTTGTGTACCAAATGACCAGGAGTAGCCTTCTGACCCAAAGGTGAGATTGTTACTCAGCGATAATACCTGTCGCAGTGGAGACACTGAATGGGGTTGTTAAAACTGTGACGCAGTCCAGGAATCATGGAGAAACCAGCTCCTGACCAGCCCCTGCAAGTGTGTCCAAGTGTTAAAATACTCTCTTACAGGTTCCATCGCTTCCCATGTAAGACTGACTGGTCTCTTGCATCTCGGTTTATCCTATTCCCATTTTCTACTTACACAGTGAGTGTGACACATGATCTGCTGTTCGTTGAGGGAAGAACATTGACTGGGTCTCAATCCCTGTTCAGCTTTAAACAGTAATGAGGTCAAGAAATTGTTAGCATCCACCAGAACAGGCTGATAGGACCATGTCTTTGTTGCTTTCAATCAAATCAGGCCCAGTGTTTCTGGCAAACAGTGAATCTATTCACGATAACAAAGTGTGAAGCTGGTTGAACACAGCCGGCCAAGCAGCATCTCAGCAGCACAAAAGCTGACGTTTCAGGCCTAGGCCCTTAGATAATTGCTTGTTTCCTGAAATTGTAACTGTCAGCTGACCATCTTGCATCTCCCACAGCTTTCTCATTCTGAGATCCATGTTCCTTTGCACTTTGGTTATAGTCCTTTCATCATGATTCAACAGTTTTCAGTGAGACTTTCAAACCTCTTTTGTTGATTACATGACAGGTCACCTTTATTGCTGGTTTCTGTGGCATTCTTACAATGTTCTCCTAACACCAAGCTACCACTTACGTCTGATGGAGGCTCCACTTGGTCAAAAATGTGAGATACATTGCCTATTGGGCTAGAATGGTTACAGAAGCTTGTTATTTGTATTTTTGTGGAGAAATATTACTGCACACCCTTAGCCCCACACTCTTGCAGCCCGGATGTATCATGGATACTGGTCACAATGTCTCTGGCACTTTAGCACACTCAACACTTAAAGTGACATCACTGCTGCACATGGGTCTGAAAGGGTTAATACCGTGAAGTGCCATAAGCACCACTCACTATGATGATTTCTTTATTCATTCATGGGATGAGAGTGCCGCTGGCCAGGCAGCATGTATTGTCCAATCCTAATGCCCAGGGGGAGTCACATGTAGGCTAGACCAGGTAAGGATGGCAGTTTCCTTCCTTAAAGGACATGAGTGAACCAGATAGGTTTTTCCAACAATTGACAATGTATTCACGATCATCATTAGATTCTTAATTCCAGATATGTTCATCGAATTCAAATTCCACTATCTGCCTTGGCAGGATTTAAACCTGGGTCACTGGATTAATAGTCCAGCAAAAATGCCACCAGGCCAATGGACCCCAAGTAGTGGGGCCTACTGTCTGATGCTCCTCAAAGTTTCTGTAACAATGTCTATCACATCGATGTAGCCTGTAAGTTATCGCCTCATATAATCAACAAGGAGTAGTTTATTGTAAGAGCCTCTTGTAGTTAGAACATAGAACATAGAAAAGTGCAGCACAGTACAGGCCCTTCAGCCCATGATGTTGTGCCGTGGAATAATCCTAATCCAAAAATAAAATAACCTAACCTACATTCCCCTCAATTCACTGCTGTCCATGTGCATGTCCAGCAGTCGCTTAAATGTCACTAATGACTCCGCTTCCACGACTTCCACTGGTAAACTATTCCATGCGCTCACAACTCTCTGGGTGAAGAACTTCCTTCTGACGTCTCCTCTATACCTTCCTCCTAACACCTTAAAACTATGACCCCTCGTGCCAGTCAATCCTGCCCTGGGGAAAAGTCTCTGGCTATCAACTCTATCCATGCCTCTCATTACCTTGTACACCTCGATCAGGTCACCTCTCTTCCTCCTTCTCTCCAGAGAGAAAAGTCCGAGCTCAGTCAACCTCTCCTCGTAAGACACACCCTCCAGTCCAGGCAGCATCCTGGAAAACCTCCTTTGCACCCTCTCCAAAGCCTCCACATCTTTCCTATAATAGGGTGACCAGAACTGGACATAATATTCCAAGTGTGTTCTCTCCAGGGTTTTGTAGACCAAGTAGATTTCTGTGACCTCACCAGGCCTTTCCACCACTTATACAGGATGGTACCTGTGACCTTCATCACGAGCTGGCATGATAATATGACAATGCTTCTTCCCACTCAAATGCTTCTAGCGATTTTAACCTTTAATTCTGCTATGTGCTATCCAGAATTAACAAACTCCTTCTTTCATTTTCCACCCCTATCCCAGACCAAAACTGCCCTTAACAACTGTGTTTTGCCAAGGCTCCTTCGTAAGCACCTCCCAAACCAGCATTCCCTGCCATCCAGTTGGATAAGTGCAGCGGGTACATGGGAACACTAGCGTCTGCAAGCTTCCTGAAAGTGGGATGTGAAAAGAGAACCGGATGTATACTTGAGAAAGAAAACTAGACATTATGCCATGGGGCAAGATCAGAGACGGAGGGGTGGGGAGGTGAAAATCACACTTTGTTTTCCCAGAGCTAGTAGAACCATGATGAGCTGAATGGCCTCCTTGCACTATTTCAGGAGGATCGCCACGGTTGCAATCCAGAGATCATTTTAGAACTATAGTGGTAGCAGAGTATGTGGAAATACAGGTTTACATTGTGGGAGGTTAGGAACAAACCCGAGGCCTAACCTCAGCACAGAGTGTAGAGGGAGCAGGAGGCTGGAGCTTAGAAGAACGGAGATGCAAGGTGACAACTGACAATGATGCTCCCTGGTCCTAGACTCTCCCACAAGGGGAAACAACCTTTCCACATCTACCCAGTCAAACGTCCCTAGAATTTTGTCTCAATATTCTCTTATTCTGTTGAGTTGCAATGATTGCAACCAGAATGACAGATTCTCCTTGAAACATGTAGATACCTGTGCTGTGGTGTAGGAAATATGGCATACTGTTTGTGCATAGAAAGATCCCACGAACAACAGGAAAGCTTGCAGCAGGAAGGAACAGAGAGCATGTTTTTGGGGGGATACCATTCATCACAAGTGATGGATTTTCTTGAGAAAATCTGCGAGCCCTTTAGAAAGAGGGCACACATGAGCAGCCCACAGCACCGAATCGGTCGCCAAGATGAGGGATGATAATTTTAGGTGTCTTACCATTCAGAGGATTTAACGCAACACCACTCACCGTAACAATCAGCCCCCTTTCCTGTAAATACTTGACCAATGGGATGGTGTTTTGTTTGAAGGTTGTCAATCGTCTCTGGATGGCTTTAGGATTGTCGTCAGGGCGACCTTGCTGTGCTGCCCGCTTTTCCAGCCGCTCTTTCAACTGGTGATTTGCGCAGGCAAGGAACACAACCAAATCTGGGGTGCAGATCTGTTGAGTAAGATTCAACATAAAGGGAGGGAGAGAGAAAAGGAACCCATTCAAGCTCAATAAAGGGCCCATTCAGAGAATCGGCAGAACCAGGAGGAGGCCCACTCAAATCCCATGAGCCTCTACTTCAATCTTCACTGATCTGGCTCATTACCCATATCCCCTTAGCCAACAAGGAGCTTAACTAAGTCTCAGAGGCTCCAATTATCCCATCACCAATTAAGGCAGCACAATGGCTCAGTGGTTAGCACTGCTGCCTCGCAGTGCCAGGGACCTGGGTTCAATTCCACCATTGAACGACTGTCTGAGTGGAGTTTGCATATCCTCCCTGTATTTGTGTGGTTTCCTCCCACAGTCCAAAGATGTGTAGGTTAGGTAGATTGGCCATGCTACATTGCCCATAGTGCCCAGAGATGTTTGGGTTAGACTAGGGGAATGAGTCTGGGTGGGATGCTCCTCAGAGGGGCGGTGTGGACTTGTTGGGCCTATAGTTCCACACTGTAGGGATTCTATTATTTGCCTAGAAAGGAGAGAATTATACACATTTCCATTTTGTGGGGGAAAGGAAGAAGTTTGCCTTTAGCCAAAAGCAAACTGCTGTGGATACTGGAACTCTGAAACAAACACAGCAAACGCTGTTGGAGATACTTAGTAGTTCAAAATTAATGTTTTGCATTTGGTATGACTCAGAAGACTCGTAATGTTAAGTGTTTCTCTCTCACAGGTGCTGCCAGACCTGCTGGTTTTTCCAGCAATTTGTGCATGTTTTCCATCCAAATGTGGCCCAGCTTTAATTTTTAGATGATTTTGATTCTGCTACAGGAAGTAGTGTTTTATCTTTGGGTGGAAGATTGTCACAAGTGAAAGAGTCTGGTCTCTGGGAATGAAAGCCAGGATTCAACGTCAATGGATGTTGGGACCATGGGCACCATCTTTGGAGAAAGGAACGGAGTTAACGTCTTGAGTCAAATAGGACTCTTCTTCAGGGAAGGCGGCATTTGAGGAAGAGTAATTGTCAACTCGAAATGCCATTTCTGTTTCTCTCTCCAGATGCTGCCAAATTTGCTGAGTTTCTCCAGTATTCCCTGTTTTAGTCTCAGGTTTCCAGATTTTGTAGCACTTTGTTATAGTTGCTTATCTGGAAGTTGCACGTTTATGACTGGGGGATGTAGTGTTCGAACGATGGCAAAGGTTGTTAAAGGCCCAGAATGGAATGATGGGCTCCTACTCCTGAATAGTAGGAACATAGGAGCAAGAGTAAACCTTCGGCCCATCAAGCCAAGGCTCTGGGGGAGACAATGGCCTAAAGACATTATCGCTGGGACTGTTAATCCAGAGACCCACATAATGTTCTGGGGAACCAGGTCTGAATTCTGCCACAGCGGATGGTGGAACGTGAATTCAGTAGAAACCTGGAATTAAGAATCTGATGATGGCCATGAACCGATTGTCTGAAAAACCCATCTAATATCTTTTAGGAGCGTCTGGCCTACATGAGACTCCAAACACACAACAATGTGGTTGACTCACAACTGCCCTCTGGGTAATTAGGGATGGGCAATAAATGTTGGCCTGGCCAGCGACACCACATCCCATGAATAAATGTAAAAAATGGCGTACTTTGCCAACCATTTAACTAGATCATGGCTGATCTCCTACTTCAATGCTATTTTCCTGTATGCTCCAGAATGTCTAGAAATACATTCATTTCCACTTCTCCTCCTTACAAACCCTGCTGATGACCCTGCCAAGGTGAAGCACAGCAAACAGTAACATACCTGGTCTTCAAAGGACAACACTTGGGCAACATCCCTGGGGAATCCATCAATGACAAATCCTCGTGCGTCTGGCAGCTGCATCAAACGACGTTTGATCTCAGTGATGGTTGTTTCCTTCAAAAGGAGAGAGACAATATAAGAGGACAATTCAATCAAAACGTGCTCATGTTATCCCGAAGAATGTTAAAAGTGAAGGTCGCAAGAAGGCCAATTTGTTTATGTATGGAAAGATGGTGTCTCTTGCTGGCAATGTCACTGCTGGACTTTGGGGCTGTCCCAGCAGATTGGAAAACAGCAAATGTGACACCACTGTTTAAAAAGGGAGGTAGACAAAAGATGATGAATTATAGACTGGTTAGCTTAACCTCTGTAGTGAGGAAGATGCTTGAGCCTATTATCAAGGAAGAAATAGCAAGGCATCATGATAGAAATTGTCCCATTGGGCAGACACAGCATAGGTTCAAGAAGGGCAGGTCATGCTTGACAAATCTTTTGGAATTCTATGAAGACATTACCAGCAAGGTGGACAATGAGGACCCAGTGGATGTGGTGTACCTAGATTTCTAAAAGGCCTTCGACAAGGTGCTGCACAAGAGGCTGCTGCATAAGATAAGGATGCATGACATTAGGGGTAAAGTATTAGCATGGATAGAGGACTGGTTGACTAACAGGAAGCAAAGAGTGGGGATAAATGAGTACTATTCTGGTTGGCAATCAGTGACTAGTGTTGTGCCTCAGGGATCGGTGTTGGAACTGCAATTATTTATAATATATACAGATGATTTGGAGTTGGGGACCACGTGTAGGGTGTCAAAGTTTGCAGATGACACTAAGATGAGTGGCAGAGCAAAGTGTGCAGAGGACTGTGAAACTTTGTAGAGGAACATAGATACATTGAGTGAGTGGGCAAAGGTCTGGCAGATAGAATATACTAGATAAATGTGAAGTCATACATTTTGGTAGGAGTAATGGTAAAAGGAATTATTACTTGAATGGTAAAACGCTGCAGCATGCTGCTATGCAGAGGGACCTGGGCGTCCTTGTCCATGAATCACAGAAGGTTGGTCTGCAGGTACAACAAGTAATTAGGAAGGCAAATGGAATTTTGTCCTTCATTGCTTCATTTTAAAAGTAGAGAGGTTATGTTGCAGATATCCAAGGTGCTGGAGTACTGGAGTACTGTGTGCAGTTTTGGTCTCTTTACTTGAGGAAGGATGTACTGGCACTGGAGGGGGTGCAGAAGAGGCTCACTAGGTTGATTCTGGAGTTGAGGGTGTTGGCTTATGAGGAGAGAATGAGTAGATTGGGATTATATTCATTGGATTTAGAAGGTTGAGGGGGGATCTGACAGAAACATATAAAATTATGAAGGGAATAGATAAGGTAGAAGTAGAGAGGATGATCCCACTGGCAGGTGAAGCTAGGGCAAGAGGGCATAGCCTCAAGATTAGAGGGAGCAGATTTAGGACTGAATTGAGAAAGAACTTCTTCACCCAGAGGGCTGTTAATCTGTGGAAATTCTTGCCCAGTGAAGTGGTTGACACTACTTCAGCAAACGTTTTTAAAGCGAAGGTAGATTTTTTTGAACAATGAAGGAATTAAGGGATACAGTGAGAACACGGGTAAGTGGATCTGAGTCCACGAAAAGATCAGCCATGATCTTATTGAATGGCAGAGCAGGCTCGAAGGGCTGGATGACCTACTCCTGCTCCTAGTTCTTATGTTCTAATATCCAAAGATCCAGGCTAATCACACAACTACAGAAATGCTGAGGCACAGACGGAGGCCATTGAGCCCATTGTGTCTGCTGCACAGTTTGTTTAATAATCTGGGGACATGGGTTCAAATCCCACTGCAGCATATTAGCAGAACTAAATCGCAATCAAAAATGTCTGTGATTTAAAGCTAGTCTCAGTAATGGTGACTGTGAGAACTGTTATCCATTGTCATTAAAAGAAGTGTCTGGTTTCTGGAATAACGCTGAGGGGGAAACAAATGAGCTGGACTGGTCCACGTGACTCCAGACCCACAACAATGTGGTTGACCCTTAGCTGCTGTGTGAAATGACTGAACAAGCCGCACTGGTCAGATTAGGGACAAAAATAAAGTTGCTGGAAAAGCTCTGGCAGCATCTGTGAAGAGAAATCAGAGTTAACCTTTTGGGTGCGGTGACCCTTCCTCAGGACTGATGGTAGCTGGAAAAATGTCGGTTTTGTTGGTATACATCAGATCAAACTTGTGGTCCAGGTGTGTACACACAGCCCACTCATCCCTGGCCAAGTCACCAACAGGAGCCACAGTAGGAGGCTGGTACCTGAAACCTGTGAGACACCAATTCAGAAATGGGATGCTACACTTGCTTTTAATAGTAGCAATAGCTGTATTGACATCTTTTGGCATGACATCACCACGGTAAAAGAAGCAGCAGGCCATGTACTTGCCGTAGCCGTGGGGAGGGGGGGGGGGTCACATGTGTCCAGTGACCCCTTCTCAGAACTGGTAGTTGTTTGGAAACTGTCGGGTGCTTTTTATGCAGAGTATAGAGTGTGGGAGGGATAAGGGATGAACGTTAAGTGACAGGGGATAGACCCCAAAAAGAGAGAAGAGCAGTTGGACAGACAAAGGAAGGGATAGCGATCTGTTTAGGAGGGTGCATAGCTGTTAAAAGAGGCTGTTTGAGATTAACAATGGGTTGCTAATAATAGCGGACAATGTGATGACAAAGCCTGGTGTGTGGAGGTGGGGGCTAGGACATAGGAGAGTTCAAGCCCTAAAGTTATTGAACTAGATATTAAGTCCGGAGGGCTGCAAAGGTCCCCAGACAGAAAATGAGATGTTGTTCTTCCAGCTTACGCTGAGTTTTGCTGGAGAACTGTGGCAAGCCTGAGACAGAGATGTTGGCCAGGGAGCAGGGCGGTGTGTTGAAGTGACAACTGGAAGTTCAGGATCATTTTTGCAGGCAGCATGTAGGTGTTCTGCGAAGCGGTCACCCAGTCTAGGTTTCATTTCCCCAATGTAGAGGAGATCATATTGTGTGCTGTGAGCAGTAGCAGTGGCAATTAGGGATGGACAACAAATATTCAACTTGGCAGTACTGCCCACATCCTATGAAAGAATAAAGAAAGCAGGTGATTAAACCTTAACCTGAGCTGTTTGCTATGATGTGAATAGTCAACTTGTAGTTTTGTATAAATTACATCAGTTAATGTCAAGCTAGCAATTTTATTGCATTTATCTGCATCCTATTTTAAGATAATTAAGTTGTATATGTATATGTCATCAATACCAACACATTCAAGTACTGTTGAAGCATATCCGCTGTTGTAAATACAGCAAGCTACCACAGTGTGATCATAGCCACATCATTTGTTTAAAGGTTAAACATCAGGCAGGAGTACGCCACCTGTACTTCTTCAAAACAACACAATAGAGCTCCAGCTTAACAGCTATACACTGTCCCTTTCTTTCTCTGTCTCACTTTCTCGCTCTCTCTGTCTCATTTTGTCACTCACCACCTCTCAATGTGTCTCTCTATCTTGGTCTCTCTCTGTCTCTATGTGTACCTCTATCTCTGACTCGCTCTCTGTATCTCCGTCTTTCTGTGTCTCTCCAGTTGGAGGCTAGGAATACTGGAGCTAGTAACCCATTGCACGTCCCAAAGCTTGTCCAACATCTACAAAGCACAAGTGAGGAGTGTGATGGAATACTCCCAACTTGCCTGGACGGGTGCAGCTCCAACAACACTCAAGAGGCTTGACACAATCCAGGACAAAGCAGTCCAATTGATGACACCACATTCTCAAACATTGTCTCCCTCCAGCGCTGATGCTCAGTAGCAGTAGGGTGTATTATCTATAAGATGCACTGCAGAAATTAATTGAAGCTGTATAGACACATACCCCTGCAAATCAAACACTATCCTGACTTGGAAATATATCGCCATTCCTTCAGTGTCACTGGGCCAATATCCGGGAACTTCTTCCCTCACAGCATTGTGGGAATATTTAAACTGAATGGAATGCAGTGGTTCAAGAAGGCAGCTCATCACCAACTTCTCAAGCGGCAAAAAAGGAGGGGCAATAAATGCTGGCCCAAATGCTTCTGGTGAGACCAAGCTGGGATACTGTGTGTAGCCTCGATCTCCATACATTTGGAATTATAGATTATTTTTCAAATTAATCTGTTCAGAGATGTTATTACGCACTTGTAGACCACGTCAGACTTGAATCCATGCCTCCTTTTCCAAGGTAGAACATTACCATGGCACCAAGCCCCCTAAGGTAGGGATATGGATATAACAAAGCCATAGAGGTCTGTATCACAGAAGAAGGCCCTTCAGCCCATTGTGTCTGTGTCAGTCTAACCATGCTAATCCTACTTTCCAGCACTTGGCCTATAGCCCTGTATGCCTTGGCATCGCAAATGTACATCTGAAGGCTTCTTCAATGTTGCTGCCCACACCACCCTTCCACATAATGAGTTCCAGATTCCCACTGCCCTCTGGGTGAAAACATCTTTGCTCATGTTCCATCTAAACTTCCAGCCCTTTTCTAAAATCTATGCCCCCGGGTCAATGACTGCTGTACCAAGGGGAAAAGTTTCTTCCCATCTATGCTTCTCACAATTTTACACATTTCATGTCCCCTCTTGTTCGCCTCTGCTCCAAGAGAAACAACCCCAGTCTGTGCAAGAGATAATGGGGACTGCAAATGCTGGAGAATCCAAGATAACAAAGTGTGGGCTGGATGAACACAGCAGGCCAAGCAGCATCTCAGGAGCTCCTGAGATGCTGCTTGGCCTGCTGTGTTCATCCAGCCCCACACTTTGTTATCCCCGTCTGTGCAATCTCTCTTCATAACTGAAACTCTCCAACTCAGGGCAACATCCTGGTAAATCTCCTCTCCAGTCACATTCATCCTATAATGTGGATTCCAGAACTGTACACAGTACTCAAGCTGTGGCCTAACTAGGGTTTTTCCTTACAGTTGTTCAGATGTGTCATGACAAATCTCTACAGCAGCTCGGACTTGAACCATGGCCTCCTGGGTCAGAGGTTGGGTCACTACCACCGTGCCACAAGAGCCCTTTTGAGGAATTAGATATTTGGTCTCGAGCATTTGCTAAATTGTTTCCCAACCTGAGGAAATTGGGTCTATCTGCCTCATTTATTTAAACCCTAAAGCAATCTCATCTAAATATGAGCAATTACGAAGATGCTTGACAGACTAAAGACTGAGAGGTTGTTACCTCCGACTGGGACAGCTTGAACACGGACAGGTAGTCACAGGGTAAGGGGCTTCAGATAGGATTGAGATGAGAAGAAACTTCTTCACTCAAAAGGTCATGAATGTTTCCAATCAGTACCTCAGCAGCTTGTGGATTTTTCCGTTTTGAGTACATTTAAGGCTGAGATAGACTTTGGATTTTCAGGGAATCAAGGAATATGGGGCGGGGGCTCTGTGTTGGGGAGAACTGGGCAGACAGGAAATGAAGTTCAGGTAAGCGGAGATTGTACTGAATGATGGAGCAGGTTTGAAAGACCAAAAGGTCTACTCCTGACACTATTTTCTTACAAGCTTTTAATTGGCTCATTATTAGGATTATTTACATCAGAAAGACGGAGGTTGAGGGGGAACCTGATTGAGGTCCACAAGATCATGAGAGGTATAGACAGGATGGCCAGCAAGAAGCTTTTTCCCAGAGTGGGGGACTCAATTACTAGGGGTCACGATTCCAAGGTGAGAGGGGAAAAGTTTAAGGGAGATATGCGTGGAAAGTTCTTTACACAGAGGGTGGTGGGTGCTTGGAAAGCGTTGCCAGTGAACGTGTTAGAGGCAGGCACAATAGCATCATTTAAGATGTATCTGGACAGATACATGAATGAGCAGGGAGTAGGGGGATACAGATCCTTGGAAAATAGGTGACAGGTTACAATAGAAGATCTAGGTTGGCGCAGGCTTGGAGGGCCGAACGGCCTGTTCCTGTGCTGTAATTTTCTTTGCTCTTTGTTCGTTGTATTATTGCACCTGATGGCACCAGAACTTGATATTGCTGAGAAAAAACATTTTGTTGAAGATTTTCATCATCAGGACACTTTGCAGGTATGAAGTTGAAGGATATTCCATGCTGTGTGAGCAGAGAGTGCTAACTGGTGGGTAAGTGCACTCTGTCTCAGAACACCCATGACCACATTACTGTTTAAGAAATTTTGCTGTTTGCAAATTAGTCGCCACATTCTCTACATTGTAAATGGGTCAGGGTCTCCTTTAAAATAACATTATTGGGTGTAAATTACTTTGAGATTGAGGTTGTGAAAGGTGCTATAGAAATTCAGGCTTGCATTTTGATAAGAAGTGATCTTTCTTCTCCCTTTTGGATGTTACTGGTGCAGGCTGACTATGTAATTACATTCACTGAACTCCACAATCATTCTTAAGAGACATTATACAAGTACAAGAATTGTTTAGACAAAGGCTTTTTACCTGTGGTGCCAATTCCCCATTGGTGATTATTTTGGCCATTAAACTCCACTTCCTGTTACAAGTTGTGTTGTGGATCATTTTCCTTCTGAGAAGCTCTCCCACTGAAATGTATTCAAATCCATAATGCTTGGCGACCTTCAGACTCTGCGTTCCCTTCCCACTGCCTGGACCACCTGAACAGCAACAGACGGGTGTATTAACAAAGGAGTAATTACATTTATATGTAGTTTCAATCTGTCGCAACCCCAAGACCCTACACATAACCTGTTAAATATCTGGTTGGACTGTAACTTTAGCATTGCATCCAGTTCTGGAAACCAGACTTTAAGAAGGATCGGAGATGCAGCGGAAATTTTGCTGCCAGGGATGGGATGTTCTAACTGTGTTTACAAGGGGTGGTAGAGTAGCTCAGTGGTTAGTACTGCTGCCTTAAAGCACCAGGGGTTCAGGTTCAATTTTCCCCTCGGGCCACTGTCTGTGTGGGGTCGGCATATTCTCCCTGTGTCAACATCAGTTTCTCCTGGGTGCTCTGATTTCCTCCCACAGTCCAAAGATGTGCAGGTTCGATGGATTGGCCATAGGAAGTTGCCCAGAGTGTCCAGGGATGTGCTGGCTAGGAGGATTAACCATGGGAAATGTAGGGTTACAGGGATAGGGAATTGGGAGCGTGGATCTGGGTGAGATCCTTTCAGTGGGTCAGTGTGGACTCAATGGGCTGAATGGCCTGCTTCCACATTGTAGGGATTCCATGACTCTAACATGACATTAGAAATATTGTTTCTCTTAGAGCAAAGACGTTTACAGGTGTTCTGATGGAGAGGCACAAGATTATGATAGATTTAGATAAGGCAGACACAGAATATGCCCATTACCTGATGATACAAAGACTAGGGGCCACAAATTGACATTTTGCGCAAGTGATATACGAGGGTGTAAGGAAGCACTTTCTATTGTAGTGACTGAGTGTTAATGAACTGGATCTCTCTTCCCAAGAAGAAAGCTATGAATAAGCATTGTTTTGAAAATTTTAATACTCTAATGCCAGTATACTAACTTCTGTGCCATTAAAGTGAAATAAGTTAGTCCTTACTTCATTCCAGAGCCTGTTCTGCCCAGCACATTTATGGAGAAACCTCCAACAATAGGGTATAGAAACCATGCAGCTGCTGAATTCTGATTTCAAGTTTTTTATTTCTGCCCTTCAGAAATAGACTCTTCAAGCAAGTAACAGGCCTGCAATACTAACAGATTTCATGTTGATTGCAATAACTCCATGACGGCTGGTATCCTGTCACCAAATCACCCTTTACTTACATGTGCATAGTACATGATACTGACTCAAGTGGATGCTGGCTCCTGCAGAGAACAGGAGCTCCAACACTCCTGTTTTTCATCTGTCAGCCAGGGCTCCCTGATTAGACCAGGTTAACAGCCCCAATCAGGGAACTCATATTCTATGAAGTGCACCTGACTGACCTCATTCCAATCGCTATGTTAAAAAGTATCTTTTACCAGGATCTACTTTCAATTTCAGTATCTGTATTTTAAGTAATAAAACTCTATCACTTTTGAATTCAATAACTTAAAAGTTTTAATATAAATTAGTCTTTGACTTGTTCTAAAAAAAGGCTTTGCTGCTGGTTAATTATAAATGGGAATACTGGAAAATAAAACAGAAGGTGAACTGAATAAAGTATTGATACTCACAGCTCATGGTGCACGCTGAAGACATACTGGTGTGGTTGTTACCTGTGGGGTATGCATGTTGCTAGCAATGACTTATTACCCACCTCTCATGGAGGAATGCTGGCTTAATGGTATTATGGCAGGACTGGTCATCTGGTCATTTAAATCCTGCCATGGCCAATGGTGGAATGTGACTTCAGTAAGAATCTCAAATTATATGTCTGATGATGACCATGAATTGATTGTCAGGAGGAACCCATCTGGCTCACTAATGTTCTTTAGGGAAGAAAATGTACCCTTCTTCCCTGATCTGGCCTACATGTGACTCCAGACCCACAGCAGTGTGGTTGACTCTTAACTGCCCTTTGGACAATAATTACCAGCCTGGCCTGTGATGCCTTCCTCCCGTGAATAAATTGTGAGTAAAAATTGCCCATGAGAAAATGGTGGTGAGCTACCTTAATGGACTGTTGCAGTCCTTGGGGAGGATGGAGCCCATCCATTCCTTTGTGGGGTTTTTTTTGGAGATTTTGGAGATCTGATATATCTGAGGATTTGGCTGGAACTGTTGAGGGCAGCAAAACATCAGCCACATTGTCTTGGGTCTGGAGTCACATGCAGGCCAGTCTGGGTAAGAACAGCAAACCTCCAACCCTGTAGAACACTAACAAATGAGAGAGATTTCTACAGCAACCAAAAATGGCCAACATTGCTGAAAGCAGCTTTTCAATTCTGGATTTATTAAGGGACTTTAAACTCTATCATCTTGTGAACTCCTAACCCCAGGGCATAAGTCAGAGCGCCTGGGTCTTTAGTGACATTACAGTTACACAACCAGCAACCCCTTCACCCCAGTGATCTTATAACTCCCCAGCATTACCTATAAGCAGCACGATCCAAGGGTGTGGCTTGACTGGGTCGAACACTGTGTATTCCTCGATGAGCTCTGCAGTTTCAGACAGATCGGTATCACTCTCGATGGAGAACTGATGGATGGGAGGGAGGCAGTCATAGCGTCGATAAGGAAAACTGGGACTGTCCGGCAGAACTGCAAGCAGAACAGCAGGAATAGATAGAGGAATATGTCAGTATGTCTTTATTGTCCAATTGATCAGGTTGTTGACATTTAATAATCCTGTCATCTCTTTGACCTCTTCCCTCCCCTACCTTTCAAAGAGGATGGAGCTAACATTCAGAACGCTCTCTGATGCGTTTGATCGTGACCTCGAAAGAATCTTGTGTTGGTTTTTGTTCACGTCCCTGCATACAGTCATTCTGCTGTATCAGCTTTGCTCTGTTAATGTACCTTTACCCGATGTATGGGGACAGTGGGTTCAAACTCCCACTCCAGAACCTTGAACACAAGCCACACTAACACAGGTGAATTCCTTGACCTTCAGAGAGTGGAGTAAACAGGTGAGGTTTTTAGTGTTTCCTGAAGCACAGGAGTGGACAGTTTTTTGTTCTGAAAGACAGCGTCTGAGAGTGCTCCCTCAGCACCACACAGAAGTCTCCACCCGAGATTATGAGGGTGAGGTCTCTGGGCTGCAGCCTGAACCCTTGAGACTTGAGTTGGCATCCCATGACACCATTGCTGGCACAGGCCGGGTAAAGGGACTTAGAACATAGAACATAGAACAATACAGCACAGTACAGGCCCTTCGGCTCATGATGTTGTGCTGCCCTACTATCCTACTAAGATCAGTTTGCCCTGCATACCCTACATTTTACTATCCTCCATGTGACTATCCAAGAGTCGCTTAAAAGTCCCTAAAGTATCTGACTCCACTACCACTGCCGGCAGTGCATTCCACGCACCCACCACTCTCTGTGTGAAGAACTTACCTTTGAAATCCCCCCCACTACCTTCCTCCAATCACCTTAAAATGATGTCCGCTTGTAATAGCCATTTTCACCCTGTGAAAAAGTCTCTGACGATCCACTCTATCTATGCCTCTCATCATCTTGTACATCTCTATCAAGTTACCTGCCATCTTTCTTTGCTCCTATGAAAAGAGCCCTAGCTCCCTCCTTCTCTCTTCATAAGACATGCCCTCCAGTCCAGGCAGCATCCTGGTAAATCTCCTCTCTAAAGCTTCCACATCTTTCCTATAATGAAGTGGCCAGAACTGAACACAACAATCCAAGTGTGGTCTAACCAGAGTTATATACAGCTGCAGCATACCCTCATGGCTCTTAAACTCAATTCCCCTGCTGATGAAAGCCAATACACCATACGTCTTCTTTACAACCCTATCAACTTGGGTGGCAACTTTGAGGGATGTAAGGACGTGAACCTCAAGATCCCTCTGTTCCTCCACCCTGCCACTAACCCTGTCTTCTGCATTCAAATTTGACCTTCCAAAATGAATTACTTCATACTTTTTTGATGGACTATTTTCCTAGGATGGTGATGGTGAGCATGAGGAGGCATAGCTTTAAACTGAGGGGTGAAAGATATAGGGCAGATGTCAGAGATAGTTTCTTTACTCAGAGAGTAGTAAGGGAGTGGAACGCTTTGCCTGCAACGGTTGTAGATTCGCCAACTTTAGGTCCATTTAAGTCGTCATTGGATGAGCATATGGATGTACATGGAATAGTGTAAGTTAGATGGGCTTCAGATCGGTATGACAGGTCAGCACAACATCGAGGGCCGAAGGGCCTGTACTGTGCTGTAACGTTCAGTTCTATGGATTTGAGGTACATATACTTAAAATTTGCTGTCCATTCCTCCTCTCTGCTAAACACCCCAAATCCCAAGTGAATTGAACGTGCAACACTTTCATATCCCTGGAATTGGGTGGTGTGGAGGTAGCAGACCCCTTACCATTCCTAAAGAAGGATCTCCTGCTCTGGCAACCATTCAGCGGAGGCAATATCCTCTTCTCCTGGGCCACAAAGGTGTCCCACCGCACTCTGTCGGGTCCTCCCAGCTCCTTCACTTTCTTCAGGCAACTTTCCAAGTAGTCAACAGGGTCTTCTGGTTTGTGGTGCATTAGCCCTGTGAGCAGGCTCTATATAGAAAGAAAAGGCAAGTACGATTGAGGCTCCACCAGTGAAACTGGGCTGTATGCCAGGAAATATTGCCCAGCTGTTGAGAGAAAATCATTATGAAACAGGCTTATTGTCCCATCAAGTCCATGCCAGCTCTCTGGAGAGCACACACTGCGGCAAGAAATCCCATCACCCCTTTCATGCCCTGGAGGTTCATTTTGCTCAGGTTTCTCTTCACTTTTGTTTTGGAAACAAAAGAAATCACTGGTCATTTCCTCTACCACCCCATTAGCAGTGACTCTGAGTGATTACCACTCCCTGCATGATAAAGCTCTCCCTCACACCGCACTCCATATCATTTCGATAAAGCCTCTTTCAGTATCCCCCTGCTCCTTGTACCACCAGCTCAGGGAAATGTACCTGTCTTGTCTAAACTGGTCATAATCTTGTACACCTCAACCTATTGGAGAACAGCTTTGGGGAAGGGTCACCAGACCTGAAACATTAACTCTGATATTTTCCTCTCAGAAGCTGCTGGACCTGCTGAGCTTTTCCAGCCACTTCTGTTTTTGTCCTTGTTGGGGAACAATCCCAGCTTCTCCAACTTAACATTGTAGTGAAATTTTTCTCAACTCTGGTCAATCTCCTCCACACTTTCAACGACCCTCACATCCTTGCTAGAAATACGGTGACTGGAATTAGACACAGTTGGAAACAAATTTAAAAGGCATCTAGATGGGTACATGAATAGGAAGGGTTTTGGGGGATATGGGACAAATGCTGGCAAATGGAACTAGATTAATTTAGGATATCCAGTCAGCATGGACAAATTGGACCAAAGGGCCTGTTTTTGTGCTGTAAGCTCTATGACTCAATCACTTGCAACCAGAGCTTTATGAAAGTTTACCATAACTTCCTGTACTTTTGGGCTCAGTGCCTGTATTTTATTACAGGTGATCAATGTTCTTTCAATTATAATAACTCTCCCTCCTCCAGTCTTTATGTGATCCTCACATATCCTTTAGCCATCTTCAGTTTGGGCTTGTTTTCATTTTGGGGCATATCTGGAACAGTGTAATGCAATAACAGAGAGGAGACATACTTCTCTCCCAATGCCAGATCCTGCACTAATGTTGCTCCATTGCAACAGTCAGAGAAAAGTCAAACGGTGTACGAATCTGCAACATGGAGCAGGAAAAGCACAAAAGAATGCAATTTCTGCGAAGTAAGAGCCTTTCTTGGATCGATGGAATGGAAGAGTTCCTTTCCAGAATAAAAACAGAATAAAAAGACATGGTGGAGCTGCTTGTTCCCAGAGAGCTTTGTAAACCAGTTAATGTCGTTAGTCACCAGGGATCATCGTGCTGACCTGCCACTTTTTAAAGAGTTTATGCAACATGGACGGAGGCCACTCAGCCACTTGTGCCAGTACCAGCTCTTTGAATAAACTCTGCAATTAGTTCAGCACCCCTGCAAAAGAAAAATCAGCCAGCCAACAAAACCTATGGGCAGTATGGTGGTTCAGTGGCGAGCACTGCTGCCTCGCAGCACCAAGGACCCAGGTTCAATTCCAGCCTCAGGTGATTGTGCAAACTGCACACAGACATTTTCCCCGTGTCTGTTTGGGGTTTTCTCCCAGAGTCCAAAGATGTGCAGGTTAGATGTATTGGCCACGGGAAATGCAGGGTTGCAGAGGTAGGATAGGGGGTGAGTTTGAGTGGGATGCTCTTTGGAGGGGCTCTGCAGACTCAATGGGCTGAATGGCCTCTTTCTGCACTGTATGGATTTTATGATATTGTAACCTTCACCTCAATCAGCGCCAATGGATTCCATATATTTCAGTGCATTTGCATTGGCAATAAGAGATAACAAGGCGTAGAGCTGGATGAATACAGCAGGCCAAGCAGCATCAGAGGAGCTGGAAGGCTAATGTTTCAGGTCTAGACCCTTCTTCAGAAATGACACTTCTTCGGCACTGAAATAACCCATTTTTCCGCTCTCCCATAGCCAGCAATTTTTTTTTCCCTTGCTCCTCATCATGTATACATTCGGCTCCCTCTTGCACATTTCTATTGAATCTGCTTCTAGTGTGTTTTCAGATTGTGCCTTTCAGATCACAGTTTGCTGGCTGGAAATACAAATCGCCCAATCTTCCCTTTGGTTCCATTCTCAGTGCCTTTAAATTAGGCCACTGCCCTGTGTTTACCCATACTCTGGCCAATGGGACCAATCTTGCATCTTTAACAATAAAGATAAAGTCACCACAATCTTACCAGACCATAGGTCTGCTCTCTCATTCAAAACAAACAACTGGTAGTGGTTTAACCTAAAGGTCACCACACCCCAGGGAAAGGGAAGACATTGGAATGCAACGTCCTTCATGGTAACATCTGCCAGAACAAGAATTAAACGCACACTGTTGGCCTTGCTATGTATAACACATCAGCTGCTCTGAGAACTCAGTGAACAGGTCCCTTATCTACTGTCAAAAACACTCCAAACTTCAAACAGAGATAGTAGGAACTGCAGATGCTGGAGAATCTGAGATAACAAGGTGTGGAGCTGGATGAACACAGCAGGCCAAGCAGCATCAGAGGAGCAGGAAAGCTGACGTTTTGGGTCTGGGCCCTTCTTCAGAAATTGTGGAGGGGAAGGGGGTTCTGAAATAAATAGGGAGAAAGGGGGAGGGCAGATAGAAGATGGATAGAGGAGAAGATAGGTGGAGAGGAGACAGACAGGTCAAGGACGCGGGGTTGGAGCCAGTAACTGTGAGTTAGGGAGGGGATAGGTTGGTTCAGGGAGGACGGACAGGTCAAGGAGGCAGGATGAGGCGAATAGGGAGGAGATGGAGGTGGGGCCTGAGGTGGGAGGAGTGGATAGGTGAGAGGAAGTACAGCTTAGGGAGGTGGGGACAATCTGGGCTGGTTTTGGGATGCATTCGGGGGAGGGGAGATTTTGAAGCTTGTGAAGTCCACATCGATACCATTGGGCTGCAGGGTTCCCAAGCAGAATATGAGTTGCTGTTCCTGCAACCTTTGGGTGGCATCATTGTGGCACTGCAGGAGGCCCAGGATGGACATGTCGTTTAAGGAATGACAGGAATAGCAACTCATATTTTGCTTGGGAACCCTGCAGCCCAATATTATCAAAGTGGACTTCACAAGCTTTAAAATCTTCTCTCCCCCAACCTTATCCCAAAACCAGCCCAGCTCGTATCCGCCTCCCTAACCTGTCCTTTGTCACACCTATTCCCTCCTCCCACCTCAAGCCCCACCTACATCCCCCACCTACGAGACTCATCCTGTCCCCTTGACCTGTCCGTCCTCCCTGGACCGACCTATCCCCTCCTTAACTCACCACCTACACCCACCTTTACTGGCACCAACCCCACCTCCTTGAGAAGAATCCCATCATGTATAATATTACTGAGAATCTCAGATAGTGTGTCCTAGTGCAGGAATCACAGGTCTACTCCTAATTGGTCTGTCGACTGTTAGACTTCCTAAGCCAATTTGTGAAGTATACACCAAGACTGGCATGTTTATTAAAAACTGAAAGAACTGTGGATGCTGTAACTCAGAATCTGAGGAGGGGTCGCTGGACTCAAAACGTTTACTTTGATTTCTCTTCACAGATGCTGCTAGACCTGCTGAGCTTTTCCAGCAACTTCTGTTTTCAATTCTGCAATGTTTATTGCTTGCCATTGAATGTGCATTTCCATTCTGCCTAGTGCAGACTGCCTCTTCTTTGCAGACCCATCCAAGTCCTCTCTTGGGAAAAGCCAAAATTACCAAAATTAGAAACAAAGAGACAACAGGGTTCCGCAGGGTTAATGGCAGGATTCTTGGCAGTGTGGAGGAACCAAGGGATCTTGGGGTTCACGTCCATAGATCTTTCAAAATTGCTGCCCAAGTTGGAGGGTTGAAAAGAAGGGGTACGGTGTGTTGGCTTTCATTGGCAGAGGAATTCAGTTTAAGAGCCATGAGATTATGCTGCAGCTCTATAAAACCCTGGTTAGACCAGACTTGGAATATTGTGCTCAGTTCTGGTCACCTCATTAGGAAAGATGTGGAAGCTTTAGAGAGGGTGCAGAGGAGATTTACCAGGGTGCTGCCTGGACTGGAGGCAGGTCTTATGAGGAAAGGTTCAGGGAGCTACGGCTTTATACAATGGAGCAAAGAAGGATGAGAGATGACTTGATAGAGATGTACAAGATGATGAGAGGCATAGATAGAGTGGAGAGTCAGAGACTTTTTCCCAGGGCGGAAATGCCTATTACAAAGGGGAATAATTTCAAGGTGATTGGAGGAAGGTATTGAGAGATGTCAGATGTAGGTTCTACACACAGAGAGTGGTGGGTGCATGGAATGCGCTGCTAGCAGTGGTAATGGAGTCAGATACTTTAGAGACTTTTAAGTGACTCTTGAATAGGCACATGGAGGATAGTAAAATGTCGGGTATGCAGGATAGATTGCTCTTAGTAGGATAATAGGTCGGCACAACATTGTGGGCCGAAGGGCATGTACTGTGCTGTACTGTTCTATGTTCTTAGCAGAAAGAAGACAGCCCCACAGGAGCACTGTAGCTCAAATCAAAGTTTTAAACAAAATTCAAATTTTAAACCAAAATGTCATTTGTCGAGAAAATAATGCATCTCCTGCATCGTTGTTATCCACCTCTTCAAAGAAGACTTTATACGCATCACAGTATAATTAAATATACAATACCCAACACCTACATGCTCTCTATTTTCTCCAGCCATTGCAGTGTTTATCTTGTTACCTTCAATTATTAGGTACTTAGAGTCACTCCACAGAAACTATTGACACAGAAACTGACACAGGAGAAGGGGTGGAGTGGAAGTAACTTCGATGTTGTCACCCTGTTCTCAACCAGCAGTGCCTGCCCTTATGTGTTCCACACTGACAATGCAGAAAGCAGTGAATTATCGCAGCTTTCTCTGTTTTCCCTGCGATGAAGGTTCAGCTGCAAATTGCCAATATCCATAATACGCTGTTTGGCAGGACAGATTTATCAGTGATATTTGATTCTATTATGGTTTGTTCAAATAAACACTTAAGTTGATGCAGTAGTGCAAAGGTTGCTTTTATTTCAGACATCTGGAATAATTGCCCAATGACGCACTTACAGATAATTTGTTGTTTTAATGAAATAATGAGGGGGAAGCTGCAGACCCAAGGTGTGGGTCAGCGACAGATGCCGCATGGTGCAGCGTGGAGGGTAAGAGGAGGCATTTTACTCCTGATGATGCAATGGGAGTTGGGTTACATGGAAACATAAAAAATAGTGTAGGGAGTATGTTGTTAAACTTGAGAGTGTGCAGAAAAAATTTACAAGGGTTTAGAGGGTTTGAGCTACAGGGAGATGCTGAATAGGCTGGGCCTGTTTTCCCTGGAGCATCAGAGGCTGAGGGGTGACCTTGTAGATATTTATAAAATCATGAGGCACATGGATAGGGGGAATAGCTTTTCCTCTGAGCGTTGGAGTCCAGTGCTAGAGGGCATAGGATTAAGGTGAGAGGGGAAAGACAAAGGGGCAACTTTTTCATGCAGAGGGTGGTGCGTGTATAGAATAAGGAAGTAGTGGAGGCTGTTACAATTACAACATTTAAATTGCATTTGGAGGGGTAAATGAATAGGAAGGATTTAGAAGGATATGTGCCAAATGCTGGCAAATGGGACTAGATTAAGGGAACAGCTGCAGACCTTTCAAAATGAAGCTCAGTGCCTAACAGAATGCCAGCATTTCATTAATAATTCCAGCCACCCCATCTCACTGCCATCTTCGTGGAACATTCATTCCACGAATGAATGGACAAGTTGGATCGAAGTGTGTTTCGTGCTGTCCAGCCCTATGACTCTAAAGGGAAATAAAAGTGTGTGTTGGAACTAATGCAGACCAACGACCATCATCTGAATACTTTAAACAGAAAGCCAACATTTGCAATAGGTTCTTTCTGATTCTGGGTTTTGTGTTGTCTGTTTATAAAATGGCACGACATGAGCAGATTAGTTTTTTGACAGTCTTTGCAATTGGTTGCTGTTCCTTTAATCATTAACTCTGCTCTTCACGACTCCAGTAAAAGTTCATGCTGTATCGTGTACAGCCCTGACATATGGAGAGACATCTCCCTGACATTTCTGCGCAGCCCTTCACTAAATTCCCAGGGTGGCTGTGAAAAAGCCATCGAGATTGTACAGCACTTGTCAGACCGTACTGAATGAATGTTCCACGAAGGTGGCAGTGAGACGGGGTGGTTGGAATTATTAATGAAATGCCGGCATTCTGGTAGGCATGGAGCTTCATTTTGAAAGGTCTGCAGCTGTTCCCGGCCTGAAGATAGGTCTGATCCACAGTGCACGACCTCCAACACAGTGAGCGTACAGAAGCAGGTCCCACATCCATATCAGCCAGAATGGGGATCGAACCAAGTGCTTTTGGCTCTGGTCTGAACTACGCTGACTGTCCAGGGAACCAGCTCTTGCCCAAAGGGCAAGTTGTCTTTTAAATCTACGTCGTAGTCCAGGGTTCTAACTCAGTAACAAAGGGTCTCATTTTCCTTGCAGTCATGTGACAAGCACAATCAGGTGACAGGCTGAGAACGTCTTTGGTTCTCACTGCCTGCGATCGGAAAGGGCTACAGGTTGGCATTCAACTTATTTGGCCATGTCATCAATGCCCAATCCTTTGGTCATCGGGTGGCTGAGTGGGACTAGAACACAGAGAGTCTGGACTAGAGGTAGGGATGCTACCCATTGTGCCGCAAGGAGCCAGGGAATCAATGTTATAGGGAAAAGGCAGGAAAGGTGAAGTTGAGGGTCTGCAGATCAGCCATGTTCTCGCGAATGGCAGAGAACACCCATTGGGCTGAATGACCTGCTTCTGTTTTCACACTTTGTTCACCCTAATCCCAATCTGCTGTAGTCCTCCCTCCCAGAATTTATTTTCACTTTTAAGTGTGTGGTTGACAAGGCTACTCCTGGTTTTATCTCAGATCAGAGAATCCCTACAGTGTGGAAACAGGCCCTTCAGCCCAACAAATCCACACCGACCATTAGAGCATCCCACTCAGACCCATGCACCTAACCTACACATTCATGAACACTACGGGCAATTTGGCATGGCCAATCACCTAACCCACACATCTTTGGACTGTGGGAGGAAACCCACGCAGACAATGGGAAGAATGTGCAAACTCCACACAGACAGTCACCTGAGGATGGAATCAAACCCGGGTCCCTGGTTCTGTGAGGCAGCAGTGCTAACCACTGAGCCACCATGCTGCCCAGGCATCTGGGCTCAATAGCTACCAAGGAGAGAGTTTCCACTCCTCTTGGTATGAAGAAGTGGATGCTGATATCACTCCAAGCATCCTGACTTTGATTTTATTGTTCTCCTTCATCCTCGACTTCTATCATCAATGGAAGTCGCTTCCATCTATCTCATCATATCCTTTAAAACATGACACTTGGCATAAAATCATTTCTTCTAACCTCCCACTTCCTTGCTCTCAATATTAATCATGAGCTTATGATATCCTTGGTGTAAATTCTCAAACCAAAATACACACAATAATTTGAGATAATAAAATGTGAGGCTGGATGAACACAGCTGGCCCAGCAGCATCTCAGGAGCACAAAAGCTGACGTTTCAGGCTTAGACCCTTCATCAGAGAGGGGGATAGGGTGAGGGTTCTGGAATAAATAGGGAGAGAGGGGGAGGCGGACCGAAGATGGAAAGAAAAGAAGATAGGAGAGTATAGGTGGGGAGGGAGGGAAGGGACAGGTCAGTCCAGGGAAGACGGACAGGTCAAGGAGGTGGGATGAGGTTAGTAGGTAGGAGATGGAGGTGCGGCTTGGGGTAGGAGGAAGGGATGGGTGAGAGGAAGAACAGGTTAGGGAGGCAGAGACAGGTTGGACTGGTTTTGGGATGCAGTGGGTGGAGGGGAAGAGCTGGGCTGGTTGTGTGGTGCAGTGGGGGGAGGGGACGAACTAGGCTGGTTTTGGGGTGCAGTGGGGGAAGGGGAGATTTTGAAGCTGGTGAAGTCCACATTGATACCATTGGGCTGCAGGGTTCCCAAGCGGAATATGAGTTGCTGTTCCTGCAACCTTCGGATGGCATCATTGTGGCACTGCAGGAGGCCCATGATGGACATGTCATCTAAAGAATGGGAGGGGGGAGTGGAAATGGTTTGCGACTGGGAGGTGCAGTTGTTTATTGTGAACCGAGCGGAAGTGTTCTGCAAAGCGGTCCCCAAACCTCCGCTTGGTTTCCCCAATGTAGAGGAAGCCACACCGGGTACAATGGATGCAGTATACCACATTGGCAGATGTGCAGGTGAACCTCTGCTTAATATGGAAAGTCATCTTGGGGCCTGGGATAGGGGTGAGGGAGGAGGTGTGGGGGCAAGTGTAGCATTTCCTGCGGTTGCAGGGGAAGGTGCCGGGTGTGGTGGGGTTGGAGGGCAGTGTGGAGCTAACAAGGGAGTCACGGAGAGAGTGGTCTCTCCGGAAAGCAGACAACGGTGGGGATGGAAAAATGTCTTGGGTGGTGGGGTCGGATTGTAGATGGTGGAAGTGTCGGACGATGATACGTTGTATCCGGAGGTTGGTGGGGTGGTTGTGAGAACAAGGGGTATCCTCTTTGGGCGGTTGTGGCAGGGGCGGGGTGTGTTGCGGGAAATGCGGGAGACGCGGTCAAGGGCATTCTCGACCACTGTGGGGGGAAAGTTGCAGTCCTTGAAGAACTTGGACATCTGGGACGTGCGGGAGTGGAATGCCTCGTCGTGGGAGCAGATGCGGCGGTGGCGGAGGAATGGGGAATAGGGGATGGAATTTTTGCAGGAGGGCGGGTGGGAGGAGGTGTATTCTAGGTAGCTGTGGGAGTCGGTGGGCTTGAAATGGATATCAGTTACAAGCTGGTTGCCTGAGATGGAGACTGAGAGGTCCAGGAAGGTGAGGGATGTGCTGGAGATGGCCCAGGTGAACTGAAGGTTGGCGTGGAAGGTGTTGGTGAAGTGGATGAACTGTTTGAGCTCCTCTGGGGAGCAAGATGCGGCGCCGATACAGTCATCAATGTAACGGAGGAAGAGGTGGGGTTTGCGGCCTGTGTAGGTACGGAAGAGGGACTGTTCCACGTAACCTACAAAGAGGCAGGCATAGCTGGGGCTGGATGAACACAGCAGGCCAAGCAGTATCTTAGGAGCACAAAAGCTGACATTTCAGGCCTAGATCCTTCATCAGATAAGGGGGATGGGTTTAGGGTTCTGAAACCTCCCCCTCTCTCCCTATTTATTTCAGAACCCTGTCTCCATCCCCCTTTTCTGATGAAGGGTCAAGGCCCGAAATGTCAGCTTTTGTGCTCCTAAGATGCTACTTGGCCTGCTGTGTTCATCCAGCCCCATACTTTGTTATCTCTAACGATGAGCGTGTTGTTCATTTTGGAAAAACCCATCCAGTTCAGTGATGCCCTTTAGGGAAGGAAACTGCCAAACCTCACCTGGTCTAGTATACATGTGACTCCACACCTGCTGCAATGGAAACTGTTCTCTGGAATGGCCCTGCAAGCTACTAGACTGCTAGAAAGGAGAAAAGGAATGAAAATGGACAGAACATCAGGCACTGATTGAGGCACATGAAATGAAATGACAACGGCCAAAACAGCCCTGTATGGCCATTCCTTCAATGTCAAAATCCTGGGATACTCTCCCTAAAGGCATTGTGGGTCTAACTACAGCACATGGACTGCAGTGGTTCAAGAAGGCAGATCACCGTCACCTTCTCAAGGGGCAACTAGGGATGGGAAATAAATGCTGACCCAACCAGCACTGCCCAAATCCCACGAGTGAAGAAAAAAAATTGCTTTTCCTTAAACATCAACATTCCACTCGTTCTCCTGTATGCCATATTTGCAATGATCCTTTGTGATTCATAAACAAGGACACCCAGATCCCTAAGTTAAGTGATAGCCACTACAATCACCTCTGGCCATTGACTCTCGTGAAGTTCTGGTGTACTGCTGCTGTCTTCCACTGTGAAAACTGATGCAAGGTGCCTATTCAGTTCCTCTGCCATTTCTTTGTTGCCCTTTACTACTTCTGAGGAAGCATCACTGGACACGAAACGTTAACTCTGTTTTTTCCATTCCAGATGCTTCCAGACCCACTGAGCTTTTCCAGCACCTTTTCGTTCCTGATTTACAGCATCTGCCGTTCTTTGATTTGTTTTTTAACTACTTCTCTAGCCTCATTTTCCAGTGGCTCAGTGTCCACTCTTCCATCTCTCTTACCTCTCATATATTAAAAAGAACTTGTGCAATCACCTTTTATATTTTATATGTTACTTTCATATTTAATCTTCTCCCTTCCTCAATTCTTTTTTCATTACCCTCTGCTGACTTTTAAAGGCTTCCCAATCCTCTGACTTCCCACTAACCTTCACCACATTGTATGCGGTCGCATTTGCTTCTAAGCTGTCCCTGACCTCCCCTGTCAGTCATGGTTGCCTCTTCCTGCCCTTAGTACGTTTCTTCTTCCTTGGGATGAATTTCTGCTCTGCAACCTGGATTACCCCCAGAAACACCTGCCATTCCTGCTACAGTCTTCCCTGCTAGGCTCTTCTTCCAATCAACTCTGGCCAGCTCCTCTCTCATGTTTGTGTCATTACTTGTACTCAATTGTAATACTGTTACAGCATTGCCTCTAAAATTGCAGGATGAATTCTAGCATATTATGGTCACTGCCCCCAGTGGTTCCTTCATTAAGCACCCTAATCAAGTCTGCCTCGTTATGCATGAGATAACAAGGTGTAGAGCTGGATGAACACAGCAAGCCAAGTAGCATCAGAGGAACAGGAAAGATGACATTTTGGGTCTGGACCTTCCTTCAGAAAAATTTTCAATTTTCTGAAGAAGGGTTCAGGCTTGAAACATCTGCTTTCTTGTTCCTCTGATGCTGCTTGGCCTGCTGTGTTCATACAGCTCTACACCTTGTTATCTCAGATTCTCCAGCATCGGCAGTTCCTACTATCTCTGCCCCATTATACACAACACCATATCCAGAACTGCCTGTTCCTTAGTGAGCTCTACCACAAACTGCTCCAAAAAAACCATCACATAGCCATTCCAACAAAAACAGAGGGTGCTTGAGAAGCTCAGCAGGTCTGACAGCATCTGTGACGAAAAGAAATCAGATTTAACATTTTGGGTCTGGTGACCATTCCTCAGAACTGATTCCGCAAATTCCTTTCCTTGATATTTTCTACCAACCTGATTTTCCCAGTCCATCTGCATATTGAAGCCTGTATGATTATTGTAATCATACCTTTTCTATCGCCTGATTTATTTTCTTCACCACATCCTGACGACTGCTAGGACTCCTGTACATAATTCCCATCAGGGTCTTTTCTCCTCTGCGGTTCCTCAACTCTACCAACCCTGATTCTACACCTTCTGACTCTATATCATTTCTTGCTCTCGATTTAATTTCATTTCTCCGCAAACAAGGCAACCACACTCCCTTTGCTGTTCAGCCTGTCCTTTTGATAGAATGTGTACCCTTGGATATTTTGTTCCCAACCCTGATCCCCTTGCAGCCACGTCCGTGATACACACAACATCAGACATGCCGATTTTAATCTGCGCGACTGCCTCATTTACCTTGTGTATACTGCGTAGATTTAAGTGCAACATCCTCAGTCCTGCATTGGCTGCCCCCCTTCTCATAGTTGTCACCCTATCTGCTGTGTCTGAGGTTAGGTTACTGAAGCTTTCCAGTCTCTGTCCAATTACTTGTCCTAGAAACTTTAATAATCTCTGCTAAGCCCCTTTAAATTTTTCCACAATTTTCCAAAAAACTGAGCCACTACACTCCCAAATCCCCACTATTTAATTTAAAGCCGTATCCACAGCACCAGTTTGCGTTTCATCAGGACTGTGGCCCCAGCAATGATTCAGGTGGAGCCCATTCCATTCAAACAGCGCTCTCCTTCCCTGGTACTGGTGCCAGTATCCCATGAATTCAAACCCATTTCTCCCATACCAATCTTTTAACCACATGTTTACCCAATTAATCTTGCAGGCCCAGTGCTCATTTGCTCGTGGCTCAGGTTGTAATCTGGAGGTTATTACCTTTCTGGTTCTGCTTTCTCCTTTAATCTGTAGCTGCTCATATTCCCTTAGCAGAATCTCTTTCCTCTTTCTACCTATATCATTGGTACCTACGTGGACCATGACAATTGGATCTTTCCCCTCCCACTCCAAGTTCCCCTGCAGCCCAGATGAGATATCCTGAACCCAGGCACCAGGCAGCCATCGCGGCCTTCTGGGCTCTCGATCCTGGCCACAGAGAACAGTGTCTATTCCCCTGACTATACCTATACCATCCCCAACTGCAACTACATTTCTCTTTCCTGCTCCTGTTGAATGGCACCCTGTGTCATGGCGCTGTGGTCAGTTTGCTCATACTCCTGACAGCCCCCACTCTCACCCACACAGGGAGCAAGAATCACAAACCTGTTGGAGAAGCTCAAGGGCTGAGGTCCTGGATCCCTCTATCTGCCTTGCTTGAAGTTACACCTTCCTGTCCTCTGACCACTGACCGAATTCGAGGTACTAATCTAAGGGATGTGACTCCTTCATGAAAAACAGTGTCCAGGTAACTCTCCCTCTCTCTGATGGGTCGCAGTGTTTGAAGCTGAGACTCCAGCTATGAGCCAGAATTCCTCAAACGACCAATACTTGCTACAGATTAAGTCACTATGAATCACGAAGGGGTCCATCAGCTCCCGCATCATGTACATACAGCATATCGCCTGGCCCCACGTCTCTATTTTTAATTATTTTGTTCTTAATTTGATTTATAAACATTTCCTACTGGTCCTTCAGTTTGTAACCTATAAGTATTTCCCCTAGTTATGTTCAATCCGATAGTAATGTATAAAATTTCCCCTTGTTGCTGAGTCTAAAACCAGGAATCAGTCTCAGGATATGGGGCAGGTCACTTAAAACTTGTTAGAAGTCATACAAGAGCTGGTTATAGTCCAAGATAACAAGGTGTAGAGCTGGAGGAACACAGCAGGCTAAGCAGCATCAGATGAGCAGGAAGGCTGACGTTTTGGGCCTAGATCCTAGAAATTCTGAAGAAGGGTCTCAGCCTGAAACATCAGCCTTCCTGCTCTCCTGATGCTGCCTGGCCTGCTGTGTTCATCCAGCTCTATACCTTGTTATCTCAGATTCTCCAGCATCTGCAGTTCCTACTATCCCAGGTTATAGTCTGACAGGTTTATGTGAAACCACAAGCTTTCAAAGTGCTTCTCCTTTGTCAGGTGAAGTGGAGGGAGGTGCACAGACACAGAATATGTAGGTGGAGAGATTATTAGAAGATAATTCCAGGTATTTAAAGAGTACCAAAAGACAGTGCAAAAGGTATAATTGGAGTGTTGACAGGCTAAATTTGCAGGTGATCAGAAGTGTCAAATGGTGTGAGTAAAGTGTCAACAGCTGAATAGCAATTTAAGGGGCAACCTGTGCTTGACTTAATTAAGAAAGATAATTACGAAAAAGTCAAAAATAAGGTGGTACTGGACAGAAACCAAATGGCTGGAACAACATGATAGGTATAATAGCCACATGCCAGGGGTCTAACCAAAGTAACAATTAATTTTTGTAACATTATTTGCATTTTCTTTCAGTTTTCTACTGTCCTTATCTTCTTCTCCCATAGATGTCTCTCCTTTTCAGAACTTTTCTTTCTTAATTGAATATTTATTTAGAGTTTCACTGGTCCTCTACTATCCTACCACTTAATTTATTTTCCTAGCTAAATTTAACCAACTCTTTCGTCATACACATCATTGTTTTCATTTAATTTTAAGACACAAGTCATAGATACACATTTCTTACTCTCAGACTGCCATTAAAAATCTATCATGTTATGATCACTGTTACTGAGAGGATCTTTCACTCTGAGATCTTCTATTAATCCCATTTAATTGCAAGACACTGAAAAAAAATAGCCTGGTCCCTCATTGCTACGGGAAATTGCCCAAAATACTTTCTACGATCTTATCTTCCAGGTTACTTTTGTCAATCTGATTTTCCCAATGCGTCTGAAGATTAAAGTCACTGTGATTATTGCAAAAACCTTCTTAAAAGCACCCATTATTCATTCCTGCATACTTTGCCCTACAGAGTTACTACAGTTAGCAGACATGTAAACTATTCCCCATGTGATTTCTTACCGATGTTCTTTCTTATCTCCAACCAGCATCTTAATCTGTTGAAACAAATAGCTACAAAAAAAAGTAGGAATAATGAAATGGAATTTCCAGTGGGGTTGGGAGAGGGTGCGGAGACGGTTCTGGATTTCCACCAGAACTTGACAAATCCCTGAGGAAAAGACTTCACCAGCTTTCAAGGCATGAGAACCAGCAAAGGATGTCCTACTCAATCATTCACTCCTTTCCCTCTCAATCTCTTTTGTGACATTATGTTGCTTTTGGATCTCTTTTATGTTTCCACTGAATATAGTCCTCCTTTCCCAACAAGTCCACATCCAATTTTCTAGTCATAACTCTGAGTCCTCAGGGTTATTTATTCAAAAACAAAGTTGCTGGAAAAGCTCAGCACGTCTGGCAGCATCTGTGAAGGAAAAAACAGAGTTAATGTTTCGGGTCCAGTGAACCTCAGTCAGAGCCCTTCCTCAGTGGGTTCTGAGGAAGGGTCACCAGACCCGAAACGTTAACTGTTTTTTCCTTCACAGATGCTGCCAGACCTGGTGAGCTTTTCCAGCAACTTTGTTTTTGTTCCTGATTCACAGCATCTGCAATTCTTTCAGGGTATTTATTCAGATAGCCTGGTGAACAGTGCACAAAGATCTACTCAGTCTTCATTATCTCCTGACTCATCATAGAAACATAGAAGATAGAAGCAGTAATGGGTCATGCAACCCTCTCAAGCCTGCTCTTCCTTTCAGTAGGATCATGGCTGATCTTTGAGCTTAATTCCCTAATTACCCCCATTTCCCTTGTCCCTTTTGCCACAAGAGCTATACCTATTTCCTTGAAAAACAGAATATTTTGGCCTCAACCTCTTCCTGTGAAAGTGAATTTCACAGTTGTATGTACTGTCTGTCAGGTATAAAATTCTCATGCCTGCCTTAGAATGTCTTCATTAACTCGGTTGCTCCCTCCTCTCATGCTGCCACACTTACTGTTTGTATTCATGGCAGAATTGTAATGGAGCACAAGGAGGCCATTCAGCCCACCATGCCCGTACTGGCTCTCCAAATGAGCACTTTTCCCCTTGACCCTGCATATTCTTCCTTTTCAAATAATAATTTATCATCCAACACCTCAACTGTAATGCTCCTGAAAGCTCTAATGTGAAATGAAACTTTGGAAAATACTTTGACAATTTAAATATGATTGTGCGCAGCTTTACTCAGCGCTTAATCTGGACTGGAACTTTCCGAACATAAAGTGTGGTTTTCCCTGTGCCTATCCCTGTGCTGTTGTCGGAAATGGGAGATCCAGCAAGAGGCCTAGAGACAGAGTCATCAAGCTGTTGTCAATGACGGGCTGGTGAGGGAGGGAACGGTGAGGGATGGGTGGCAGTGATACGGTGGCAAACACGATGCGAATGGAAGAAAATGATGGGATGGCAGGAGAATGGTAGTGAGGTTGGCAAATGGGGTGGTGAGCAATGAGGCTATGATGAGTTGGTGATGAGTGAGAGATGGCAACTGGAGGCTGTTGGGCGGGGTTGGGCGAAGGGGTGGTGGCAATTGAGTGGTGGCGCAGGAGGCAGTGAGAAGGCAGAATTAGCTTGAGTTAATGATGGTGAGGGGCTGGAAATGCGGGGCCAGTGAGTGAGCAGGGGACAAGCAGGATGGTGACTGGTTGGCAATCAGAGGGTGGCAAGTTGATAGCGAGCGAGGGATAAAAAGTCTGAGGCAGAGAGAGAGAGGGGGTGGAGAGTGGGCAGCAGCAAGGGTTTGGAAGAGGGGTGACAGGTGAGAGGCAATGAACAGGAGACTTGAGAGTTCAGGAGGACAGGCGAGAGGGTGGCAGACAAGTTGGAGCAAGTACAAACCAATATTAACCTCACTCTTGACAGGCACACAACAGCGAGGTCAGTGATAGGAGAAAGTGCCAGTTACCGTGAGTATCAATGAACTAGTAATCCAGAATCCCAGGCTACTGATGACTTGAGTTCAAATCCCATCAATGCAGATGGTGAAATTTGAATTCAACAGCAAGTTAGCCCAATGGCCACCATTAAACCACTGTTTGTTGTTGTAAACATCCATCTGGTTCACTAATGCCGTTTGGAGAAGGAAACCTGCATCCTTAATAAAAATGCAAAGAACTGTGGATGACGTAAATCAGGAACAAAAAAACAGAAGTTGCTGGAAAAGCTGAGCAGGCCTGGCAGCATCTGTGAAGAAAACACCAGAGTTACTGTTTCAGGTCCGGTGATCCTTCCTCAGAACTGCCATCCTTACCTGGTCAGGATGCGAATCCAGGGTTCACTCTTAAATGTTCTCTGGACAATTGCAGATGTGCAATATATGGCCAGTGACACCTTCGTCACATGAATGAATAAAAACTTGGTCAAATCCATTTGATTTGACTGGATTTATTATTGTCACATGTGCCTAGGTAGAGTGAAAAGTTTTGTTTTGCATGCAGCACAGGCAGATCATACCGTAGAAAGTGCATTAGGGTAATAGAACAGAGCAAGGAATACAATGTTACAGCTGCAAACAAGGTGCACAAAGAACAAGATCAACACTGGATTTAAAATTTGAGAGGTCCATTCATAAGTCTAATAACAGCAGGGAAGAAGCTGTTCTTGAATCTGTTGGTACATCTCTACAAACTTTTATATCTTCTACCTGATGGAAGAAGGTGGAGGAGAGTATAGCTGGGGTCAGAAGGGTCTTTGATTATTCAATTCTGTTGCAACAATGTGAAATTTTGAATGATTAAATAACAGAGAAACATGTCTGTTTGTAAAAGTCTGCAAAACGCTCCAGAGAATGTCACTCAGATAAGTAACAGATTTCCCAAGTGGTGTGGGAAGATGTTTTTAAATAATAAAATTGTTAACTGCTTTAAGCCTACTAAACAGCTTAATAACACAGTGAGGCCATTGTTAATGATGATTTGGCTAATAACTATTTGCATTGGATATAGTTTGATTGCATATACAGTGTGTGTGACCACCAGGTAATTTTTAACCAAATTAAAAATAGTTCAGTTGACACACACACACACACACACACACACACACACACACACACACACACACACACACACACACACACACACACACACACACACACACACACACTTATTGTTTGACTCCAGGTTGTATGATCACTGACTACATCAGTGAAATTGTGTTCAAATTGGTACTGCCAGTAATTATTTGCTTCTTAAAAGCAATCTATAAATGCAGCAATTTCTCAACATGAATCGTAGGTAATATTTTAAATTTGCGTCACAGGTAGACAGGGTGATTCAGAAAGCGTTTAGCATGCTTGCCTTCATTTTTCAGACCTCTGAGTGCAGGGGTTGGGATGGCACGTTGAGGTTGTGCAGGATGCTGGTGAGGCCTCTTCTGGAATACTGTGTACACTTCTTGTCATCCTGTTATAGGCAGGATATTATTAAATTGGAGAGATTCAGAAAAAAAATTACCAGGATGTTGCCAAGATTGAAGGGTTTGAGTTATATAAAATGGACTGGAAAGATTCAGACTTTTTTTTTCCCACTACAGCATAGGAGGTTGATGGGTGACCATACGAGGTTTATAAAATTAAGAGGGGTGCAGATAATATGAATAGCAAGCGCCTTCCCTCAGGGCGGGAGCATTCAAAACTAGGGGGCGTAGTTTTAATGTGAGAGGGGAAAGATTTAAAAATAATATGATGGGCAACTCTTTTTACACAGAGTGGTTTCAATGAACTTCCAGAGGAAGCGGTAAATGCAGACAGAGTTATAACACTGGACAAGTTCATGAGTAGGAAAGGTTTGCTGGGATATGGACCAAACACAGGCAAGTGGGACTAGTTTATTTTGGGAACACGGTCATTGTGGACTGGTTGGACCAAAGGGTCTGTTTCCATGCTGTATGACTTTATGCCTCTAGATAAGGGGGCCATGTGACGAGACCATAAGAAATAAGAACAGGCTGTTCAGCCCCTGAAGCCTGCTCCACCATTCAATAGATCCAACATTCCTCACGTTCATTTTCCCTGTAACCTTTGATTCCCCAAGTGATCAAGAATCTATCTCAGCTTTAAATGTAACCTAGGACTCTGCCCCCACAGCTCTCTGTGACAAGGAATTCCAAAGACTCTCAGTCCTCTGAGGGGAGATATTTCTTCTCATCCCAGTGTTAAATTAGCACCACTCTATTCTGAGACTGTGCCCACTGGTCCAAGACTCTCCCATGTGGGGAAACATCCTCTCAGCATTTACCCTGTCAAACCCACAAAGAATCCTATATGTTTCAATGAGATCACCCCTCATTCTTCTAACTTCGATTTGGAAAGAGGGGCTCTTTGACTAAAAGGTTTGGGAACCAACCCTCAAAGTGATCATGCAACCCATTCATAAAAACTGAATTGCAGAGGACATTGGTCAGTGCATGGAGTATCGGAGTCGGGAGGTCGACTTGCAGCTGAACAGGACAGAGGTTAGGACACTTTAGGAATACTGTGTTCAATTCTGGTCTCCTTAGTATAGCAAAGGTTCTGTTAAACTTGAAAGGGTTCAGAAAATAGTTGCAAGGGTGTTACTGGTATTGGAGGGTTTGAGCCAAAGGAGAGGTTGAGTTGGCTGGGACTATTTTCCCTGGAACCTTATTGAGGTTCACAAAATCCTGGGGGGCATGGATAGGGTGAATAGGTAAGCTCTTTTCCCCCACGGTGGGGGAGTCTAAAACGAGACAGCATAGGTGTAAGGTGAGGGGGGAAGGAGTTAAAAGGGAGCTAAGGGGCAACTTTTTCAGGCAGAGGGTGGTGCGTTGGTAGAATGAGCTGCCAGAGGAAGTGGTCGAGGCTGGTACAATTACAACATTTAAAAGGCATCTGGATGGGTACATGAACAGGAAGGGCTTAGAGGGATATGGGACTAGATTAATTTAGGATATCTGGTCGACATGGACAAGCTGGGCCGAAGGGTCTGTTTCAACTCTATGACTGTCAAAACTCAAATAACCCTGCTGTAACAAAGTGTGGAGCTAGATGGACACGGCAGGCCAGGCTGGATGTGACAGGGAGCCTCGAAGCGTTAATACTTGGGGAGAACGGATCTGGGGTAATTGTATCACATCAGCAGGTACTCTACCTCCGCACTCCTAGCAGCAACGCTGGAACAAAAACAAGTTGCTGGAATAGCTCAACAGGTCTGGCAAAAGAAAAAAAAAAGAGCAACAGTTCAGAAGAAGGGTCACTGGACCCAAAACGGACCTTTCCTTAAAAAAAAGATGCTGCCAGATTCCGAGGTAACACAGTGTGGAGCTGGATGAACACAGCAGACCATTCAGCATCAGAGGAGCAGGAAAGCTGACGTTTCGGGTCTGGACCCTTCTTCAGAAGAAAATTCAATTTTCTGAAGAAGGGTCCAGACAATTTTCTGTGTTCATTCGTGCTCAGATTCTCAAGCATCTGCAGTTCCTACTGTCTCTGCTGTCAGATTCCAGCAGCTTCTGTTTTTGTTAGTGATTTTACAGCACCCGTAGTTCTATGTTTGCACACAGCTCGGTGTACCTCACCTCAAACAGCTGGGGTATCTGCTTCTTGTTCAGGTAGTCCTTCCACTCGCCTGTGGCCATTGTAGGTTGCTCCTTGGTGCTGTTTTACCTGGCCCTGGGCTGGGCTATGGGCTTTGGGCTATGCGAAGGGAGTCTCAATCTTCCCGCAGAACTGCCTCCTACTCTCTGCTGCTTCCCCGTGCCCGCACTTTCTGCAGACCCTTTTTATACCCTGAGCCGTGTGAGAGCGCCGTCATCTGAAATTGCTGCTTCTGATTTGAATTTCAATGAAGACGGTGGGTGACTGCATTCATCACAAACCCACTGCATTTTTAAAAAAAATTATCTTGCCGTAAACTTAACCGCGACATTGTTTGCTGAGGAGCCGAAGCAAAAGCAGGAATTACTGGGAGATGGTGAGAACTGCAGATGCTGGAGTCTGAGTGTGGAGCTGGAGGAACACAGCAGGCCAGGCAGCAGCAGAGGGGCAGGAAAGTTGACATTTCGGGTCAGGACCCTGGGTAAACCCAGCAGGTTTGGTGAGCGTCTGTACAAAGACAGTGCAGAAATTAACGCCTGGAGTCCAGTGACCCTTCTGAAGCGCCGAGTTTCTCCAGCAATTTCTGTTATTGTGTTCAGGGTTAAAATCCTCCAGGGGTGTTTAATTGTTCACAGGCGATTTAATTCTCCCTCAATTAGATATTCAGGCTTTATTCAAAATGGTTGTGTACAACATGCATTGGTATAGCACCATTAATGGGAAGAGAAGTTGGTCAGTTTGTGGCTGGAACCTGTTCCTATTCAATGATCTAGCTCCATCTACCTTTGCCCCATGTCTCTTCATAGCCCTGCCGACAAATTTCTGTCAGACTTAGCATCAAAGTGTAACAGTTGATCTATCATTGATGACCGTCTGAGGAAGGGAGTCCCAGATTTCAACACTTTACATCAAAAAATTGTTTCATCATTTCACTCATGAAAGTTCCAGGTTTAATCTTTCGACTCTATTCCCTATCCAAACCTTCACTCAATCTAACTAAAAACCGAAAGAACTGTGGACGCTGTAAATCAGGAACAAAAGCAAATTTGCTGAAAAAGCTGGCAACATTGGTGAAGGAAAAAACAGAGTTAACGTTTCGGGTCCGGTGACCCGTCCTCAGAACAACCCTCTTCTCTCAATCTGCCCTTTCGCACATTGTAAACTTTGAACCCATTGTCCAATCTTCCCAAGGTGGAACTTGCTGGGCTCTTTGGTGGAGCAGCGCAGAAGAGGCTAAAGTGGAGCTGAAGGAAAATGATTAACCAGGTTCAGATTTTGACCAAGTGGTGCTGACACAAACAGAATGTAAATAATATAGATGCAGAAGTGTAAAATTACAAAGAGATCTTGATAGACTTAGTGAAAAAGTAAATTGGTGGCAAATAGAATTTACCATACGTAAAGGAGAAGAATGTAGTTTGGACTGAAAAAAAATGGGACAGAGTATGTTATAAAAGGAAGAAATCATGGAGGTTCAAAGAGACCTGGGAGTTCAGGTGCAGGGAACATTAAAATGCCATGAATAAGTACAAAAGAGATCTGAAAGGCTTGTGTCATATTGATTTTCTGTCTAAAAGATCGGGATTATATTCCTGGGAATTTGGAAGCTGCAAATCCTAGTGTGACCCCATTTGTCACACCCTGCCAATACTTGCCCATTCTCCTGAATCTCTGTCTCTTACCACTTGGTCTATATCCTAACCTCATCAATAGCCCAACAACAGCAAATGCCATCACAAACGAGCTAAGGCAATCTCTTGGTTGCTTCTTTAGACTAAATTTTTGAAAAATTCAATCAAATTCATTAGCTGAGAGCGACTGCTTACAAATCCGTCCTCTCTGATCAGTTGAAAAGTTTCAGAGTAATCAGTCACCTAAGTATAAACTCTAGTAACTTCCTGACAACACGTATTCGGTTGATTGGTCTGTAATTCTCTGGTTTCCAAATCTTACACTTCTTAAATAGCAGAGTGACATACACAAGTTACAATCTAAAGAAGTAATCCACAAATTGTCAGGACTTTGGAAGAACACAGTTAAGACATTTGCAATGTTCCTGAGTATATCCTTCAAGACTTAGGAATAAAGTTATCTGGGCCTGAAGTTTTGTACCTCCTTCATGTCCTTATTTGTTCCATTATTGTATTTTGCTTGTTTAATTTTGATGGGGCCCTAATACAATAATAGTTTCACAGTGATGTCTGAGATGCTAGCCTCCTTCTATGTTGTAAATACAGATGCAAAGCAATATTCAGCATTTCCACATTTCCCTATTTTCATTGACAATTAGACTCATCGAGTTATACTGCATAGAAATAGACCATAGCCTACAATGCCCTTAAATGCTGCAACAGTACCTGCCCACATTCCATTAATCTACGCCCCTCTGGGGGTGTATAATTCTCTCTGAGATTTCTTCTAAACCATCTTGAACTTAAGCCAGCTGGTCTTAGACACATATGCCGTAGGGAAGAGAGTCTCCCAATCTACTCTTTAATAATTTTGCAATCTACTCTTTAATAATTTTGTATACCTCAGTCAGACCCCTTCTCAGTCTCCTCTGGTCCAAGGAAAACAAACCAAGTCCATTCAGTCTATCGTCATAACAGACTTATCATTCCAGGCAACATCCCTTGAATATCCTCTTCACCTTCTCCAGGGCAAGCATGCCTTTCCCATACAATGATGAGCAGAACTGAACACAGTATTCCATCTGTGGTCTAACCAATGCTTTATAAAATTGTAACGAGACTTCCCCACTCCTATATTGTCCACCTTAGCTAAAGAAGGCAAGCATCTCGTGTGCCTTCTTCGCCACCCTGTCTACTTATGCTGACACCTTCAGGAATCTAAGGATTATGTTTCTCAGTACTCACCAGGAATCTACGATTTATTGTGTATATCCTTCACTTTAAATTAGAGCTCTCAAAATGTATCATCTCACACTTATCAGGATTAAATTCCATCTGCCATTGCTCTGCCCAATTTGCCAGCTGATCAATATCAAACTGTAGCCTGAGACTATCTTTTTCACTATCAACAACTTCTCCTATTTTCATGTCATCTCAGACTGTCCCAGCACTGACCCCCCCCCCCCCACCCACCCACCCGACCCCGGTCGATGCTGGCCACAGGCTTGCAACCACAAAAACAACCATCCACCATTACCCTTCGTCTCCTGTTTATAATCCAGTTTTGGATCCAGTTTGCAAGCTTTCCTTGGATCCCATGGGCTCTTATCTTTTGGACCAGCTTTCAATGTGGTACTTTGTCAAAGGCTTTCCTTAAGTCCATGTAAACCACAGTAACAGCATTAACCTCATCAAGATACTTAGTCACCTTTCCAAAAAAACTCAGTTAAATTATTCAGACAGAAAAGACACCTGCCATTCATCTTATTTATACCTCTTGTTACTTTATAAACCCCGATAAGGTCATCTCTCAACTTCCTACACTCCAGTGGAAACAAGTCCCAGTTGTATCCTAGACTCTCTTCATGAGTAAAGCCTTCCATTATCAGTTATCAGTTTTCAAGATATCATTCTGACAAACTTCTGTTTCCCTCAATATTATTATCAAGGCTTTTTGCAGTTGATTTTGAAAACAGTTGCTAGCTTTGGTTCCATACTTCCTTTTAAATATGTGCTTTGTCACTGCTCCTGTCCTTTTGGATCTACCCCATTTCCCAGGATCCGTGCTTTTCTCTCTGTAATTTTTATGCTTTCCTTCTTGCGGCTTTACGTTACCCTTCATTCTTTTGCTGTCTTTGGCTTTGTTTAGTAAATAGAACATTTGTCCCTCTGGGACATAACTGATTCTGCATCGCATTCAATTGTTTGAATGAAACTTCAGTTTTGCACATCAAAGGACGAGCCCTGTTTATTTTGTCTAGTCCTTTTGACGACAGTGTTGTCCACATTGAAACAGTAAAAATTGTTTCAACTTTTTCCCTTTTATTCTACATTTTACCCACCGTACAAAATTTATCCAGTGCCCTTACTAGCCACCACTATCTCCTCCTAATCTGATTGAAGGGTCACGTAGGATCGAGGAATTGAGTGGCCTGCTCTCTCTTCCAAATCTTCACTTCACATGTATGTTTCCTTTGAACTTTGCACCATTAAACCTTTTATTATTTAATATAACAAAGTGTGGAGCTGCATGAACACAGCAGGCCAAGCAGCATCTCAGGAGCACAAAAGCTGACGTTTCGGGCCTAGACCCTTCATCAGAGGCCTGAAACATCAGCTTTTGCACTCCTGAGATGCTGCTTGGCCTGCTGTGTTCATCCAGCTTCACACTTTGTTATCTTGGATTCTCCAGCATCTGCAGTTCCCATTATCCCTTTTATTATTTAATGTCTGCTTTTTATATATACTATATATATATATATATATATATATATATATTCATTCATGGGGTATAGGTGTCCCTGTCCAATCCAGAATTATTGCCTATCCCTAATGGCCTACAGGGAATTTAGGATTCAACCACAATGCTGTGGGCCTGGAGTCACATATTGGCCAGACTAGATAAGGCAGGCAGTTTCCTTCCCTCAAGGATATTAGTGAACCACTCTTCAAATGAACACTTCATGGGATGCCATTCTCCTGCTTTCATTCCTGTAACATTTTACCAACAATTGACAATAGTTTCATGGTCACAATTAGACTTTTAATTCCCGATATTTTTATCGGATTCAAATTCTATCATTTACCATGGCAGGATTTGAACCTGGGTCCCCAGAACATGACAGGGACCACTCTCTCTGTGACTCCCTTGTTAGCACGACACTCCCCTCCAGCCCCACCACACTTGGCACTTTTCCTTGCAACCGCAGGAAGTGCTTACCTGCCCCTACACCTCCCCCGTCACCCACATCCCAGGCCCCAAGGAGACTTTGCACATCAAGCAGATGTTCACCTGCTCTATATTGGGGAAACCAAGCAGAGGCTTGGGGACCGCTTTGCAGAACACCTACACTCAGTTCTCACTAAACAACTGCACCTCCCAGTTGCGAACCATTTCAACTCCCCATCCCATTCCGCAGACGACATGTCCATCCTGAGCCTCCTGCAGTGCCACAGCGATGCCACCCGAAGGTTGCAGGAACAGCAACTCATATTCTGCTTGGGAACCCTGCAGCCCAATGGTATCAATGTGGACTTCACCAGTTTCAAAATCTCCCCTCCCCATCGCATCCCCACACCAGTCACGTTTGTCCCTGCCTCCCTAACCTTTCCATCCTCCCACCTATCCCCTCTTCCCACCACAAGCCCCACCCCCATCTCCTACCTACTGACCTAAGCCTACCCCCTTGACCTGTCCATCCTCCCTGGACTGACCTATCTCCTCCCTAACTCCCCACCTACACTCACCTCTACTGGCTCCATCCCCGCCTCTTTGACCTGTCTGTCTCCTCTCCAACTATCTTCTCCTCTATCCATCTTCAATCCGCCACCCCCCTCTCCCTATTTATTTCAGAACCCCCTTCTCATCCCCCATTTCTGAAGAAGGGTCTAAGCCCAAAACATCAGCCTTCCTGCTCCTCTGATGCTGCTTGGCCTGTTGTGTTCATCCAGCTCTACATCTCAGATTCTCCAGCACCTGCAGTTCCTACTATCTCTGACAAATTATCTGCTCATTATCATGTGGTTGAATCTCCTTCCTATGTGCATATTGTGCAGCTTTTTTATCTAACCTTATAGCCGTGATTGCATTTCACAAGTGCTTAACAGGTTGTATAAAACCTTTAGTCGTGAATGCTGACACATAAAAGCAAATCTTTCATGAGCACATTGTATGTGCGTCAGCTTGGGTGCAGAATTCATGAGAAGAGGTATTGGTGGGTGGGGAAATTGTTTGCTCAGTTGTTATTCGAAACTGTTTCTTTGACACTGTAATTGCTGCAGCAGTTTCTGAGTTTTGCAGATGAGAAGGATACCTCAATGAGGATTAAAAACATAAACTTGTATTCATCATTGTGATTTCATTGTGCTTCTCTGGCCAGATTCACTTCTCTATTAACACCTTGTCCTTAGTCATTCGACCCCAAGTTAAATTCGTGAAATTTTTATTGAGCATAAATTGACTGTTCAGCCCATCGCATCTTCCCTCACTCTTCGAAAGAACAGTTCACTGAGTGCTGTTCTCCTGCTTTCTCCCAGTAGCCTTGCACATGCTTCCTCTCAGATGGGAGCCTAACTCCCTTTCAGATGTCTCCATTGCACCTGCTTCCACCACCCTCTGACTCAGTGCGTCCCAATTCCCCGCAAACAGCTCCACACCTCTTTCTCATCTTTGAGACGCCACGAGCACCTTGACCCAGGTGTCACCGCTATCTTCTATCTCCCTGTGGGGCTTAAGACCGTAAGACATAGGAGCAGAAATTAGGTCATTCGGCTCACTGAGTCTGCTCTGCCATTCATTTATGGCTGATAAGTTCCTCAACCCCATTCTCCCGCTGTCTCTCCATAACTCTTGATCCCCTTGATAATCAAGAACCTACCTATCTCAGTCTTAAATGTACTCAATGACCTGGCCTTCACAGCCTTCTGTGATAGTGAATTCCATGGGTCAAGGTGCTGACGGCATCTCTGGCCGCAGAAGTTTCTCCTTATCTTTGTTCTAAAAGATCTTCCCTTAACTCTAAGGCTGTACCTCAGGTCCTAATCTCTCCTACTTATGGAAGCATCTTTCCAACAGCCATTTTGTCCAGGCCATTCAGTATTCTGAAAGTTTCATTTAGATTCCACCCCCGTCATCCGTCTAAACTCCAACAAGTATAGTCCCAGAGTCCTCAAACATTCCTCATATGTTAAGCCATGGGACCATTCTCGTGACCTTTGATGCTGATAGCTGTATGATTACACTCTGGTGGATCTGATCTTGGATCTGATTTTCACTTTGAGTGAATTTTTTTTCTTTTGATCTTGTCAGGGTTGGCTTTCTGAAAGGACAGTGTGGATTTTCTGCCGTCCTGCTGAAGGAGATTAGGAGTTAGCACAGGGACCACATTTGGAAAACAGCATCAGATCAGCCACTCATACCCCAGCCGCCCTGACCAGAAGCAGGGTCAATTTGGCAGTGCCTAGGTGCCCAGCTCTGGAAACTAGCCACTGGTAGCTGTGGGGTTGGGGGGGTGGTGGTATTGGGGATATGGGTTGCTGGTGGGGGTGAGGGGGAGGCATTAGATGGGACGCCTGGGATCTTCCTAATGACAGACACACCCTTTCCTTGCTGGCGCTGGAATCTCTCATTAAACGGGATTAGAGTTGGCCACCTACTTGCAGATTGGAACAAAAAACACTACAGCACAGGAACAGACCCTTCAGCCCATCAAGACTGTGCTGACTCATGACTCTTCACTAAACTGAAAACCTTTTGCATCTATACAGTCCATATCCCTCCAGTAAAGTTGCCTCTTAATCATTGCCATTTTAACCACCTCCACTGGCAACGCATTCCAGCCTACCTACTACCCTCTCACAGCTTAGCACCTTTTACCGTAAACCTGTGCCCTCTAGTAATTGATATTTCTACTCAGAGAAAAACATTCTGACTATCCATTATATCCATGCCTGTCATCATCTATTAGGTTGCCCTTCAGCCTCCAAAATTCAAATGAAAATGAACCATCTTTGTCCAATCTCTCCTCATTGCTGTTACCCTCTAAGCCAGGCATAGAATTGCTACAGTGCAAAAAAGAAAGGCCTTTCGGCCCATTACATCTGTACCAATTGTCTGTAGAGCATCGCACCCAGACCCATACTCTATCCCTGTAATTCTGTATTTCCCATTGCTACAACCCCTAGCCTACATATCTTTGGACATTTTGGTGCAATTTAGCATGGCCAATCCACCTAGCCTGCACGTCTTTGGACTGTAGGAGGAACCAGAACACTCCCACACACACACAGGGCAATATGCAAACTCCAAACAGACAGTCTCCCAAGGCCGGGATTGAACCCAGTCACTAGTGTTATGAGGCAACAGTGCTAACCACTGAGTCACCACGCTGCTCAGATAGGTTCCTGGTCAATGTTTTCCGTACCTTCTCCAAAGCCTCCACATTCTTCTGGTCCTGTGTTGACCAGAACTGTACACAATATTCCACAAGTGGCCTAACTGAAGGTTGGAGAGCGATAAAGTCTCCTCAAGCTCACAACTGCATGGGTCTGTTTAGATACCAGGGCATTCCCCCTCAACAGTGGCCATGTTGGCAGAGTCTTGGATAGAGTCTGGGATACATGATTGGTGCATAAGACTGAAGGATCCACTACAACTGCCATTTGATAGAAATGAAAGTAAAGTCACCTGAGAGGCATACAGCTTTTTCTTCTTTAGAGAGAGAAGACCAGTGGTGGTTGAAACGGAGGATTGTTGTTTGGGACACTCGGCATGACGACTCGATATCACAGGAACTTCTGTGAAGACCACTTTATTTTGGATTGATCCAAGAATCTTTATGAACAAAAGCAGGAGAGGATTGGTGGGGAAACCACATCCCCCGTTACAGCAGTAAGTGACATTTTAGGGGGCTTGATGTGGATGTAGAAAGGCTGTTTCCCGTGTAGACCCAAAGGGTATAAACACAGAATAAGGGGTTGCAAGTTAAAACAAGGATGAAGAAGAATTTATTTTCTCAAAGGGTCATGAATTTGCGGAATTCTTTGCCACAGGCTTTTGAGGCATGGATCATTGGTTTTATTAAATCTGAGATAGTCAGATTTTCAATTAGTAACTCCATTTACAAATTTGTTGATGGCATCACTACAGTGGATCAAATCTCAAACAATGATGAGACAGAGTACAGAAAAGAAATAGAGAGCTTAGTGGCATGTTGTAAAGACAACAACCTCCCCTTTAATCTCAGGAAAACAAGAGAGATGCTCATCGACTTCAGGAAGTGGAGTGGAGGACACACCCCTATCTATATCAATGGTGCTGAGGTGGAGGCGGTTGAGATCGTCAAGATCCTAGGAGTAAATGTTACCAACAATCTGTCCTGATCCATCCACATCCATGGTACATTCAAGAAAGCACACGATTGCCTGTAGCGTTCAGGGGGGTGTGGGTTATAGGGGGGGATGGGTCTGGGTGGGATGCTCCAAGGGGCAGTATGGACTTGTTGGGCCAAAGGGCCTGTTTCCACACTGTAGGGAATCTAATCTCTACTTCCTTGGGAGGCTAAGGAAATTTAGCACGCCTGCAGTGATTCTTAACAATTTTTACAGGTGCACCGCGGAAAGCATCCTATCTGGATGTGTCACAGCTTGGCATAGCAACTGCTCTGCCTAAGAGCGCAAGCAATTACAGACAATTGTGAACACAGCCCAGTCCATCATGAAAACCGCTCCTTCCATTAGCTCTGTCTGCTCTTCTTGCTGCCTCAGGAGAGCAGTCTACAAATCACACACCCCTCCCACCCTGGTTATTCCGTCTTCCACCCTTTTCCATTGGACAGAAGATACACAAGTCTGAAAACATGGACCAACAGATTTAAGAACAGCTTGATCCCCGCTATTATCAGACTTTTTAATGTACCTCTCATGCATTAGAATTGATCTTTCTCTGCACCTCCTCTGTAGCTATAACACTGTATTCTGCATTCTATTCTATTACCCTGATGTACTTACGTAAGGTATAATTTGAATGGTTAGCACACAAAACAATACTTTTCAGTGTATCGTAGTACATGTGATAATAATAAATCAAATCAAATCGAATCAGCATGGAAAGTCAAGGGATTTAAGGAAAAAGGAAGGTAAATGGAGTTGATGCCAATGTGGAATGCATTTTTGGAATGACTGCAGTGACTATAACCAATTGGAATAGGAATTTCTTGGTCATTATATCTGACACCATGTCTTCCTAATATGATTACATATTTTTCTGGCTTAAAAAGCCTATATATTGCAGTAATAATTGTTCTGCTTCTGTTTGCTGTCTGACTGACAGATTTTCCTCTGCTGATAGTTAAATTGGTAGATTCCTGCCTTTTCTTGCAGTTTAGGTAACAAGGTGTAGAGCTGGATGAACACAGCAGGCTAAGCAGCATCAGAGGAGCAGGACGGCTGACATTTTGGGCCTAGACCCTTCTTCAGAAATGGGGGAGGGGAAGGGGGTTCTGAAATAAATAGGGAGAGACGGGGAGGCAGGTAGAGGATGGATAGAGGAGAAGATAGGTGGAGAGGAGACAGACAGGTCAAAGAGGCGGGGATGCAGCCAGTAAAGGTGAATGTAGCTGGGGAAGTAGGGAGGAGATAGATCAGTCCAGGGAGGGCGGACGGGTCGAGGGGGTGGAATGAGGTTAGTAAGTAGGACAAGGAGGTTGGGGCTTGAGGTGGGAGGAAGGACAGGTTAGGGAAGTGGAGAAAAACTGGGCTGGTTTTGGGATGCGGTGGGGGGTAGATTTTGAAGCTTGTGAAGTCCACATTGATACCATTGGGCTGCAGGGTTCCCAAGCGGAATATGGGTTGCTGTTTCGGCAACCTTTGGGTGGCATCATTGTGGCACTGCAGGAGGTCCTGGATGGACATGTCGTCTGTGGAATGGGAAGGGGATTTGAAATGGTTCGCAACTGGGAGGTGCAGTTGTTTGGTGCGAACCGAGCATAGGTGTTCTGCAAAGTGGTTCCCAAGCCTCCGCTTGGTTTCCCCAATGTGGGGGAGGCCATAGCGGGAACAGCGGATGCAGTATACCACATTGGCAAATGTGCAGGTGAACATCTGCTTGATGTGGAAAGTCTTTTTGGGGCCTGGGATGGGGGTGAGGGAGGAGGTGTGGGGGCAGGTGTAGCACTTCCTGCGGTTGCAGAGGAAGGTGCCGGGTGTGGTGGGGCTGGAGAGGAGTGTGGAGCGGACAAGGGAGTCACAGAGAGAGTGATCCCTCCAGAAAGCAGATAAGGGTGGGGAGGGAAAAATGTCATTGGTGGTGGGGTTGGATTGCAGATGCTGGAAGTGTCGGAGGATGATGTGTTAGATCTGAGGTTGGTGGGGTGGTACATGTGGATGAGGGGGATTCTGTTTTGGTTATTATTGCGGGGGGGGGGGGGGGGTGTGAGGGATGAGTTGCCGAAAATGCGGGAGACATGGTCGCATGGTCGAGGGTGTTCTCAACCACTGTGGTGGGGATATTGTGGTCCTTGAAAAACGAGGACACCTGAGATGTTTGAGAGTGGAATGCCTCATCCTGGGAACAGATGCGGCGGAGGCGAAGGAATTGGGAATGGGGATGGCATTTTTTCAGGAAGGTGGGTGGGAGGAGGTGTATTCTAGGCAGCTGTGGGAGTTGGCTGGTTTGAAATGGATATCGATTTCTAGGTGGCTGCCTGAGATGGAGACAGAGAGGCCCAGGAAGGTGAAGGATATGTTGGAGATAGCCCAGGTGAATTTAAGGTTGGTTTAGAAGGTGTTGGTGAAGTGGATGAACTGTTCAAGCTCCTCATGGGAGCACGAGGTGGCGCCGATACAGTCATCAATGTAACGGAGGAAGAGGTGGGGTTTAGAGGCCAGTGTAGGTGCGGAAGAGGGACTGTTCCACGTAACCTACAAAGAGGCAGGTATAGCTTGAGCCCATGCGGGTGCCCATGGCCACTCCCTTAGTCTGTAGGGAGTGGGAGGAATCGAAAGAGAAGTTGTTGAGGGTGTGAATGAGTTTGGCTAGCTGGATGAGGATGTCAGTGGAGGGGGATTGGTCCAGCCTGTGGGACAGGAAGAAGCAGAGGGCCTTTAGGCCATCTGTATGGGGAATGCAGTTGTATAGGGACTGGATGTCCATGGTGAAAATGAGGTGTTGGGAACCGAGGATTTGGAAGTTGTATAGGAGGTGGAGGGCATGGGTGGTGTCACAAGTGTAGGTAGGGAGGTCCTGGACCAAGGGGGAGAAAATGGAGTCCAGATAGGTGGAGATGAGTTCGGTGGGGCAGGAGCAGACAGAGACAATGGGTTGACCAGGGCAAAGATAATGGGAACTGCAGATGCTGGAGAATCCAAGATAACAAAGTGTGGAACTGGATGAACACAGCAGGCCAAGCAGCATCTCAGGAGCACAAAAGCTGACGTTTTGGGCCTAGATCCCTCATCAGAGAGGGGGATGGGGTGAGGGAACTGGAATAAATAGGGAGAGAGGGGGAGGCGGACCGAAGATGGAAAGAAAACAAGATAGGTAGAGAGGAGAGTATAGATGAGGAGGTAGGGAGGGGATAGGTCAGCCCAGGGAAGATGGACAGGTCAAGGAGGTGGGATGAGGTGGTAGGTGGGAAATGGAGGTGCGGCTCGAAGTGGGAGGAAGGGATGGGTGAGAGGAAGAACAGGTTAGGGAAGCAGAGACAGGCTGGGCTGGTTTTGGGATGCAGTGGGGGAAGGGGAGATTTTGAAGCTTGTGAAGTCCACATTGATGCCATTGGGCTGCAGGGTTCCCAAGCGGAATATGAGTTGCTGTTCCAGCAACCTTCGGGTGGCATCATTGTGGCACTGCAGGAGGCCCATGATGGACATGTCATCCAAAGAATGGGAGGGGGAGTGGAAATGGTTCACGACTGGGAGGTGCAGTTGTTTGTTGCGAACCGAGCGGAGGTGTTCTGCAAAGTGGTCCCCAAGCCTCCGCTTGGTTTCCCCAAAGTAGAGGAAGCCACACCGGGTGCAATGGATACAATACCCTCATTTCCCACAACACATCCTTCTCACCCCGCCCCCACCACAACCGCCCCCAGAGGATACCCCTCGTTCTCACATACCACCCCACCAACCTCCAGATACAACGTATCATCCTCCGACGCTTCCGCCATCTACAATCCGCCCCCACCACCCAAGACATTTTTCCATCCCCACCCCTGTCTGCTTTCCGGAGAGACCACTCTCTCCGTGACTCCCTTGTCCGCTCCACACTCCCCTCCAACCCCACCACACCCGGCACCTTTTTTCTGCAACCACAGGAAGTGCTACACTTGCCCCCACACCTCCTCCCTCACCCCTATCCCAGGCCCCAAGATGACTTTCCATATTAAGCAGAGGTTCACCTGCACATCTGCCAATGTGGTATATTGTATCCATTGCACCCGGTGTGGCTTCCTCTACATTGGGGAAACCAAGCGGAGGCTTGGGGACCGCTTTGCAGAACACCTCTGCTTGGTTCGCAACAAACAACTGCACCTCCCAGTCGCGAACCATTTCAACTCCCCCTCCCAATGCTCAGACGACATGTCCATCATGGGCCTCCTGCAGTGCCACAATGATGCCACCCGAAGGTTGCAGGAACAGCAACTCATATTCCGCTTGGGAACCCTGCAGCCCAATGTTATCAACGTGGACTTCACCAGCTTCAAAATCTCCCCTCCCCCCACTGCATCACAAAACCAGCCCAGCTCGTCCCCTGCCCCCACTGCATCCCAAAACCAGCCCAGCCTCTCACCCATCCCTTCCTCCCACCTCAAGCCGCACCTCCATTTCCTCCCTACTAACCTCATCCCACCTCTGTGACCTGTCCATCTTCCCTGGACTGACCTATCCCCTCCCTACCTCCTCACCTATACTCTCCTTTCTACCTATCTTGTTTTCTCTCCATCTTCAGTCCGCCTCCCCCTCTCTCCCTATTTATTCCAGTTCCCTCTCCCCATCCCCCTCTCTGATGAAGGGTCTAGGCCCGAAACGTCAGCTTTTGTGCTCCTGAGATGCTGCTTGGCCTGCTGTGTTCATCCAGTTCCACACTTTGTTATCTTGGGTTGACCAGGGCAGGCAGGTTTGTGGATTTTGGGAAGGAAATAGAAGCTGGCTGTGTGGGGGTTGGAGGTCACCTGAAGTGATAAGGTTGTGAATGGTTTGGTGGTCGAAGGTGGGGTCATGATCAAGGGGTCAGTAGCTGGAGGTGTCGGAGTGTTGGCACCTGGCCTCGGCAATGTAGAGGTCAGTGCACCTTTTCTTGCAGCTTCACTGTTTGAGTCTTGTTTTCAGCAGTTTTAACAAACAAATGTCATTTCTTCCCTGAGAAAATGTCTCCCAGATGTTCTATCCTGGTAAAATCAGGCAGACTCAGGCTTTTAACATGCCTCATTGTTGCTTCAGACTTTGGCCTCATGTAGTCTCGGTCTCTGTGGTCTCGGATTGATATTTCCTTTGAGGCCTTCTCTGCCATTTTTCTAGCCATGCTTTGTGGCATTGGCATTGAGCTGCAATGCTCAAACTGAGCTGCAAGTGAATTTTTAACTGATTGCTTTTCCCATCTATGGTATGAAGCTGTTCCAAAGTTTCTCCTCGCCTACCAGAGATTTTAGACTTTATTCGTGGAGCTTCAGAAGTCTGTTTGCTCAGTGCTGAACTCCAACTCAACACTGCTCGTACAGACCTCTGGCTGGCACTGCAGTCTGTACCCACTTTGGAGTTACTAATCCTCGCTATCCAAGGAGATACTAACTCTCCTGTTACAGCCTTTCTTTAGCCGGTCTGGAAAGCTTTTCGCATTCTTCCTTGTTTGTCATGAGGGCTTTTTCTTTAGAGTTCTTAAATCTCAGGTTTTGTTCGCCACTGCTAATGATGCTGTAGAGTGGGGTAACTTAAAGCTGGGTCTGAAAATCTCACAATGCTGCTCGCTGTATGATGTATAGGCAGTTAAATCAAATACACATAGCAGCTCACCATATTGTATTTCCCCGCCAGCTCACTACACCATGCGCACTGCTGCTCATGATGACGCTTGCTGCTGTCATCCTTTCTGTCAGAAGAGAGAAGCCCTCCTTGATCTAATGTGGACGTGGAAAAACCTCATCTTAGGAGTGTCCTAGTGGCTTAGTGGTTAGTACTGCTGCCTCGCATTGCCAGGAACCTGGCTTCCATTCCACCCTGAGGTGACATGCTGTGTGGAATTTGCATGTTCTCCCCCTGTCTGCATTGGTTTCCTCCGGGTGCTCCAGTTTCCTCCCTCATCCAAAGATGTGCAGGTTAGTGTGGATTGGCCATGCTGAATTGCCCATAGTGCCCAGGGATACGCAGACTAGTGGATTGCCCATGGGAAAGCAGTGTACTGGGATAGGGTGGGTCTGGGTGGGATGCTCTCTGTAAGGTTGGTGTGGACTTGATGAGCCAAATGACCCGTTTCCACACTGTAGGGATTCTGTGATTCAAATCTATTGAGAAGAGGTTCTTGTATTAAACAAGATATCTCTTAATGTGTGTAGCAACTCATTACGACTTGAACTGACATCATAGAGAGCCACAGAATTGTTGCTACATAGAAAGAAACCATTCGGCCCATCATACTTGCACCGGTTCTATTGTCCTGCTTTTTCCTAATATCTCTGCTCACCATTTCTATCCAAACTATTTTCCAATTCCCTCTTGAATGCCTCAGTTGTACCTGCCTCCACCACATTCCAAACCCTAACTCCTTGCTGTGTGAAAAAGATTTTTCTCACATCACATTTGCTTCATTTGCACAACACTAGAAATCTATAAATAGTTAAAACTGATTAGATAAGCGTTGTTACGGAGTGTTTCAGGACAACCAGTGTTGAGATGTCATTCCTTCGAGACCCCACAATGTTGTACCCTGAAGTAGGGGGAAGCAATGTCTTCGTGTTTGGATGTCTGGACTGTTAATCCAGAGACCCAGATAATGTTCTGGGGACGCGGGTTCAAATCCCGCCACTGCAGTTGGTGGAATTTGAATTCAATAAATACCTGGAAATAAAAGTCTGATGATGACCATGAATTGCCAATTGTTGGGAAAAACCCATCTGGTTCACTAATGCCCTTTAGGGAAGGAAACTGCCATCCTTAACCTGATCTGGCCTACATGTGACTCCAGACCCACAGCAATGTGGTTGGCTCTTAACTGCCCTCAGTGCAATTAAGGATGGGCAATAAATGCTGCCTGGCCAGCGATGCTCTTATCCCGTAAATGAATAAAAATAAGTCCATATTGTATCACCACAGTGGCAGCACCTTATGGCACTCCCAGTATTAATATAGTGTAAATACAACAACTTTTGGAAAGGAAATCTGCTGGCTTACACATGACTCCCAACCCACAGAAAATTAGGTTGACTCTTAACTGAAGTGACCTGACAAGCGACTCAGTCTAAGGGCAATTGGGGATGGGCAACAAGATTAAGTCACACCTGTGCTTTCATCAGGAAGGACCAAGGCAGCAGATTCATGGGGCCATCACCCATCCAAGTTAACCTTGAATTAAAAAGATAATCGCCATTCCTTCAGTGCCACTGGGTCATAACCCACATTCGGTGAGAGGATAAAGCTAAATGAAAGCAACAAAAACAAAACAAAGAACTGCAGATGCTGAACATCTGAAACACACAAAGACGTTGCTGGAGAAACTCTGCTATTCTGGCAGCATCTGTGGAGGGAAAACAGAGTTAATGTTTTGAGTCCAATGATTCTTCTTCAAAACTAGACCTGAAATGTTAACTCTGCTTTCTCTCCACATATGCTGCCAGAACCGATGAGTTTCTCCAACAATTTCTGTTTTAGTAAAAGAAACTAGAAAAGTTGATGAGGGTCGAGTTGTGGATGTGGTGTATATGGACTTCAGTAAGGCATTTGATAAGGTTCCCCATGGTAGGCTCATTCAGAAGGTCAGGAGGAATGGGATACAGGGGAACTTAGCTGCTTGGATACAGAATTGGCTGGCCAACAGAAGACAGCGAGTGGTAGTAGAAGGAAAATATTCTGCCTGGAAGTCAGTGGTGAGTGGTGTTCCACAGGGCTCTGTCCTTGGGCCTCTACTGTTTGTAATTTTTATTAATGACTTGGACGAGGGGATTGAAGGATGGGTCAGCAAGTTTGCAGACGACACAAAGGTCGGAGGTGTCGTTGACAGTGTAGAGGGCTGTTGTAGGCTGCAGCGGGACATTGACAGGATGCAGAGATGGGCTGAGAGGTGGCAGATGGAGTTCAACCTGGATAAATGCGAGGTGATGCATTTTGGAAGGTCGAATTTGAAAGCTGAGTACAGGATTAAGGATAGATCCCTTAAAATGGCCACCCAAGTGGACAGGGTTGTTAAGAAAGCATATGGTGTTTTGGCGTTCATTAACAGGGGGATTGAGTTTAAGAGTCGTGAGATCTTGTTGCAGCTCTATAAAACTTTGGTTAGACCGCACTTGGAATACTGCGTCCAGTTCTGGTCGCCCTATTATAGGAAAGATGTGGATGCTTTGGAGAGGGTTCAGAGGAGGTTTACCAGGATGCTGCCTGGACTGGAGGGCTTATCTTATGAAGAGAGGTTGGCTGAGCTCGGTCTCTTTTCATTGGAGAAAAGGAGGAGGAGAGGGGACCTAATTGAGGTATACAAGATAATGAGAGGCATAGATAGAGTTGATAGCCAGAGACTATTTCCCAGGGCAGAAAAGGCTAACACGAGGGGTCATTGTTTTAAGCTGGTTGGTGGAAAGTATAGAGGGGATGTCAGAGGCAGGTTCTTTACGCAGAGAGTTGTGAGAGCATGGAATGTGTTGCCAGCAGCAGTTGTGGAAGCAAGGTCATTGGGGTCATTTAAGAGACTGCTGGACATGTATATGGTCACAGAAATTTGAGGGTGCATACATGAGGATCAATGGTCGGCACAACATTGTGGGCTGAAGGGCCTGTTCTGTGCTGTACTGTTCTATGTTCTATGTTCTATGTAAACAAAAGGATGAGTCAAGAGGAGGTGTAGATGGCACGAGTGTAACTCTTGTAAGCTCCTGCTCTGTGAGAATTTATTTTAATAATAGAATCCCTGCAGTGTGGAAACAGACCCTTTGGTCCAACAAGTCCACACTGACTCTCAGAACATCCCACCCAGACCCATCCCCCTATAACCCACCTAATCTACACATCCCTGAACACTATGGGGCAATTTAGCACAGCCAATCTACCTAGCCTCAACATCTTTGGACTGTGGGAGGAACTGGAGCACCTGGAGGGACTCTGCGCAGACATGGGGAGAGAGTACAAACTCCACGCAGGCAGTTGCCTGAGGGTGGAATTGCACCCAGGTCCCTGGAGCTGTGAGGCAGCAGTGCTAACCACTGGGCTACTGTGCTGCCCCTAAGAGAGAGGAATTTATGACTCCTCGATTTTTGTTTGGAACGAATGCTCTTTCAATCCATCCCAATCTCTCCATCTCGTTCTAACTTCAAATGAAATAACAACAATGGCCTCTCATGTTGTCTGTAGAGCTTTAAATGTTTGCCTGGGTGTTTTTGTATCAGGTTGTACAGCATGTAAATGCTAGGCAATGGAAGTGAATACTTGCATTTTATCAAAAGGATTAAACATGTAATTTTGTCACTATAAATACGCACATCAATGGAACCAAGAAATACAAGTCCGACTGACAACGATTCCCTCGGTGCACTGTGTTGTAAGACATTATGAAGTGTAAAATGAAGGGTTTTCAAGAAGATTTGCAACCCAGCAGGATTGTTTTGGAGCTTCCAGGAATTAAAGATTAATCTCTCATGGAGAAAAATAATGTTTCAATATTTTCTTTGAATATTTTCAGCTATTTATAATGTTATAATACATAGATTAATTGAGCCGTACAGTGCAGAAAAGGCCCGTTGGCCAATCAAGTCTGCACTAACATAAAGAACAGAAAACATCGAACAGTACAGCATAGTACAGGTCCTTTGGCCCACGATGTTGTGCCAATCTGTTGTCCTACTCTAAGATCAATCTACCCTGCATACCTGACGTTATACTATCATCCATGTGTCTATCCAAGAGTCGCTTAAATGTCCCTAATGTACCTGACTCCACTATCACCACTAGCAGAGCATTCCACGCACCCACACATAACAACCACTAAGGGCAAACAAATCCCAATTTCCTGCATTTGTCTCATATCCTTGAAGTTTATGCTATTTTAAATGCTCGTCCAAATATTTTTTAAAGTTTGTAAAGTTTCCAGCCTCCACTACCTTCCCAGGCATTGCATTCCAGGCTCCCACCACCCTCAGAGTGACTAAACTTTTTTCTCCAATCCACTTTGACTTTCTTGCTCCTTCCATTAAACCAAGCAGAACACGTGCTCTCTGTTTACCCTGTACAAACCCCTCATAATCTTATACACCTCAGTCATGCCCACCCTACCCCCTCTTCAGCCTTCCCTTCTCTAGAGAAATCAATCCAAGTCTCTTTAGTCTCTCGTTACAGCTCAATTTCTCCATCTCAGGCAACATCCTGGTGAACGTGCTCTGTACCCCCTTGATTGCTATCACATTCTTCTGGTGGTCAGGTGATCAGCACCCTGTACCCCAACTGCAGGCTGACCAACAGTGTACAACTCCAACATTACCTCCTTGCTGTCATACTCGATGCCATGACTGGTGCAAGCAAGTTTTTCTCAAGAAGCGTCTAGCCACGAAACGTCAGCCTTCCTGCTCCTCTGATGCTGCTTGGCCTGCTGTGTTCATCCAGCTCTACACCTTGTTGTCTCAAGTTTTCCATGTGCCTTCTTAACCATCCTAGTCACGTACTCTGCCGTCTTCAGGGATCTGTGAATAATTACCCCATGATCCCCCTGTTCCTCTAATGGTGTCCCACCATTCATTAAATACCCTCACACCTTGCTTCTTGATCCAAAGTGTGTCACCTTGGTACTTGTCAGGGTTAAATACCATCTGCCACTGCTCTGCCCATCTGACCAATCCATCCGTATCTTCCTGCGACCTACAACCATTTTCTTCTCCATTAACCACCCTACCAATTTTGATGTCATCTGCAACTTTGCTTAACATGCCCCCCAGATATTCTCATCTATATGATCTATGTATATAATAAACAATAAGAGCTCCAGTACTGTTACACCGCTGGACACTGGCCTCCAGTCACTTGAACTTCTATCGCTACTATTTGTGTTCTATTACTAAGCCAATTTCTGATCCATTGATGCTGCTTGGCCTGCTGTGTTCATCCAGCCTCACATTTTATTATTCTGATCCATTTTGCCAGGTTTCCTGAATTCCACCTTCTCAATCAGTCTCCCATGTGGGACCTTCTCAAAAGCTGTGTTAAAATCCATATAAACTACATCAACAGAACTTCCCTCCTCCACACACTTGATCACATTTTGGTAAAATTTGAAAAAAATTGTTTGGCGTGACCTCCCTTGATAAAGCCATGCTGACTGTTCCTAATTAGTCCATACCTTTCCAAGTGGATATAAATTCTCTCCTTTAGAATTTTCTCCAACAGTTTGCCAATTACTGACATGAGACTCATCGATCTGTGATTTCCTGGTTCATCTCTACTGCCTTTCTTGACAAGTCGAACCACATTAGCCATCCTCCGGCACTCTGGCACTTCCCCGTGGTCAGGGAGGAATTAAAATTTGTGCCAGAGCCCTTGCAATTTCCTGCCTCACTTCCCACAGCAACCTGGGATTCAATTCATCTGGACAAGGGGATTAGTCTGTTTTTAAGCCTAACGGAGCCTTCAATACCTTTCCATTTCCTATATCAAATTGTGCAAGTTCCTCACAGTCCCTTTTCCTGAATACCATATCTACGTTCTCCTTTTCCAGAATGAAGACTGAAGAGGAGTATTCCTTTAACACCCTTCCCGTATCCCACTGGCTTCGCACACAGGTTTTCCCCTTGGTCCCTCATGAACCCTAAACTTTTCCCAGTCAACCTCTTCCCTTTAATGTATTTATAAAATATCTTAAGATTCTGCCTAATCCTGTTGTAAGTCCTTTCTCATGCCTCCTTTTTGCTCTTCTAATTGTTTTCTTAAGTTCCTTCCTGCACTTCCTATATTCCTCTGGGAATTTCTCCCTTTGGACTTGCTAAAATGCCCTACCTTTCTCCTCTTAATCAGTCCTGAATTTTCCTAGACATCCAGAGTTCTCTGAACTTATTGCTGCTACATTTCCCCCTAAAGGGTACCTGTACTCTCCCCAGCTCCTATTTGAATGCTTTCCATTGCTCTGACATACCTGCAAGGAGCTGTTCCCAGACCACCGTGGCCAGATCTCGTATTATTTTAATAAAACCTGCCTCCCCCAGTCCAAAGCTGTCTTTTGCCAACCATCTTTCTCCTTACCCATAGTAAATGTAAACAATTGCTGAAATAGTCCTCCAATTCCACATTGAACGCTTGCCCTACTTCTTTCCCCAGAACCAGATCCAGCACTGCACCAAATACAACAGATGGTAGAAAACATTTGGTTAATTCATGGTCAAGGATCGTCCAACTGAATAATGATCAGGGCTCAGCTGTGGCTGTCACACTTGCCACATGATCAGGAACATTGGCATTTGAAGTGGGAATAGGAAATTCAGCCCTTAGAAGGTCATGGGTTGAAATACCACTTTAGACACATGGACGCGCAGTTTCGGGACTGATTCCCGAGTGCGGTACGAGGGAGAGCTGTTCTGTTGGAGGTGCACAGTCTTTCAGAGATTGTTAAACTGATGACTTGTCGCCCCTTTCAGGTGAACATGATTTCGACTCGGATTTTATTGTCATGTACTCAAGTGCGGGAGTACCGTGAAAGATGTGTAATATCACCACACAGCATGGTGCAGCAGGGCAGCACAGGGGCACAGTGGCTGGAGCTGCTGCCTCACAGCGCCAGGGACCGGGGATCAATTCCACCCTCGGATGACTGTGTGGAGTTTGCACGTTCTCCCTGTGTCTGCATGGGTTTCCTCCATGTGCTCCAGTTTCCTCCCACAGTCCAAAGAATGTGCAGGTTAGGTGGATTGGCCATGCTAAATTGCCCATAATGCCCAGGGATGTTTAGGTTAGCTGGGTTAGACATGGGAAATGCAGGGGAATGGGTCTGGGTGGGATGCTCTTCGGAGGGGCAGTGTGGACTTGTTGGGCCAAATGGCCTGTCTCAAAACTGTAGAGATTCTACATAGCACCATCTCAGGTATTTAAGAGTTAGGAGCAGGAGTGGGCCATCCGGCCCATCGATCCTGCTCCACCATTCAATATGGCTAATGTTTTCATGGACTCAGCTCCACTTAACCCCCCCCCCGCCAACTCACCATAACCCTTAATACCTTTACTGTTCAAAAATCTGTCTACTTTTGCCTTGAAAACATTCAATGAAGTAGCCTCAACTGCTTCACTGGGTGGGGAATTCCACAGATTCGCAACCCTTTGGGTGAAGAAGTTCCTCCTGACCTCAGTCCTAAATCTGCTCCCACTTGTTTTGAGGCTATGCCCCCCAGTTCTATTTTCACCCACCAGTGGAAACAACCTCCCTGTTTCTATCTTGTCTATTTCCTTCATAATTTTATATGTTTCTGTAAGATTCCCCCTCATTCTAATGAGGATAGTCCCAGTTTACTCAATTGCTCCTCAAAAGGCAAACCTCTCAATTCTGGTATCAACCTAGTGAACCTTTTCTGGGCCCTGTCCAGTGCCTGCACATCCTTCCTTAAGTAAGGAGACCTAAACTGTACACAACACTCCAGGTGTGGCCGCACCAGCAACATAGACAGCTGTAGCATAACCTCCCTACTTTTAACTCCATTCCTCCAGTAATGTAGGACAATATTCCTTCTTAATTACCTACTGCACCTGCAAACCAACTTTTTGTGATTCATGCACAAGGACACCCAGGTCCCTCTGCACATTAGCATGCTGCAATTTTTGACCATTTAAATAATGGTCCATTTTGCTGTTATTCCTACAAAAATGGATGATCTCATTTATCAACATTGTACTCCATCGGCCAGACCCTTGCCCACTCACTTAACCTATCCATATCCCTCTGCAGACTTTCAGCGTTCTTTGGACAATTTGCTCAGCTTTCAATCTTAGTGTCGTCTGCAAATGTTGACACACTACACTTGGTCCCCGATTGTAAATAATCTATGTTAATTGTAAACATTTACAGTCCCAGTACTGATCCCTGAGGCATAGCACTGATCTAAAAACTGAAAAACACCCATTTATCCTCACTCTTTGCTTTCTGTTAGTTAACCAGTCTTCTACCCATGCTAATAAAAGTTCTGGTCACCACACTACCAGAAGAATGTGGATGCTTTGGAGAGGGTGCAGAAATGGTTTACCAGGATATTTCCTGGTATGGGGGATTTTAGCGATGAAGAAGGGATGGATAGATGGGAGGCTGGATGAACACAGCAGGCCAAGCAGCATCTCAGGAGCACAAAAGCTGACGTTTCGGGCCTAGACCCTTCATCTGAAGCTTGATACCATCCAGGACAAAGCAGCCGCTTGACTGGCACTACATCCACAAGCATCCACCACCAACCCTCAGTCACAGCAGCGTGTATTATTTACCGAAACGTCAGCTTTTGTGCTCCTGAGATGCTGCTTGGCCTGCTGTGTTCATCCAGCCTCACATTTTATTATCTTGGAATCTCCAGCATCTGCAGTTCCCATTATCTCTCATGGATAGATGGGGTTTGTTTTCACTGGAACACAGGAGGTGGTGGGGCGAAGATTGTGAATAGCATAGATAGAGTGGAAAGTATGAGGCTTTTCCCCAGGGTGAAGGGGTCAATTAGTAGGCGTACTCCTGTTCCTATTTCTTAATATCTAGAGGTCTGCTGAATCATCAACTTGAGGCATTAACTCTATTCCTCCTCACAGAGGCTATCTGGCCTGCTGAATATTTACAAATTTAACTCCAAAATATATTACCCAGTCAGTTCTGAAGAAAGGTAACTGAACCCAAAATGTTGATTCTGCTATCTCTTCAAAGGTGCTGCCAGACCTGCTCAGTTTCTGTAGTAATCCCTGATTTAGTGTGATATAAATGCATGTTCTGTTTTGCAATCAACTGAGTACATCATTTAGTCAAATTGTGCATCGTACTTAAATTCCAGCAAGTGTACCTTCTTTTAAAGTCACTCATGGGATGTAAGCATTGGTTTCTGGGCAAGTATTTATTGCCTGTCCCAAGTTGGAAATGGTCATGCGTTTAGAAGGTGCTGTCTAAGGATGTTTGATAAATTTCTACAGTGCATCTGGTAAATAATACACGCTGCTGTGACTGAGGGTTGGTGGTGGATGCTTGTGGATGTAGTGCCAGTCAAGCGGCTGCTTTGTCCTGGATGGTATCAAGCTTCTTGAGTGTTGTTGGAGCTGAACCAATCCAGGCAAGTGGACAGTGTTCCATCATGCTCGTGACCTATGTCTTGCAGATGATGGACAGGCTTCGGGGAGTCAGGAGGTGAGTTACTCCAGCACTACTCCTACCCTTTGACCTGCTCTTGTAGCCACTGTGTTTATGTGGTGTGTCCAGTTGAGTTTTTGGTCAATGGTAGCCCCCAAACTGTTTGGAGTGCGGGATTCAGTCATTGTAACATGATTGAATGTCAAGGGGTAATGATTAAATTGTCTCTTGTTTGACATATTCATTGCCTGGCATTTGTGTGGTGTGAATATTACTTGTAACTTTTCAGCCCAAGCCTGGATATTTTTCAGATTGGGTTGCATTTGAACATAGACTGTTTCAATATCTGAGGAGTTGCAAATGGGTACTGAACATATATAATGTCATTGTATCTCAAAGTGATGTCGAAGGAGGCCGGTCAGCTGCTCCTGCCTCTGCTTGCCCTTACTAAATGCCTCTCACCCACCTCTTCTTAAGGCCCTGAAAATGTTTCCTTTGCAGACACTGATCACATTTCCTTTCAGAAGTCTCCATTGACCAAACGTTTTATTCACATTCAGGCGGTATATTCCAGATGCGAATTATAGAAATCTTTAAGCCCAGAGAGTGAGTTTTGGAAAGATGTTTGAGCTTGCGGTTCCTCATAATGGACATTGTTACAAATTAATGATCGAGTATCTTCAAACTGGATAAACTCAGCAATGATCATGTCTCTTCCAGGCCCAGTTTAATTCCAATTGATGCCAGCAGCAGCTCGACATTTGCTGAGTTTGGTAACCAACTTTGAAAAGGCCTGCATTGATCAATTGATACTGTTTCAACATTCTACATGCAAGACAAGCCTTACTAGCTAAATGGAATTTACTAAAATGCCTTACGATATATTTTTTAAAAATTCAGTCACGTGATGAGGCCATTGCTGGCTGAGCCAGTATATTGCCCGTCCTTAATTGCAAATGAGAAGGTGATGATGGGCTGCCTCTTTGAACCACAGCAGCTCATTTGGTGTAGGTAGACTCAGAATGTCTTTGGAGGTGGAATTCCAGGCTTTTGACTCAGCGACACTGAAGGAATATCGATATATTTCCAAGTCAGGATGGTGAGTGGCTTTGTGGGGAACTTGCAGGTGATGGTGTTCCCATGCATCTGCTGCCCCTGTCCTTCTAGATGAAAGCACACCTCTGTCTTGGATCTCAAGCAAGGTGGCTCAGTGGTTAGCACTGCAGCCTCACAGCACCGGGGACCCGGGTTCGATTCCAGCCTTGGGCAACTGTCTATGTTGAGTTTGCACATTGTCAGCGTGGGATTCCTCCAGGTGTTCTGATTTGGTCCCACAGCCCAAAGATGGTTAGATCTATTACAAATTGCCCCTAGTTGGGGCAGGGATGTGTGGGATAGGCATATTAGCCATGGGAAACGCAGAGTTATGGGGATAGGATTGGGGGCTGCAGGTCTGGGTGGGATACTCTGAGTCAGTGTGGACTCATTGGCTGAGTGGCCTGTTTCCGCATGGTAGGGAGCCTATGAAGGTTGAACAGCTTTCTGTCACTTTTAGCACATTCTGTAGATGACCTGATGGTACAGCTGAAACAAAGAGAATATGCCAAAGCGGGAACATGGAAGATCTCAAATGGTTCTGAATTTGTAATGTTATATTTCTGACCTTACCAATCATGTTATAATGAGAATGGAGATCACATTCAGCAGTGTTGGTGGGAAGCCAATTTTCTGCAGCAACTTGTATAAACTGCTTCTTTCTCACTCTCGAATGCCTCAGTGAGATTGGTTAATGGCTGTATTTTATAATCTGATTTGTTCACAGCAGGTCTCTTGCAGCTGCTGGACTGAAGATCATATCAATTCTAGGGTGTGCACTCTAGCTTTATTTTTCATGGAGCTTAGAAGAATGTAAGGTGATCTCATTGAGACATATAGATTTCTTTGGGGTGTGACAAGTGTTGAGAGGTTGTTTCCCTGATTGGAATTCTTTACTGCCGACCACAGTTTAGGCTGTTAAGTACATTCAAGGCTGAGAGAGTTTTCTTTTAGAGCATTACAGCACAGTACAGGCCCTTCATCCCTCAATGTTGCTCCGCCCTGTGAAACCAAGATCAAGACTGAGAGGGAAAGGCAGAACATTTAAAGATTATCAGATAAGCCATGATCTCACTGAATGCTAGGACAGACTCAATGGGCTGAATGGCCTCCTTCTGCTCCTATCTCTTATTATATTATGGCTGGATGGTCGAGCACCTAGGGCTAGGTCTGTTAGGGGTCAGGTATGAGATTAAATTTCAACAATTAAAAGATCACGAAACCTCTTGTCATGGTGGAATTTGAAGCTGGATCCTGAGGACATTCCCTGGGTTCTAGATTAATCAGAGATAATGGGAACTGCAGATGCTGGAGAATCCAAGATAATAAAGTGTGAAGCTGGAGAATGTTGCTTGGCCTGTTGTGTTCATTCAGCTTCACACTTTGTTACCAGAGATAATGGGAACTGCAGATGCTGGAGATTCCAAGATAATAAAGTGTGAATCTGGAGAATGTTGCTTGGCCTGTTGTGTTCATTCAGCTTCACACTTTGTTATGTTGGCAGGAACCCGGAACCTTTGTCTGGGGGCAGCTGTTGAAGGCCGGACGCTCACAGTGCGCCGGCGCTGTTTCCGGTAAAGATGGCGGCACCCAGTGGCGGGTGGAGGCCGCCGCTTTCTCTCTGGAGCCTGGGGATTGTTTTGGTTCTGCTCGCCAGCCGCGGCGCTTCTGGGGCGGAAGGAGTGCAGGTAGAGGGGGAGGGCTGCGCTACGAGCTTCGGTTCCCGCCGAGAGGCCGGGTGAGAGTTTAGAAGCGTTTCCATGGGCCCTGTCCTTGGGTTGGGGGGTGCGGGTCAGCCCCGCGGGGCTCCTGCTCCTCTCAACTTGCCCGAGAGAGGGGCCGGACTATACTTTAAAGCCAAGCTTTCGAGAGTATTGACCCATGTTCACTCCGACTGGGGAGGGAACCTGTGGATGATGATGCACTCTACAGTCGAATAGTGAGAGCGCAAATTGCTGTAGATGCTGGGATGTGTATTGAAAGCAATAAAAGTTATTAAAGAATTTTACAGCACTAGGTTATTGCTCATACAAGCAGGGAGATCAATTCAATTGTGCTAGTCCTATATAGATGTAATTTTTGGAAATTCAGCAATCATGATCAGGAATTAAACAGTCCTTCCATAAGCATATGGATGATGATGGGATAGTGTAGAGGGATGAGTTCACAGGTCGGTGCAACATCGAGGGCCGAAGGGCCTGTTCTGCGCTGTATTGTTCTATGTTCTATGTTCTAAATGCTGGCGATCACAGCGGGTCAGGCAGCGTCCACGCAGGGAGAGCAGACTAACGTTTTGAGTCCAGATGACTGTTCATCAGAGCTTCACATCACTGATGAAGAGTTAACCAGACTCGAACTGTTAGCTTGCTTTCCCTCCATGGATGCTGTTTGACCCACCGGGATTCCCAGCATTTTCTTTCTTTTATGGAAGTGTGTATTGGTTAGCTCAGCAGGCTGGACAGCTGGTTTGTGCTGCCAGCAGCATAGGTTCAAATTCCCATACTGGCTGAGGGAGGACTTTCCTTCGCAACCTAGTTGTGATGATGCTCAGATTAGACCACCACCAGCTGTCTCTCTGAAGAGAACAGTCCTCTGGCCTGGTAAGGCAATATTGATAGTACCGTTAATGGATGTGGTTAACAATTCAATAGTGATTTGATGATCTGGTTTGTGATGTTGATTGAGGGATAAATGTTGACTGGGGTACTATTCTGGTTCCATTTTTATCTATTTAATTGGAGCAACAGAACCACTTACATTTGCTTCCCTTCCTGATCCCTCAGCATTACCTCTCATGTCTCCCAAGGACTTGCTGTTTCCATCTTAATTCCCATTTACTTGCTACCTCTCAGTAACATCTTCCAAATGGATGTTGATGCATCTAGCTCTGCCTCACTATCAAACCACACACACACACACACACACACACACACACACACACACACACACACACACACACACACACACACACACATTGAACCAAAGACAAACAGGCTGACAATTAAATGCTAGATATGTAGAAATTTCCTCCCAACTAACTATTGGAAAAGTGGTAACCATTGTCTTCTATCAATGCTACAAAATCTGCTGTCTAGCTGGGAGGTGCAAATTGCTGCAAACAAACATGCAGCATCCATGGAGCGAGCTCTCGCAAGTTACTTGGTTTCTTTCCCTCGTAACTACTTGAGCCAAAACCAGTCTGTTTGCAACCATGGTATTATTCTGATAAATGTTAAATGATCAATTTCCTCTCCTGATTTTCAAATTCTTCTGCTCCCTGTCCCATCGAGCCCCAACAACCATTCAGAATATCTGCACGTCAGCAACCATGTCCTCCTTCATCTTTGGCAGCATGCCTTCAGCTTCCTACATCTTGAACTCTGGAATTACCTTCCTAAACTTCTGTGCCTTGACTTTCTCCTAAAACAGACTCCTGAAAGCCTAGCTCATTCACTGTCATATCTGTGTAGGCTGGGTGTCTAATCAAGTTTTATAATGTGCAAGTGAAGCACTCAGCAGTGCTTTATTGTGTCAGATCCAAGGTACCTGCTGTACCAGTCCTTCTGACACTATGTTGTCCAAAGTAGAAAAGAATTTCTTGCATCCGTCACTCCATTTATTGAGGAGCAGAGAGAGAAAAAAAGTTCTGAATAGACTGTTCTGGAATTTGCCTAAAACATCAATCATACAATCGGTTGGAACTGAGTCAAAAGCATAAATATTGAACTACTTTTGAGAATCATAGAATCCCTACAGCATGGAAAGAGGCCATTCAGCCATTGAGTCTGCACTGACCCTCCAAAAAGCATCGTACTCAGACCCAGCCCATACGTCCCATTCCCAGGACTAGTGGACCTAGCCTGCACATCTTCAGACTGCAGGAAGAAACCAGGGTACACAGAAGAAACCCATGCAAACAGTCACCTGAGGCTGGAATTGAACCTGGGTCCCTGGTGCTCTGAGGCAGCAGTGTTAAACTCTGAGCCACTGTGTTGCCCTTCGCATAAGTGTACTAAAGAATAATTGTACTAAATACAGTTACAATCATTGAGTTACTGAGGCTGCAAGAAAACACAAAATGTGAATGTGACAGCACGTGCGTTCCGAGTGAATCAGTTCATGTAGTTCCGTAAGACATAGGAGTGGAAGTAAGGTCATTCGGCCCATCAAGTCCACTCCACCATTTAAATCATGGCTGTTGGGCATTTCAACTCCACTTCCCTGCACTCTCCCTGTAGCCCTTGATTCCTTGTGAGATCAAGAATTAGTTAATCTCTGCCTTGAAGGCATCCAACGTCCATCCTGGCTCCTACCTGTGTTCTGATATGATTGGATAATATAGGATCCTCCAAATACATGGAAAATGGTGAAAAGTTTATAAATAGTTTATTTTTTAAAGAGTGTTGTTCTGACAACACATTATAAAGGACCTCATTATAAAGGACAGAAGGATTAAGCAATCTGGGGTAACTACTCCAGAGAGCCCAGCTGGCTGAGGTTAATCAAGTTGGCACCATACTAATGAGGCTGTGGATCAACTGGGATATGAACATTGTGCTCAAATTAAATTCAGAATCTCATTTCTAGGAAAATGATGAGGCTTAATATGTGGAGGTGCAGTGGCTCTAATTTATTTTCAAAGTAGTTTCTCAATCACTTTGATGCACAATGTGACTGTACTCGATCTTCATGAACTGTGAAGTGTTTTGAGATCTGCTTGTCTTGAAAGCTGCTACATAAATGCGAGGTTTTATTCATTTTCATTATAGATTCTGGAGTAGAGTGAAAATGGGGTGGAGGAACTAAAAGGGGGTAGACAGATGGCATCTGCAGGGTTGTAACCGATAGTTGTTACACATTATTAATCCTGACCGTCGTAAAAAATATCTGTGGTATCCAGATGTACTGTGTTGATGCTGTTAGCGTGACTCAGTATTTCGGTCTCTGATTTGGAAGAATCAGCTTCAAGTCCTACTTGAGAGACTTGAGGCTGACCATGCCAGGGCAGTAATGAGGGAGTGCATTTTATTTGTTAGGATATATTTTGAGATGCCTGACCAAAAAACGTGCTATATAAATACAAACTTTTCTTCCTTTTCATTTGTAGAACATTTCACAAATGGAAATTTACATTTTAAAGCATGAGCTCGATTTGAATATTCAAGGCAAATCATGTTCGGTGGTTCTCTTCCTAAATCTTTCCATCGTATCATCCCTGTGCTCCCCTGCCCTTAAAGGTTGCCTCTTTAACCAGATTGTGGTCAATAATTGCTGTACTCAGCTTGTTCTGTGTAAGCAATGTGCCTCGATGAACAGGCCAGTTACAGCCATCAATACTGTGTTTATTTGAATGTATTTCTGAGCTGATTTTAACAGAATCACAGAAAAATTCTGGCAAATAGATGACTCAAAACATCAGCCTTCCTGCTGCTATGATGCTGCTTGGCTTCCTCAGAATATTACCTGGGTCTCTGGAATAATAGTCCAGCGATAATGCCACTAGGCCATTTGCCACCCCCCGCCTGCATTTAGCGATTTACTTGTGTTGCCCTAACCTCCAGGACTACAGGCAAAGAACAGGAATATGGGATGAATGTAGTCAGATATTTGTTGACTGCTATGGGCATGATGAGCCAAATGGCCACCTTCTAAGCTGTAAGTGTGTTTCTATCGTCTTGTGTCTGTCTGTGTCTCGCATTCTTTCTCTCTCTCTCTGTCTGCGTCACCGTCCCTGTCTGTCCATCCTTGCCTGTTTGCGTCATTCTCTCCATCTACCTGTCAATGTTACTCTCTCTGTCTGCCTGTTGGTGAACCACATGGATTTATACAGAAATTGATGATCCTGTCACAGTCAATATAATTGAGCTGAGCTTTATTTAACCAACTTATTTTTTCATTAATTGAATTTAAATTTCACCATCTATCATAGAGAGATCTGAACTCATGGCTCCCAGAGCATTAGCCTGGGATAACAAGGTCTAGAGCTGGATGAACACAGCAGGCCAAGCAGCACCAGAGGAGCAGGAAAGCTGACGTTTCGGGCTGAGACCCTTCTTCAGAAATGGGGGAGGGAAAGGGTGTTCTGACATAAATAGGGAGAGAGGGGGAGGTGGACAGAAGACAAGGAGAAGATAAGTGGAGAGGAGACAGACCGGTCAAAGAGGCGGGGATGGACCCAGTGAAGGTGAGTGTATGTGGGGAGTTAGGGAGGAGATAGGTCAGCCTGGAGATGACAGACAGGTCAAGGGGGTGGGATGAGGTTAGTCCGTCGGAGATGGGGGTGGTGCTTGAGGTGGGAAGAAGGGATAGGTGGGAGGAGGGACAGGTTAGGAGGCAGGGACAAACTGGGCTGGTTTTGGGATGCGGTAGGGGGAGGGGAGATTTTGAAGCTCATGAAGTTACATTGATACTATTGGATTGCAGGGTTCCCAAGTGGAATATGAGTTACTGTTCCTGCAACATTCAGGTAGCATCATTGTGGTACTGCGGGAGGCCCAGGATGGACATGGTGTCTAAGGATTGGCAGGGGAGTTGAAATAATTTGCGACTGGGAGGTGCAGTTGTTTAATGTGTAAACGAAGTGTAGGTGTTCTGCAAAGCGGTCCCCAAGCCTTCGCTTGGTTTCCCCAATGTAGAGGAGTACACAAGGGGAACAGCGGATGCAGTATACCACGTTGGCAGATGTGCAGGTGAACATCTGCTTGATGTGGAAAGTCATCTTGCCTGGGATGGGGGTGTGGGGGCAGGTGTAGCACTTCCTGCGGTTGCAGGGAAAAGTGCCAGGTGAGGTGGGGCTGGAGGGGTATGTGGCGCAGACAAGGGAGTCATGGAGAGAGTGATCCCTCCAGAAAGCAGATAAGGGTGGGGAGGGAAAGATGTCTTTAGTGGTGGGGTCGGATTGCAGGTGGTGGAAGTGTCGGAGGATGATGCATTGGATCTGGAGGTTGGTGGGGTGGTATGTGTAGACGAGGGGTATTCTGTTTTAGTTATTGCGGGGACAGGCTGTGAGGGATGAGTTGCGGAAAATGCGGAAGACACGGTTGAGGGTGTTCTCAACCACCGATGCTACCTGAAGGTTGCAGGAACAGTAACTCATATTCCGCTTGGGAACCCTGCAGTCCAATGGTACCAATGTAACTTCACAAGCTTCAAAATCTCCCCTCCCCTTACCGCATCCAAAACCAGGAGAAGTTGCGGTCCTTGAAAAACGAGGACATCTAAGATGTACAGGAGTGGAATACCTCATCCTGGGAGCAGATGCGGCAGAGGTGAAGGAATTGGGAATAGTGGATGGCATTCTTGCAGAAAGGTGGGTCGGAGGAGGTGTATTCTAGGTAGCTGTGGGAGTCGGTGGGCTTGAAATGGATACCAGTTTCTAGGTGCTTGCTGGAGATGGAGACAGAGAGATCCAGGAAGGAGAGAGAGGTATTAGAGATGGTCCAAGTGAACTGAAGGTTGGGGTAGAAGGTGTTGGTGAAGTGGATGAACTGGTCGTGCTTCTCGTGGGAGCAAGAGGCGGCGCCGATACAGTCATCAATGTAACGGAGGAAGAGGTGGGGTTTGGGGCTTGTGTAGGTGCGGAAGAGGGACTGTTCCACGTAACCTACAAAGAGGCAGGCATAGCTGGGGCCCATGGCCACCCTCTTTGTCTGTAGGAAGTGGGAGGAATCGAAAGAGAAGTCGTCGAGGGTGAGGACGAGTTCGGCTAGGCGGATGAGGGTGTCAGTGGAGGGGGACTGGTCGGGCCTGCAGGACAGGAAGAAGCGGAGGGCCTTTAGGCCGTCTGTATGGGGAATGCAGGTGTATCTGGTGTCCATGCTGGACATCCATGGTGAAAATGAGATGTTGGGGATCGGGTAATTGGAAGTTCTGGAGGAGGTGGAGGGTGTGGGTGGTGTCACAGATATAGGTAGGGAGTTCCTGGGCCAAGGGGAAGAAAATGGAGTCCAGATGAGCTCGGTGGGGCAGGAGCAGGTGGAGACAATGGGTTGACCAGGGCAGGCGGGTTTGTGAGAGGTCACCTGAGGTGATGAGGTTGTGGATGGTTTGGGAGATGATGGTTTGGTGCTCAGGGGTGGGGTCATGATCAGGGGGCAGTAGGAGGAGGTGATGGAGAGTTGGTGCCTGGCCTCGGCGATGTAGAGGTCAGTGTGCCATGCTACAACTGCTCCTCCCTTGTCCGTGGGTTTTATGGTGAGGTTGGGATTGCAGCGGAGGGCTGCACGTTCTGTGGGGGAGAGGTTGGAGTGGGTGAGAGGGATGGAGAGGTTGAAGTGATTGATGTCTCAGATTCTCCAGTATCTGCAGTTCCTACTATCTCATTAACCTGGGACTCTGGTTTACTTGTCTAGTGAAATCACCACAAAGTCACTGTTTATTTCAGTATCTCTAAATGTGCGTGCAGTCACACATGTCTTTCTCTTTGTGCCTATGTGTGTACTGACCTCTCTGTCTGCCTGTGTGTGTGTGTGCATCTCTCTATCTGTGTGTGTGCACATGTGTGCATCTCTCTGTCTGCCTGTGTACGTGTGTATGCATCTCTCTCTCTGTCTGTGTGTGCGTGTGTGTGCATCTCTCTCTCTCTGCCTGTGTGCATGTGTGTGCATCTCTCTCTCTGCCTGTGTGCGTGTGTGTGCATCTCTTTCTCTGCCTGTGTGTGCATCTCTCTGCCTGTGTGCGTGTGTATGCATCTCTCTCTCTCTGCCTGTGTGCGTGTGTGTGCATCTCTCTCTCTCTGCCTGTGTGCATGTGTGCGCATCTCTCTCTCTGCCTGTGTGCGTGTGTGCGCATCTCTCTCTGCCTGTGTGTATGCCTGTCCGTCTAGTGTACAGTTGATGCAGTAACAGTGTTTGTGCCATCTCCTCATTTTGCATTCCCCTTATTGTTGAATAGCCTGCTGATGCTTCCAATAAAGTCTTGCTCATGACGCTTACTATTTGAGACCAAGTAATGAAAGCCGCTCAGTTCCTGTGAAACCTGCAGGATTTTCTCAGTGCAGCCTGTTGTTCACTTTCTGAGAAATCACTTAACTATACACTTGAGGATCTCTGCAAAACCTGAATGAAAGTAACTTTTGAGGTTTGAAATGTTCTTGTTTAAATATGCATATTCTTTTGTGAGAAACAATTGCGAAAATAACCAGAAGCAAACACGTTGCAAGCAGTGTAATAAAATGTGAGCTGGATGAACACACTGTTGTGTTCATCCAGCCTCACATTTTATTATCTTGGATTCTCCAGCATCTGCAGTTCCCATCATCACATTGCAAGCGATGTTTGGCTTTCAGTTTGGAATTGAATTGTGAATGATTTCTTTTGATCATACAGGCTCGAGTAAAGCAGTTCTTCAGGAGCGGTCACACGAACAATTGGGCCGTACTGGTGAGATCTGATAAGTTATTGGAAAATTCTCTGTGGTTTTAAGCCTGTGGATAGTGCATGCCCCAACAGCTTGGCAGCTTTGTGTTTGTTTTCAAATTTCTTAAATTGCATGATTGAAGTTGCCTCCTCTCCAACATCCTGTAAGCTTACAGCTCCCCAATAACTCAGCATCGCTCCAGTTCTGGCCTTTTACACATTTCCAGTTCCTTGCTCCTGTTAGTAACAGCTGCCAAACACTGGAACCTGAGAATTCCTCTCCCAGCCCCACGCCATCCTGACTTATAATTGTATCAACATTCTGTACCTGGTGCATGGTGAAAAGTCTAGGATTCCCTCTCTGTCAGCTGTGCATACTTAGTACATGAGCTGCAGCTTTTCGAGATGGCAACTCACCATCACTTTCCTGAGCACAGTCAGGGATTGGGAATAAACCCTGGCTAAGTCGATGACGCCCACATCCTCTGAATGGACAATATCTACTCGTGTAGTGGGAGCTGCCGATGCTGAAGAACCTGAGATAATGAGGTGCAGAGCTGGATGAACACAGCAGGCCAGGCAGCATCAGAGGAGCAGGAAAGCTGACGTTTCGGGTCTGGACCTTTCTTGGTCCAGAAGGAAGGACAGGGTAGAAGGATCCAGACCCGAAATGTCAGCTTTCCTGCTCCTCTGATGCTGCCTGGCCTGTTGTGTTCATCCAGCTCCACACCTTGTTATCTTTAGTCAGGTGTATCTTGATGTCAGATGTTGTTTGGTAGCACTCCTGTAAAACTTAACTTTTTCTTTTCCTGTGGTCAAGGTGCTGTATGAATGCAGGTTGTCGTTGAATGAGACAACATGCTACTACTGGGGATTGGAGGGTTCTCTCAACTCCTCTCTGGCCAAGCATAGTAGTTTGATGCAGAGGGAACACCTCTTCCCAGCCCTACCCATTATGGTAGGGGACAGCACGGGGAGGTATAACGTGCCCTTTTATATTGAGTTGAGGTGTAATGCAGCAAGTTGAGGGTTAAAGCTCCTGGGCACCGTCTCATTCTCAGCTTCTGATGCCCTGATGTAGGGAGAGGTATTTGAACCAAAAAAAGATAGAGCTCTGGACTATAACTCTCAGTGACCTGACTAGGATGCCTCGTCCAGTGGGTTATTTGCAGTATCCCATGCTGTAAGCTCCTTGCCGGCAATTTCACTGTAGGAGAGGAATTTGCTGCAATCTGATTTTGCCCCTTGTCAGAGCTGGCTGGGCGCCTGTGTTGTGCTATTAATTGTTGTGTCCCTTTTTGCACCTCAGGTGTGCACATCTCGATTCTGGTTCAACTATCGCCATGTCGCCAATACACTGTCAATTTATAGAAGTGTCAAGAGACTAGGAATCCCAGACAGGTAAGGAAACCCAGAGGAATTCAAGCACTGCCTGCCTCATTGAAGCCCTGCAGAAAATGTGATCGGACAGAAACTTGACAGAGCTGTAAAACATACCGCGCTATCTGCTATTGCGGTGATTGTATTTCTGTTTGTTAATGAGACTTGCTTTGAGTTGGAGAAAAGAATGAAGTTGAATTTATATAGTGCCTTTAGGCACCTCTGGAAGTCCCAAAAGGGCTTTGCAGTTAACTAAGTAGGTTTGAAGCCTGGCCACTGCTATACTGTACAAAACAAGGTAGCAGATTCGTGTGCAACAAGTCAGAAAAACAAGTGGATAGTCCGTTTCTGTCACTTTGGTTTAGAGATGTATAATAACCAGGAGAATTGTACCGTGTGATTTTTATGTCTGTGTGAGAGGGGAGATGGATTCAGTTTAAAATGTCCTTTGAAAGATGCAGTATTAGTTTGCTGACTTAGACTTTGAGCTCCACTCTAAATGGACTGGGTGTTTCTGTACTACAGCAATGAGCTGCAGTGAACTGCAATCCACGTAGGTGCATTACTGGTACTGCCGTATTTCTTAACTTTTCTAATTTTGTTTTGTTTCCTTAAGAATTTGATCTGAAGTACCTGTACCTAGGTACTTTTGTACCAGAGATGATGCTGTAAACTTTTCACTATATCCATGTGACAATAAAGCTAATTCATTCATTCATTCATTCATTGATGTCTTGTGCAATGCATTATGTACTAAATAACTGCTTCCAGCATTTTTAGCCACGTCAGTTTTAATCCTGTCCCCCCTCTTGTGAGCTCCTCTGCATCTCTACCTTGAAGGATTTTGTTCAAGTGGGGCTCCCATCTCTCTCACAATGAACTTTATTCCATGTGTGCATCTTGATAGAAAATGTGAGCTTGACCTGCTATCCTCATCTTAACAATATTCCTGCATGTTCACTCAATGGCAGTGGATATTAGAAATGTAGTAAATAGGAGCAGGAGTAGGCTGTTCGGCCCTTTGAGCCTGCCTCACCGTTCGTGGCTGATCATCCAACTCCGTGCCCTGTCCTGCTTTCCCCTCACACCCTATGATCTCTTTAGCCCCAAGGACTATATCTAACTCCTTCTTGAAAACATTTAAAGTTTTGACCTTGACTTTCTATGACTGAGAATTCCAGAAGCCTGCCACTCTCTTGGTGAAGAAATTTCTCCTTATCTTAGTTCTAAATGGCATACCCTAGTTCCCAGTCATCAGGAACCTTCTTCCTGCGTTTTTCCTGTCTATTCCTATTACAGTTTTGTTGGTTTTTATGAAATTATGTTGATTCTTCTCAACTTCCCTTTATCCTTTGATCCATTCAACCTTAAGAACTATATCTAACTCCTCCTTGAAAATATTGTGTTTTGCCTCAGCCATTTTCTGTGACACAGAATTCTCCAGGGTTACAGTGTTACATCTTCTCTCCCACTTATCCGCCCCATCCATTCCACTGACCAATCCCCATCACTCCCTATCTATACTCCCCTGTTACCATCCCACCTACCTTCCCCAGCTTCACCTCTCCTCTTTCTATTTATTTCCAAACTCTGGTCCCCCTCCCCAATTTTGAAGAAGAGTCCTGGCCCAAAACTTCAGCTTTCCTGCCCCTCTGATGCTGCCTGGCCTGCTGTGTTCGTCCGGCTCCACACTGTGTTGCCTCTGACTCCAGCATCGGCAGTTCTTGCTCTCTCCAAGGAAAATCTCCCCCTAGGATATTCCAGTTGTATATGGTGACTGTAAATTGCTATAAGTTGATCTCAGAAACTGATGGTAATTTTTTTTTTGCCCTAGTCACATTGTGCTGATGCTTGCTGATGACATGGCATGTAACCCACGAAACCCCAAACCTGCCACTATCTTCAGTCATAAGAACATGGAGCTGAATGTCTATGGAGACAATGTTGAAGTGGACTACCGAGGCTACGAGGTGAGGGATCTCTTTCCCGCAGTGAAAATTTTAAATGCCTTTTTTAAGCTTCATTGAGTAATGTGAAAAACTCGTTTATTTATGGAGCTAGGTGTTTAGTGGGATGGACACTGGTCTTTGGGAGCTGGGTTGGAATCTGACCACCTCTGTGTGGGCCATTGTATGAAGTGGATTTGGGTGATTCACAAAATTCCTTTCAATTAGGCTTCCTCTGCTCAGGGCTGGTCACCAGATGAGCACCATTTGCAAAGTTCCCTCATCACAGTGGCCAACTCTGGTCTCTCAAAATATGATGGGATAAATCGAGGTCTACATTATGCTCGATGTCATAGAATCCCTACAGTACGAAAACAGGCCATTCGGTCCATGGAGTCTACACCGACCCTCCGAATAGCATCCCACCCAGACCCAGTCCTGACTCTGTCCCTGTCCCCCTGCATTCCCCATGGCTAACCCACCTAGCCTGCACATTCCTCGACACTACAGGGAAATTTAGCATGGCTAATCCACCTTAATCTGCACGTCTTTGGACTGTGGCATGAAACCCAATCAAACACGGGGAGAATGTCTGTGAGGAGTTTGCACAGTCACCCGACGCTGGAATTGAACCCAGGCCCCTGGTGCTATGAGACAGCAGTGCTAGCCACTGAGCTACCATTCCAGCCTATGTTGATTTGAAGGAGGGATGTTGGCCAGGTCTGTGGGGTGAATTGGGCTTCAGTTGTCTCTGCTTTATTCTCAGGTTACTGTTGAAAACTTCTTACGGGTGCTCACAGGCCGACTGCCTCCCAGCACTCCCCGATCCAAGCGCCTGCTTTCGGATGACAGGAGTAATGTTCTCATCTACATGACAGGTAGTAATGAAAGTTGAGCATGTGAGTGTGGAGGGGGAGGGAGAGAGAGAGAGGGAGAGGGAGATGATCTCTAAACATTGGACCAGCAAGAAAGAAAGAAAGAGTTTAAAATCTAGAGAAGTCCTAAACCACTTTACAACTGATGAAGTCCTTTTGAAGTTTAATCATTGTGGTCATGTAGGAAACATGTTGCCAGTTTGCATGCAGTAAGCTACCGCCTTCAGTAATCTCATAATGGCCTTGCAATCTCACTGAGTGGTCCAGATTTAGGAACAACCATTTTGGCAGGATCCCAGGAATGACCCATCAATTGTACTTCGAATTGTGCTATGGCAACTTTTACAGCCACCTTACAGAACGTTTTCACATAACGCCAGCATTTTTGACAAAGCAGCAATTCCTTAGTTCTGCACCGGAGTTGTTGACCTAGAGTTTCATGCTCAAGTCCCTGGAATGGGAATTGATATTGCAGCATTCTAACATGGATGAGGATGCTACCAACTGAGCCACATCCAACGCTGTTCGGAGGTGATTCGTTCAGTCCTCAGTGCATTTCTGAAGTCTGCACTAACAAGTCATAGTTATCCTTAGTTTGTTATTCCTTCAAAGAATGTGATCATCAAAGGTGCCTATCCCTAATAGTCATGGAGAAGGCGTGAGCTGCGTCCTTGAACCACTGTGGTCCATGTTACATAGATACATCCGCAATGCTTTTAAAGAGAGAGTTCCAGGACTTTGACCCAGTGACACTGAAGGACTGGTGATATATTTCCAAGTCTGGATGGTGATTGGCTTGAAGGGTAACCTGCAGCCGATGGTGTTCCCATGTACCTACTGTCCTGTCCTAAATGGTAGTGGTTGTGGATTTGGAAGAAGCCGTGGTCAGTTACTGTAGTGCATTTTATAGATGATAACAGCTGTCACTGAATGTTGATGATGGAGGGACAGAGTATTTGACTAGGATGTTGATAGCTGGTGATTCAGTGATGGTAATACCACTGAATATCAGGGACAATAGTTTGTTTCTCTCATTGGGCTTGGTCATTGCTTGACATTGTGTGAACGTGAACGTAATTTGCTACTTATCAGTCCGATGTTGTCCAGGTCTTGCTGCATTTCAACATGAGTTGTGAAAGGTGCTGAGTTTTGTAATCATGAGCAAATGCCCCACCTTATGTTGGAGTGAAAGCCATTGATGAAGCAGCTGAAGATGATTAAACCTAGGACACTGCGCTGAGAAACTCCTTCAGGGGTGTTCTGAAACTGAGAAGACTGATCTCCAACAGCCACCACCACCTTGCTTTTTGCTAGCCATGACTCCAGTCAGCGGAGAGTTTTCACCTTGATTCTCAATGACGTCAGTTTTGCTAGGACCCTTGTTACCATATATGTAACCTGGTCATTTTTAGAATCATAGAATCTCTACAGTATGGAAGCAGGACATTTGGCCCATTGAGTTCACACTAACCGACTGAAGAGCATCCCACCAAGACCCAACCCATACCCCATCCTATTCCTGTACTCTGCATTTTCCAAGGCTAACCCACCTAGCCTGTACACCCCTGGATGCTGAGTGCAGTTTAGCATGACCAATCCACCTAACCTGCACATCTTTGGATTGTGGGAAGAAAACAGGGCACCCAGAGGGGACCCACACAGACACAGGGAGACTATGCAAACTCCACACAGACAGTCACCCGAGGGTGGAATTGAACCTGAGTCCCTGGCGCTGTGAGGCAGCAGTGCTGACCACTGAGCCACCAGGCTGTCCTTTTGAGCCGTGCTTGGTTATCAATAGTAGAGGAATTTTCTGTCTTCTCGCACAGAGGTACAGTATTGTACAGACCTCTTTATAAACCTCATCTGTCCGCATTGTGAAGACTTTGGGTGACACCGAGATAATCCTTCATGTAAGAATGCAAAACTTTGCGTAACAGAGCCTGGACTCTGACTGTCGCAAACATTCAGGGGCTTTCCATTTAAAAAGCCTAACTCCAGTGGCTTTTGTATACAAATGCAATGTTGAGAAAAAGTCACACTGTCAAAAGCACTGCCTTTTGTTTGAGATATTAACCCTTCTCTTCCCCTGAAGATCTAAGTTAAAGATCCAAAGGTGCTGCTGTGAAGAAAAGCGGTGGAGTTTCTGCCAGTCTCCTAAACTTCTAAAACAGATGACCTGGTCATTATCTGATTGTTATTTGTGCCTGTTGCTGTGTGTAGATTAACTATGAAGTTTCCTTTATGACTAACAGTGACCACACTCAAAAAGTACTCCATTGGCTGTAAAGCTTCAGGGCAACATGATATTTGAAAGGTATGACATAAATTCATCCATAGGCCAGGTGGCATCCAAGGAGCAGGAAAGCTGACGTTTTGTGTGAGGACCCTTCAAAACGTCAGCTTTCCTGCTCCTCTGATGCTGCCTGGCCTGCTGTGTTCCTGCAGCTCCACACTGTTATCTCTGACTCCAGCATCAGTAGTTCTTATTACCTCTGATATAAATTCATCTTCTGTTTTGATGTCTTTTAAGCTATAGCTGTATAATAGCACATTGGCCCACTTAGTGGAGTCTGGTCCGGCTGCTCTTGGTAGTTAAACAATCTGAGATATGCAAATGGTTTCATTGTCACTGCACATTTTGAAAAAAAATCTGGAAAGACCATTCTATTATGAACGGATGAAAAAAAACAAAAGACAATTATTACCCGATCTCCTGTGAAAATGATGGATAGGTATGTCAAGTTACTTGGATGACCAGAGATGTTGTGACCTTGGTCAGAAAGAAAAAGGAAGCATACATAAGGTCTTGGACAACAAAGCCCTTATATAAGGAAAGTAGGAAAGAAGTTAAACAAGGAATGAAAGGGCTAAAAAGGTTCATGAAAAGTCATTAACAAACAGGACTAAGGAGAATTCCAAGGCTTTGTCAACAAATATAAAAAGCAGAGGATAGCCTGGAAAAGGGTTGGCCCATTAAAGGACGAAGGAGAGAATCTATGTGTGGAGCCAGAAGAGGTAGGTGATGTCCTAAAGGAATACTTTGTGTTTGTATTCACCAAAGAGAAGGAATTGGTGGAGGATGATCTCAGGGAAGGGAGTGTTCAGTTTCTATGCTAAGCTGCTATTTAAAAAGGAAAGAGGTGTTTTGTGTCTTAAAAAGTATTAAGATAAGTCCCCAGGTCCTGATGAGATCTATCCCAGAATATTGAGGGAGGCAAGAGAACAAATTGCTGGAGCATTGACAGACATCTTTGTATCCTCATGCTCACAGATCACTGAAGGTGGCAGCACAGGTAGGTAAGGCAGTTAAAAAAGGGCCTATGGCATGCTTGCATTCATTGGACGGGGCATTAAGTATAAGGCTAGACAAGTTATGCTGCAGCTTTACAGAACTTTAGTTCGGCCACTCTTGGAATATGATGTCACCACATCACCAGAAGAATGTGGATGCTTTGGAGAGGGTGCAGAAAAGGTTTACCAGGATGTTGCCTGATATGGGGGATTTTAGGTATGAAGAAAGTTTGGAGAGAGTGGGTTTGTGTTCTCTGGAGGGGCGACCTGAGAGATGTTTGTAAAATTGTGAATGGCGTGGATAGAGTGGAAAGTATGAGGCTTTTTCCCAGGGTGGAGGGGTCAATTGCTAGGGGACACAGGCTGAAGGTGTGACGGTGTTGGAATTTCAAAGAGATGTGCGAGGCAAGTTTTTCACACAAAGGGTGGTGAGTGCCTGGAACGTGCTGCCAGAGGAGGGGGTGAAAGCAGACACAGTAGCAGCTTTCAAGAAACACCTGGACAAATAAATGAATAGGAAGGGAATAGAGGGATATGGATCCTGTAGGTGAAGACCGTTTTAGTACGGAAGGAGACAAAATGTGTCAGCACAGGCTTGGAGGGCCGAAGGGCCTGTTCCTGTGCTTTGTTCTTTTGTTCTTTGTTCTTTTTGTATCCAGGTTAATTAATGGTCTGGGGCACAAGATCAAAACTTAGCATTGCAGCTGGTATAACTTGAATTCAATTTAAAAATGTCTGGAATCTCATTGTAAGCTCAGTATTGTGCCTAAGTAATGATTGCTGATATTCAGAAATACCCATCTGGTTCGCTGTTGTCCAAATGGGAAAGTCACTGGACCAGTAATCCAGAGGCCCAGGCTAATGTTCTGAGGACATAGGTTCAAATCCTACTCTTGCAGCTGGTGGAATTTAAGTTGGTTCTTAATTTAAAAATCTGGAAGTTAAAGCCAGTCTTTTAAGCATGAAACGATCGTCAATTATCGTGAAAATCCATCTGGTTCATTAACACCCTTGAAAGATGGACATTTGTCATGATTTTCTGGTTTGGCTTACATGTGACCCCAGGCCCATGGCACAAGGTTGACTCTTATCTGGTCTTGACAGATGAGAAACATGCAGGCCCTGTCAGCTGTGGTTACATCCTGTGAATGCTTAAGGTCAAACAAAGAACTGTGGATGCTGGAACTCTGAAATAAACAAAAAAAAACAGAGATTGCTAAGAGCAACTCAGCAGGTCTGGCCACATTTGTAGAGAGAGAGAGAGAGAGAGCAGAGTTAACATTGCAAGTGGTGTTCAGAGTTTTGAAGAAGGGTCACAGGAACTTGAAACTTCAACTCTGTTTTCTCTCCATGGATGCTGCCACACCCGCTGAATTTCTCCAGCAATTCCTGTATTTGTTTCTTACTGGGAAAGCCTTCCCATTAAATTTTCATTGTCAACATTTAGTACTTCTTGCCTATTCCTATTTGCCTGTGAGTATCAGGCCATTTCAGAGGGCAGCCAACCAGATTGCTGTGTGTCTGGAGCCATGGATGCCAGACAGGGTAGGGATTGGGTAGATTTCCTTCCCTAAAGGACAAGAGTGAACCAGACGAGTTTTTATCTCAGTGAGTGATAGCCTCATGGTCACCATCGTTGAGACTAGCTTTAAATTCCTGATTTATAAATTGAATCAAAATTTCACCACCTGCCACAGTGGGACTTGAACCTATTTTTAAAAATTCATTCACAGGAAGAGGGCTGTGCCTGGCCAGGCCAGCATTTATTGCCCATCCATAATTACCCAGCAGGCAGTTAAGAGTCAACCATGTTGCTGTGGGCCTGGAGTCACACGTAGGCCAGACCAGGTAAGGATAGCAGTTTCCTTCCCTAAAGGGCATTAGTGAACCTAGATGGGTTTTTCCTGGCAATCAACAATGGATTCATAGTTGTTGTTAGATTCTTAATTCTAGATATTTTTTGAATTCAAATTCTACCATGTACTGTGGTGGGATTTGAACCTGGGTGCACAGAACATTATCTGGGTCTGTGGATTAACAGTGCAATGATAATATCACTAAGGCCACTGCCTCCCCCTTGTCTCTAGCATGTTAACCTCTGGATTATCAATCCAGTAACATTGCCAGCATCTTCTTACAATCAGAAAGCATATGAACAGGTAGATGAAATTGTCGTGTAATGTCTCATCTGGGCACCTTGATGGGTATTGCAATTTGATTATCCTTAATGTTAGACTTGTTCTGAATTAAAGACAAGCGGATAGCCCAATGACGATTGTCTGTCTGCGTCATATCATTGTTTTGTGCTGTTTTTATATTATTAAATTAAAGGACATGGCGGCAATGGTTTTCTGAAATTCCAGGATTCCGAGGAAATCACAAACATTGAACTTGGTGATGCATTCGAGCAGATGTGGCAAAAACGAAGGTAAAGGATTGAGCAAACTGCTGTCTTAGTTCACTGGTTCAGACTGGAGTGATTCACAATCAGTTGCTCCTACAGGCCATGGTAGAGCTCCTGGAGCTGGTGCAGGCACGTAACCCATTATTCTTTGCTGATGTCAGTTGATTTAGATGTGTAGAAAGCTACTAATTGTCCATTTCTGGTTTTCACACATCTGTTCATTTGGCTGAGGCTCTGTGCTGTGAGATTTTCTGCACACTGTGCATTCTTTCTTCTCAGGTCCTGGCAAAAAGCAATCAGAATCCACTGTTTAAAAAGAGAAGTATTTCATCAGTAAGACCCTAGGGACCAGGAGCAACAGTAGCCCATTTGGCATCTTGAGCCTGCTCTGCTGTTCACTTCATTAATTCAGCTGTTCAGTGGTTGATCATTTGTTCATCATGTTCATTTTCCTGCCCTTTCCCCGTAACCCTTGATTCTTTGACTGATCAAGAGTCTATCCGTCTTAGCCTTAAGTATGGTGTGGAGGTGTTAGTGTTGGACTGGGGTTGGATCAGGCAGATGCATTGGGAGAGCTCAGAGCTTCAAGCGTTTGCTTCTCATCCATTTAAATTCAAGACAAAGGTGAGCTTCAGACTGTGATTTCTCCACCTAAACACCCTGAAAATACCACTCCTTGCTGAAGTGCCTGACCTGGAGCATTAGTTTCTTAGAAAATACTGGCAGTTCAGACACACATGGCCAGAATAATTTCAGTTGTCTGACTTCAGCCCGAATGTGTGCATGGTAGTTCGGCTTGGCTCTGTGACTGTACTCTTACCACTGAGCCAGAAATTAGAGTGCTCAACTCTCATTGCAGAAACCTGAGCGCCCAATCCAAACTGACACTTCAGTGCAGCATGAAAGAAAGCCCTGCATTTACATAGTGCCTTTCGTGACTGCTGAACCTCCCAAAGCATGTTACAGTACTTTTGCAAAATAGCTATATGTAATAGGAAAACGGTCACCGTTGTGTGCTCAGCAAGTTCCCCCAGACTGCTGTTTGACAGTGGCCAGATATCTGTTTTGTTGTAGTTCATTGAGGGATTGTATGTTCCATCTGAGAGGAGCAGGAGTGGCCTAGAATTAATGTGACATTCAAAAGCTGCCACCTCCAACGCTGCAGTACACGCCTCAGTACTGCTGTCAGCCTGGACTTGTCTGCTTGGGCCTTGAGTGTGACTTGAATCTCTGCCCTCGTGACTCAAACGAAAGAGCCACCATCTAAGCCCCTGAACTTCCTGCCTGACCTGAGTTTCCCCAGAGCGACAGGAGCATGTGATGATTGCGATAAATCATGCCCACTTACCCCTCAGTCAGTGTGATTACTGCACTCGTTACCTCATCAATTTTATAAAAGAAATTAATTCATGGGATGTGGGCGTCCCTGGCCAGGCCAGCATTTATTGCCCATCCCTAACTGTCCAGAGGACAGGTGAGAATTAGTCAGGCCAGTATGACAGTTTCACGAATGAACAAGATGGGGTCTTCCTGACAATTGACAATGGTTTCATTAGTCTCTTAATTCCAGATTTTTATTGAATTCAAATTCCACCATCTGCCATGGTAGGATTTGAACCCCAGAACATTTCCTGGATCCCTGGATTAACAGCCCAGCGATAATACCTCTTTGGGTATTGCCTCGACAAGCACCCAAAGTGTAAGCGAGGCAGGTGGTCCAACCTCCTGGAGTGTAAACAGGAGCATCGCGATTGGGATTATTACAAATTTGAAGTTTATGTGAAGCGTATTAAGGGGTACAAGAGGGAGATGCACCTGCTGCTGAGGAAGAAGGAAGTGAACAAGAAGCAGGCAGCATAACCAGAATTCCAGGAGCCACCGATTGCTGGTGGTTTGACTCTCCTCCTGAGACCAGCATCCCAATCTGGCCTGGTTGTTCTGCGGGTGATTTTTATTTTTGTGTATTATTCTCAAATCTCCTAACATCAATGAAACGTTCAGTTATCAACTCAAAAACAAAATGCTGCCAACGGAGAGTGCTATCATGTCAAAGGTGACGAACAAAGTTTGAACAAGTGTTAAATTGATGCTCCCTAAAGTTGCTGTGAAAGATCTCATGGCACTATGGCTGCTTGTAGGAGTTTACTGTGCATGAGTTTGGTCATCACATTTCCAATAATTGCTGTCCTAAAGTACCTCTGGTGTTAAGCTGTTTAGGTGTCTTGAGGTTGTGAACAGCACAATATAAATGCAACTTCTTTCCTTTATTAACTTTCCTGCTTTAATGGTCTCAGAGAAAGGGGACACTGCATAACCTGTTGGCACTGAATGAAAGGAAACTGATGTGTGTCTGCTTTCTTCAGGTACCATGAATTGCTTTTTATCATCGACACTTGCCAGGGGGCCTCCATGTATGAAAAATTTTACTCTCCAAACATTCTGGCTCTGGCCAGCAGCCAGATTGGGGAAGACTCGCTCTCAGTAAGTTTCCAGCTCTGTTGAATCTACTCTTGATGATCTTCTGTGTAGGAAAGGGATAATTGAGAAAATGTGGACCTGAGCTGAGATAAGGCAGACATTTCTGCTTCCTGCCATTGTAGAATCGGATGTTGCAGGAAAAGAGGTTGTTCAGCCCACAGCCTTCGCAGTAATTCTTGAAAAAGCCGTCCTGCTTTAGCCCATACCGTCGCATTTTGTCCTAATTCACCACCTTCAGCTGCCTGTCCAAGTCCTTTCAAAAATTATGAATGACAATAGACAATAGGTGCTGGAGTAGGCCATTTGGCCGTTCGAGCCAGCACCACCATTCATTATGATCATGGCTGATCATCCACAATCAGTATCCTGTTCCTGCCTTATCCCCATAACCCTTGATTCCGCTATCTTTAAGAGCTCTATCCATCTCTTTCTTGAAAGTATCCAGAGAGTTGGCCTCCACTGCCTTCTGGGGCAGAGCATGCCATATATCCACCACTCTCTGCGTGAAGAAGTTTCTCCTCAACTCTGTTCCAAATGGCCTACCCCTTATTTTTAAACTGTGTCCTCTGGTTCTGGACTCACCCATCAGCGGAAACATGCTTCCTGCCTCCAGAGTGTCCAATCCCTTAATAATCTTATACGTCTCAATCAGATCCCCTCTCATCCTTCTAAACTCAAGTGTATACAAGCCCAGTCACTCCAATCTTTCAACATATGATAGTCCCGCCATTGCGGAAATTGACCTCGTGAACCTACACTGCACTCCCTCAATAGCAAGCATGTCCTTCCTCAAATTTGGAGACCAAAACCCCACACAATACTCCAGTTGCGGTCTCACCAGGGCCCTGTACAGCTGCAGAACGACCTCTTTGCTCCTATTCTCAATTCCTCTAGTTATGAAGGCCAGCATGCTATTAGCTTTCTTCACTGCCTGCTGTAGCTGCATGCTTGCTTTCATTGACTGATGTACAAGAACACCCAGATCTCGTTGAACTTCCCCTTTACCAAACTTGACTCCATTGAGATAGTAATCTGCCTTCCTGTTCTTGCCACCAAAGTGGATAACCACACATTTATCCACATTAAGCTGCATCTGCCATGCATCTGTCCACTCACCTAGCCTGTCCAAGTCACCCTGTGTTCTCATAATATCCTCCTCACATTTCACACTGCCATCCAGCTTTGTGTCATCAGCAAATTTGCTAATATTACTTCTAATGCCTTCGTCTATATCATTAATGTATATTGTAAACAGCTGCGGTCCCAGCACTGGACCTTGTGGAACCCCAATGGTCACCGCCTGCCGTCCCAAAAGGGACCCATTTATCACTACTCTTAGCTTCCTGTCAGCCAGCCAATTTTCAATCCAACTCAGTATTTTTCCCCCAGTACCATGTGCCCTAATTTTGTTCACCAATCTCCTATGCGGGACTTTATCAAAGGCTTTCTGAAAGTCCTGGTACACTACGTCCACTGGTTCTCCCTTATCCATCTTCATAGATAAATCCTCAAAAAATTCCAGATTAGCCAAGCACGATTTCCCCTTCGTAAATCCATGCTGACTCTGACCTATCCTGTTACTGCTATCCAAATGAGTCGTAATTTCATCTTTTATAATTGACTCCAGCATCTTTCCCACTACTGACGTCAGGCTAACCGGTCTATAATTTCCTGTTTTCTCTCTCCCTCCTTTCTTGAAAAGTGGGACAACATTAGCCACCCTCCAATCCGCAGCAATTAGCCACCCTCCAGTCCGCAGGAAATCAGCTCACAACACCTCGAGCAGGGTCACAGTAACCCTGAGTGAATGTGCTTCTCCTTCTCTCCCCTCTAGATTTCTTGTCCATAATTTTAAATCTTTGCATTCGTTTGTTTACCCATTCAGCGGAAGAGAATGTCTTCCAGGACTAGGCCTTTTGAAACCTCTCATCTCGGCTGCATCTGTTCAGTTGCTTCTCATCCTCCTCCTCTGTTCCAAGGAGAACAGCCTTAGTTATTCAACTCTCCTCTCATAACCTGAAGCCATTTGTCATACAGCACAGAAACAGACCCTTCAGTTCAACCAGTCCATGCCGAACAATTCCAGACTGAGCTAGCCCCACCCTCCTGCTCCTGGCTCATATCCCTCCAAACCTTTCCTATCATGTACTTGCCTGAGTGTTTTGTAAAGGTTGTAACTGTGCCTGCATTGACCACTTCCTCAGGAAGTTTATTCACCATGTGAACCACCCTCAGTGACAACATCCCAGTAAAATTCCTCTATACTGTTTCTAAAGCCTTCATAACTTTGCAATATCCTCTCCAAACCCCTCGCTGTCTAGGCTTGGAACTGTATTGCAGTTCCTTCGCTGTTGCTCGGTCAAAACCCTGGTGCTCCCTTCCTTCCTGACAGCACTGAGAGTGCCCCTGCGCAAAGGCAACAGTGGGTCAAAAAGGCAGCTTCTGCCGGGCAGTTGGTGATGGGTAATAAATGTTGGCTAATTAAAGGAAAATGTTTGAGTAATATCAAAGTACATGTGGATGCTGGAAATCTGAAATGGAGGATCTCAGCAGGTCTCGCAACGTCTGTGGAGAGAACATTAATGTTTCAAGTCCAGTATGAACTACCTCCTTGAGTTCTGAAGAAGACACATCCTGAATTTGAAATGTTAACTTTGTTTTGCTGTCCATGCGTGCTGCCACACCTTCTGAGATTCTTCAGTATTCTCTCTGTTTGTTAAAGAAAAATAATTCTTGAGGGCTACAGCCACTGAACAACCTGAGGTGAGACTAGTTCTTCTTTGGTGAACAAAAACAGTTGTTGCTGGAAAATCTCAGTAGGCCTGGCAGCGACTGTGAAGAAAAGATCAGAGTTAACCTTTCAGGTCCCGTGACAAAGGGTGGCCCGAAACATTAACTGAGAGTTTTTCCTTCACAAGTGCTGCCATACCTGCTGAGTTTTTCCACCAACTTCTGTTTTAGTCCCTGATTTACAGCATTTGCAGTTCTTTGGTGAAGTTTGACTTCTTCTATGTCACAAGCTTTGAACTTGGTCCAAATCTCAGTTTTCTCAATGACCAATTAACATTTTAATCACCTTTCTGTTAGCATCAGCCAGATCTCGCTATTGGGGTCCACCTGATGGACAGATACACTTACTATCTCTTGGAGTTTCTGGAAGATATTCATCCAGCCAGCCAGAATAACATGAACGACTTGGTGAGTAGCCTTGATGCATTATTCCCATGAAGGAGTTAGCTGTGGCCAAATCAGTTGCGCTGTTGCCTCCCAGTCAGAATGTTGCAGGGACCAAGCTCCCCTAATAAACCAGCTGACCCTCAGATACAGGACTGAGGGAACTGGAGGCCCCCGTCTTTGGGTTGAGATGTCAAGTCCAGGTCATACCTGACCTCTCGGGTGGATCTGTGAAGTCCCATGCCATTATTTGGAGTAGGACAGAGCCACTCTCCTTGCTGCCCTGGGATTGGTTTAGTTTCGGAAAGTTGGTCGGCATGGACAGCTTGGACCGAAGGGTCTGTTTCCACGCTGTATGACTCTATGACTGTGTGATATAAGCAAATAATCTGGCCACTTATCTTGCTGCTATTTGTAGAATCTTGCAATGCTTCATCTGACTGTCTTGTTTCTTCCACCGCAACATAATTACATTTCAAAAGTACATCTTTGGCTGTAAAATTGATTGGGATTTCCTGCAGTATTGTGTTAACACAAACCTTCCCCAGAAATATATCCTCATGCTCTGTTGTGTTAGGGATTAGATAGGAAAACTAGGAGCAGAATTTTCCAATTGCTGACTCCGGTCCTGGAGTGAGAATGGACTCCCGAACTTGCGTGGAATACTGAGGATTCCGGCCTCTCGTCTAGAGTCAGACTGTAGAATCCTCAGGTCTGCAGCTACTCACGAGTCAGTGTTGTTGATTATAGTTGCATCTCAGAAAGAAAGGCAGCAAGAGTCAGGTTGGGTTTTGAGGCCTGCTGAGGACTGCAGTGTACAAAGACTCCTGCCTCTGAACAAAAGCTTCTTCAGGTTCAGGCCCACACGACAAGAACTGATGGCTTAGGAACGGAAATTGTGATATTGCAGTCAAACAGCTTGGTTGTCAACCTGCAAATCCTTCCAACACCTGCAAATAGTGGGTGGTGAGAGCAGGAGAGATTGCTGACCGGCCATGTGAGGGGAAGAATGCTAAACCTATACCGTCACTACCTGAAGCCTTTCAAAATGAAATCCCAATTTAATTCACAGCTAATGAAGCACTTTTGAGATGTAATGCTACCAGGACCTCAACTTGGAGCAGTACAGCATAGTACAGGACCTTCACTCCATGATGTTGTGCCCAACTTTTACCCTAATTCTAAGGTCTACCTAACCTCCACCCCTAACTTATGCTATCATCCATGTGCTAAACCAATAGCCGCTTAAAGGCCCCTAATGAGGCCGACTCCACTACCCTCTCAGGCAATGCAGTCCACGCCCCAACCGCACCCTGAGTAAAGAACCTACTGGATGTGAGTTTGCTCGCTGAGTTGGAAGGTTCGTTTTCAGACGTTTCGTCGGAGGCTCACTGATGATGTTACCTAGAATGGTGACGAAACGTCTGAAAACTAACCTTCCAGCTCAGCGAGCAAACTCACATCCAGAACCTCAACCTGAGCTACAAATCTTCTCAAAACTCGCTAAAGAACCTACCTCTGACGCCTCCCTTATATCTACCTCCACTCACTTTAAAACTATGCCCCCTCGTAATAGCTATCTCCACCCAAGCAAAAAGCCTCTGGCTGTCCACTAGATCTATACCTCTGATCATGTTGTACACTTCTGTGAAGTCACCTCTCATCCTTCATCGTTCGAAAGAGAAAAGCTCTAGCGCTCTCAACCTTTCCTTGGAAGATCCTCCCTCCATTCCAGGCAACATCCTGGTAAATCTCCTCTGCAGCTTTTCCAACACTTCCACATCTTTCCTGTAATGAGGCGGCCAGAACTGGACACAATACTCCAGATGTGGCCGAACCAGGCTTTTGTATAGCTGGAGCATAACTTCACGGCTCTTGATCTTTATCCCTGTATTAATGAAAGCTAACACACCATACGCCTTCTTAATAACTCTATCCATCTGGGTGGCAGCTTTTAGGGAACTGTGGACATGAACAATAAGATCCCTCTGCTCCTCCACACTGCCAAGAATATTTCCGTTAACCCTGTATTCTGCTTTCAAGTTTGTCCTTCCAAAATGAATCACCTGACACTTTTCAGGGTTAAACTCCATCTGCCACTTCTCAGCCCAGTGATGATGTCCCAACTTCTTTACTCAAATACCTGAGCAATGAAGGCTTGTGCCAAATACATTCTTAATCATACCGCAGACGTTCCGTTACCGTGCTTGGTAACATCCACAGTGCAGTCTCTGATGAAGCTTCGGTGTGTTTTCCCACCTGGCTTTTAAACCCTGGGGTCTATTGCGATGGATTGCCTCACTTTCGGGTTTCCTCCATAGTGGAATGGGGTCGAGTTCGATGTGTTTATTAATAGCCCGCTTCATGGAGTGCCATGCTTCCAGGAATTCTTGTGCTTGTCTTTGCCTAGCCTGTCCCGGGATCTTGGTGTTGTCCCAGTCGAAGTCATGGTTCTCCTTGTCCATGTGGATTGAGATGAGTGAGTATTGGTCGTGTTTTTTCGTAGCCAGTTGGTGTTCATGTACTCTTGTTAGTTTCCTTCCTGTTTGTCCGATTTAGTATTTCTCAGTCTCTGCAGGGGATCTTGTAGATGACGTTGGTCCTGTCCATGGCAGGGAGTGGGTCTTTAGTTCGGGTGAGCACTTGTTGTGGGGTTGATGTGGGTTTGTGTGCCACTCTGATACCCAGCGATCGTAGAAGTCTTGTGAGTTCTGATGTGTTCCTGATGTAGGGTAGCATGATGAGTGTGTCAGGGCGTGTAGAATCTTTCTGATGCTGTTCCTGTAGGCATCTCCTGACCCAGTTCTTTGGATATCTGTTATCCTTGAACACTTGGAAGAGGTATTCCTCCTTCTCTTGACATAATTCCATGTTGATGCAGTGTGTTGTTGCTCTTTTAAATAATGTTAGCATGCAGCTTTGTTTGTGTGTGCTGGGATGGTTACTATTGAAGTTCAATATGTGGTCTGTGTGTGTGGCTTTTCGGTGTACTTTCATTTGCAGTTCCCCACTTGTCATGCGCTCTACCTTAACGTCCAGGAATGGGAGCTGCTTGTTCTTCTCCTCCTCTCTGGTGAATTTTATTTCGGTGAGGGTGTTGTTTATGAGTTTGTGTGTTTCTTCTAATTTGATCCATTTAATGATGACACAGTTGTAGTCTACGTAGCCTGTCCGTAGTTTAGATTGGATTTGCGGAAGGGCAGCCCTTTCCAGCCTTTGTATCACTGCTTCTGATATGAGTCCGGATAAAGGCAATCCCGTAGGTGTCCTGTTGATTTGCTCGTACGTTTGGCCGTTGAAGTGGGTGGTCAGGCATAGGTCCAGTAGTTTTAAGCATGTTGTCCTTGGAGATGGTTTCACTGGGGTCGTGTTCTCGTTCAAATAGTGTTGTCATTGTTTCCCTTGCTAATGGTATGTCTATTGATGTGAAAAGGGCGGTGACATCAAGCGATATCATGGTCTCTTCATCCTCTATCTTTATGTCTTTGATGGAGTTGAGGAATTCTTGGGCTGAGTGGATGGAGTGTGGTGATTTGTTGACTTGGTGCTTGAGTCTTCTTTGTAGTTCTCCGGCTAATCTGTGTGATGGAGTGTCTGTTGGGAGACTAGGGTTTGAGGGGGCCTTCCGGTTTGTGCACTTTAGGGAGGCCGTAGAATCGGGGTGTGTTGTTTCCTTCGGGTTTCATTCTTAAGTCTGCTTTGTTGATCTGCCCTGTTTGTTGAAGTCTTTGTAGCGTGTATAAGATTTTGTTGCCTAGTTGTGGTGTCAGGTCAGTTTGTACTGGCCGGTATGTGTTCTCGTTGGCGAGCAGTGCTTGTGCTTTGGAGATGCCCTTTTTATTCATTATCACTGTCATGCGCCCTTTGTCTGCAGGTAGTGTAGTGATGTTCTTGTCATTCTTTAATCAGTCCAGGGCTTGTCTTTCCCTTGTCTTTCACCTACCATCTATAATGCAAATTTGAAAGAGTAATGTATCTGAGTCCCTAGGTCTGTCTCTCCTACAAAACTACACAGGGTTCTACCATTAACTGTGTAGGCACTGCCCTTGTTTGTTTAACCAAAATTCAACACCTCGCATTTATCCAAATTAAACTCCTTCTGCCGTTCCACAGCCAATTGACCCAAATGATCAAGACCCCTTTGTAATCTTAGGCAGTGATTAAAGACCAAAGGCAATGGCTTCGATCTTTCAAATATTTGATCGAATGAAATTTCTGTTGATCCCTTATTGGATTTTGGATTACCAGTCTGATATGAATTGTGAATGATGTCATATAAATGCTAGTTTTTCTCGAAGCATTTTCTTCTCCATCTTAAGCACCACATCCTTGTGTAATTAAGTTAGTCCTTAAATTTACATAAGTTTTTGAAAGCGAATAAATATGAAGCCTGAGTGATGAATAACTTTTTCAGTGGAATTTTACTGGTAAAGTTAGTGCCTTTAAAATTTTCTATCAGTGTTTGCAAATAAAAGGCGTTTTAAAAATTTGATGAAGTGACAACATTGACTTTGGATTAAAGTCAATATCTGAACTTTGGTTTAGTTAGCTGATTTCAATCCTTGTGTTAATAAGGCTGCAGACACATGTTGGATTTTAATCATCTTGTACTGAAGGTGAGAGATGTTCCTGCTGGGGATTTTCACACTTTCCACTTTGAGTGGCTGGTTTTGGCACTGAATACTGCCAGGTTGGATGCAGATAACTTTACTCTGCTGCTGTGAGGCCTCTTGGACCTGAGTTCTAAAATATCCCCTGCAGCAGGTGTGTGACATTTTCTCATTCCCAATTTTGCATCAGCTGTCAGGTGACTTCTTGAAGTGAGGGTGCCAGTAGCCATCATTTTGCAGCTCCCTTCCTATCTGCGGTGGTGACATATTGGACTCGATGTTAACTCTGTGTTGGCCTCCATAGATGCTGTCAATCCTGCTGAAGTTTCTCCAGCACTTTGTTTTTATTTATTCCAGTTTTCTGCCGAGCTGCAGCAATTTTGTGCAGGGCGTCCATAGCCCAGTGGAAGTAGGGTGGAAAATGCCTCTGTTTTTATTGTCCGTATTGTGAAGAAGCCGCAATGGGAAATTAAGTGCGAGAATTTGCATTTATATAGTGCCTTTCATGAGCTTGGGATGTCCCAAAGGGGTGCAAAATCAGTGAAGCGTTTTTTGTGGAGCTTTTTGGGAAACGTGGTAACCAGTTTGCAAAGAGCAAGATCTCTGAAGTTGCGGTGGGGCAGTGGTCTCATGACTCGTTGTTTTAACCATGTTTACAGAGGGATGACATGAATCAAGGGGCATTGAGGGAATAGGTAGGAAGTGGATTTGAAGTCACAATCTGACTAGCCATGGCCTTTTTAAACAGTGTGGAGGGTGTGAAGGCCTCAAATGACCTCCTCCTTTCCCTAATGTTGAAGTGAATTGAATTAGCTTTATTGTCACATGTACTCAGATGAGTACAGTGAAAAGCTTACAGCTTGCCACTTCCGGTACCAAGGTACAGATTCTTCAGCATAAGTTCTTTGGGGGAAAAACAAATAGAAGAATAAAACATTAAAGGTCCAGCATTGCAGATCATGGGAATAAGTTAGAAAATAGAAATAAAAGGTCCAGAACCCAGTCCCAGCCAGCACCTAGCCTTCAGTCTGCCAGGCTTCACCTCGAGGCTTTTGAAAAATGCATATGTTCTTATGAATTGACAGCCTGTATTATACACTTAGGTTGCTAGAGTGGGATTTGCATCTATAACCTTTTGATTCTGAGACTCAAGTGATGCCTGCTGAGCAATGGCTGACAGATGAAACGTTATGAACCGACATAACATTTTGTGACCCTAGAATTGAACAGTTTCCCAGGAATCAGCTGTGTGTTCATGCAGCAACATATCCTGCAGTCATTCTGAGTGTCACTTACACAGAACTCGCCATCAGTAAAAGGCTGTAATGTTTTGACAATCTTCATGCAGATCCATAAGAAAAGAAGTTATCCTCTCTGCAGGAAGCTCAAGAACTCATTTAGAATGTGGTGTCTTTCTTTGAAATTGTGTTTTTTATCATGAAGGAACACTTTACAAAGTAAAAGCCCATAAAGACTGATAAAAATCTATGGTTGAAAGAATTCAAACACAATCAGCCTCCTGAAGAATTGTGTAGTGAACTGAGAAATATGTTTCACATCAGGAGTGCTGTGCAGATGTGACTTGTTTTGTAGATGAGCGGTGAGCTTTAATCTTGTCCCGTTATCATATTTCTAATTCTGAGAAAGCCAGATGAAATATCTCGCTCACTTCTTTGAGCGGTAGACTTGAAGTTTAAGGTTTTTGCTGATTCAAAGTCTGTTCCCAAGTTCAGAGAGACTGATCTGGTGAAGGAGGTTCTTACTAGCATCAGCTCATCTCCTATCCAAGCCAGAGCTGGGCCTACGTATGAAAACAAACCAAATTTGCTGACTGAACGAAGCTAACTGTGAAGACTCAAGGTACCAGGACAGTAGTTTGGGGAAAACATAGGCATATCAAAGAATTTTTGTCAGCTCAAAGTTTCATGACAAAGCCTGACACTAAATCAACACACCCGGTGTGATTTCTGAATGTCATTCCATAATTCCTCACCAATTTTACAGATGCATGGTGGCATTAGTGTGCACTGCCCACAAGTTGCAATGCAGTAGTTCACCAAAGCACCTTCCAAACCCACAACCACTGCCATTTACAAGGACAAGGTCAGGTGATCACCACTGTTTCCAAGTTCCCCTCTAAGCTGTTACCATCCTGATTTAGAAATAAATCACCATTCTTTCACCTTCACTGGTTCAAAATCCTGGAATTCCTTCCTGATCAGCGCTGTGGGTATCCTTATACCACAAGAACCACAGTGCCTTGTTGCTCACCATGGCTCTTTTCAGCAGTTAGGAATGGACAATGAATACTGCCTGAGCTAGCGACTCTGACATCGCATGAATGAATTAAAAACAAAGAATCCTTAAGGAAGGTTAAAAAAATGTCCAGAAATTACAGGAAAAACTCAGGGCAGAATTTATATTTTGGGCCCAGTGATCCTTCTTCAGAGTAAAGTGGAGGCAGGGTTAGTGTGGGCATTGAGAAAGGCATTGGATGTTTATTTGGATAAAATGGTCTGCAGGGAATTGGGGACAAGGCAGAAAATTGGCACTAGGTAATAGATGGACCGAATGGCATCCTTCTGCACTTTTTTAAATTCTTAATTATTTTACTGTTCGTTGAGCCTTACCTTGTACAGTTTGGATCATAACTAACCTGTGAGATGCTTGTGCACAGTATAAATGGTGGAAATATACTGTGGCGCTATTAGAAATACAGCCTGAGAATGCGGCAAGAACAGATGCATGTGGCAAATATTTGGATAAAAGTTAATCTTGTGTGAAAGCTGACCCCAGTTTTCCAATGATCAATCAATCAGTGGTCAATTATTCATTACTTACTGGTGCTTTCTACAGTTTAACAAAAGCCACGCGTAGAACGTAGACCATAAAACAACAAGGAACAGGCCCTTCGGCCCACCATTCTAAACTAAATCCATCTGCCTGCTCGTGTGTCTGTCTAACCACTTCTTAAATATTGCTATTGCATCTGCTTCTACCACGTCCACTGGCGATGCTTTCCGGGCCACTCTCTGTTAAAACACAAACTTGCCTCGCACATCTCCTTTAAACTCCACCACCCCCAGGCTCCCCTTTTACAGTTTCCTTCTGCCAGCCAGTCAACACAAGTGATGTGTTGCTCATGACTTATCATTATGGCTTTGAAGAACAGTAGTAAATATACAGCTCAATTTAAATTGGAAAATAAGTGGCAGAACGAGTTAGTGAGCATTGACTAAATGGTTCTGCTATCAAACACTGAGCCAACAACTTAACTCCCTTAGAAAGGTGAAAAAGCCTCACAATACAGAGCGAATGTAGGTGCATTTCATGAAAAGAAATGATTTAGTACTCACTCAGAAAGCAAAATTTCCCAGTGCAGTAACTAATGAGTTCAGCCAGGTGAAACTTGCAGGATAAGTTGCCTGATTGGAACTGTTAACCTGGTCCAATCAGAGGGACTTGGTTGACAGGTAAGAACAGGAGTGTCCCTTCTTCTATGCCTATGTCTGTGCACTGATGTCCTTGGAGAAGGAGCACGCGATATCATTTGGCGCTCTTGATGCCTTTCGGGAGCGGTGGGCCCTATCACGTGTGGACAGCTTTGTTTCCTCCACAATCTTTACTTTGATTTGATCTCTACCGTTTTCCTTCACTTTCTTTCACATAGGTTTGCCCCCTACAGGAACTCTGCTTGATACTGATATTATGATCACATGGATGATTTTCGTGGTGGTGGTATGTTAATAAAATTATTTGCGTACCTGGTGTCTTTTCTTAAAAAAAACAAAAAGGAACAGGAGTGTCAGAGGCTCTGTTCACCCTGAGAGTTGGCTCTGACGGAACTAGATCAGTGTCACATGTAAATAAAAGGTGACTTGGTGACAGGATACCAGCCTCTGTAGACTTATTGCATACAGCATCTGCTACTGAACCCTGAGGTATAGTCATCAAATTCTATCATTTTGTCACACAGTGTTGTGGAATGAATATGTATCAGTTATCCTGCTTTGGAAATCTGGCAGAAACACCAATTAAATTTCAGTGTTCTAACAAATGAGACTCTTACCAAGACCGGTTTAGAAACTTGTAAATGCGAGTGGTCATGCAAGAACATTGTTCCATTACATGATGGATGGCACAAAACCTAAGGCAGGAGAAGATGGTCAGATGTAAAACTCTTCCCCACAGGGAAAACTTTCAGAAAGGCGTTATTGTCCTTGTCCATGTTCATGTGAGAGGCTGCATGGATGAAGGCGATTGTAACAAATGAATGAAAGAAGTGTGACTTCAGACCAGGAAGTCACACCTTATTGATCATGTCAGTGACATAAGGTCCATCAGCACCAATGTGGCAGCTTTGGTGTCGCTGGTTTTTTTACTTTTATTACGGTGTTCTTTTAAGGGGCCCAAATTGAGTGCAAATGCCGATCCCTCAGAAACATTACCAAATCTGTTTAAATGGTGTTCCTTGCTAAGTGTAAACACCCAATAAATCTGTATATCCTTGTCTGCTATGACCTGCCTGTACTGCTTACAAAACAAAACTTTTTCCTGTATCTTGGTACATGTGACTACAATAAATCAAATCAAAGGATCGTGTGTGACTTGGAGGGTATTGTGTAGGTAGTGGCGCTCACACAGAGTCTCCACTTTCTAGGAGGTAAAAGTTACGATTTGGAATATGTTTGAAGACTCTTCGATGAATTGTTGGGCGTATGTCTTAGGACTGTGCACATTGGAGCCACTCTACACCAGTGGTGGGAATATGACTTTGACAAAAATGTGCACTAATGCATTTGGAGTGATTGAAAAGAGGTCAGTCAGGTGGACCTCATAGAATTTGGGTTCCCTGACTGGACCGGGTTAACAGCTGTAATCAGAGAGCCCTGGCTGACAGATAGGAGCAGGAGTGCCAGGGATTCCGTTCACTGTAGGAGCCGACTCTGAGCTGTCTGGGTCAGTGTCATGCACTAGGCATGTGTAAATAAAAGGTTACGTGGTGACGGGATATTAGCTTCTGTGGAGTTATTTTAGCATTCTTCTAAAGGTATGATATTTACCCGTTATTTTAGATGAAAAGGATTGCGTAAGCATTTGGGCAAAATGTTTTGAATCATTTTTTTTTAATTTAAAAGTGGCTGTGAAATGGATCGTTTTAAGAACGGCTTGGTTTTGATATTTTTTTGAATCAGATGAAAGCAGTAACTTCTCTTCAGAAGAATGATGGGATGTTGATGCTTTATTGATCAGTAAATAAGATAAATGCAACGAGCTGGATTCTTAAAAGTTATGCAAGTGCAATATTTAAATAGAAGACATTACATTTATCTTACGACTGTCAGAAATGCTTCAAAAAGAATTTATATAAAATAAATTACTTTGAGGTTCATTGATTCATACAGGATATTCTGGTATTTATCAATTTAAAGATGACCTGAATAATCTGTTCCTTGTCATATTGCTTCATGAGAGAACTTTGGCTTAGATTTTTGAACTTTCTGCTCCTTAAGTATTATGCTGGCTTCCTTCACTTTCTGAGCCATTGGAAGAGCAAGACTGTACCTTGCTTTAACTTCTTCACAAAGTAAGGTTTCTGACAATGCAGTGTTCCAGGTATGAGCCTGGATTTTACATCGCAGTCCCAAGGTGAAATTTGAACCCAGCTCTTTCTGACTTGGAGGAAACAGCTACCTGACCTGATATGTCCAATTTATGCTGAATGCATTGGTGTAAAGCAACTTAATTAACAAGAACTGCATCGGTGGACACCAAGGCTTGGACATGTTGCACTATGTTCACATTTTGTCAGTCTTCCATACTGACTTAGCAAACACCCTGGCTGAATCCATCACTGCTCATTAACACAGCTGTACCCCACGTGAAAATGCTACTTGGCTACATTTCCTGAAGTTTTGCCAGTTTTGAGGGGTGTAAAATTCGCACACTAAATTTCAGGTGCAGTTGCATATAATTTTGTGGCTGCTTAGGGTAATTATTTTTCCACATTGCTGAGACCTGCACTGTAATTCTTGTGTCTGTGCAAACATCCATTGTGACTAAATGTATTCACACTAGCTTCTGCAACTGTGTGTACGTAAATGTGCAGAAATGAAGACTTCAGATTTCAATACTTAATGTTTTAAGGAATGATTTAAGGAAGGAATATGGCATACATTCAGAGCTTCCAGGAGAGTCTGACACAGTGGCTACTGGCTGAGCAATCATGAGAACTCGGAGCTTTGCTTTGTACTTGGAACGAGAACATGATTGTGATTACAGAGACTTGGCTGAAAGAGAGACTGGCTTGGCAACTGAATGTCCCAGGATTTAGATGTTTCAGGTGAGGAAGAAAGGGATGTAAAAGAGGTGTAGGAGTTGTATTACTGATAAAGGAGAATCTTGTAGCTGTTGAGAAGGAAGGATACAACAGAGGACTTGTGTAGTGAGGTAATATGGGTAAAAATCAGGAATAGGAAAGGTGAAATACCAATGCTGGGGGTATACCACAGCCTCCCAACAGCCACCTGGAGACAGAGGACTGAAGTAGAACAGTACAGCACACAACAGGCCTTTCGGGCCACGATATTGTGCCGAACTTTTACCCTATTCCTAAGGTCTATCTAACCTCCACCCATACCTTATACTATCATCCATATGCGTATCCAATAGCCGCTTAAATGCCCCTAATGAGGCCGACTCCACTACCCTCTCAGGCAATGCATTCCACACCCCGACCACTCTCAGTAAAGAACTTACCTCTAACGTCTCCCCAATATCTACCTCCACTCACTTTAAAACTATGTCCCCTCATAATAGCTACCTCCACCCGAGGAAAAAGTCTCTGGCTGTCCGCTCGATCTGTACCTCTGATCATTTTGTACTCTTCTGTGAAGTTACCTCTCATCCTTTGTCGTTCAAAAGAGAAAAGCTCTAGCGCTCTCAACCTTTCCTTGGAAGACCTTCCATCCATTCCAGGCAACATCTTGGTAAATCTCCTCTACGCCTTTTCCAACACTTCCACATCTTTCCTGTAATGAAGCGACCAGAACAGGATACGTACTCCATATGTGGCTAAACCAGGCTTTAGTATAGCTGGAGCATAACTTCATGGCTCTTGAACTCAATCCCTCTATTAATGAAAGCTAACACATATACGCCTTCTTAACAACTCTATCCACCTGGGTGGCAGCTTTCAGGGAACTGTGGACATGAACCCCAAGATCCCAATGCTCGTCCACAGTGCCACGAATCTTTCCGTTAACCCTGTATTCCGCTTTCAAGTTTGTCCTTCTAAAGTGAACCACCTCTCACTTTTCAGGGTTAAACTCATCTGCCACTTCTCAGCCCAGCTCTGCATCCTGTCAATGTCTTCTGGCACCATACTGGAGGACAGTGAGGAAGAAAAGATCATCGCCAAAGGCCCAGTGATCTCTTCCATCCCTTCCCGTAGAATCCTTGGATAAATCCCATCAGGCCCAGGGGATTTACCTATCTTCAACTTCCTCAGAATTCCTAGTACATCCTCCTTACTAACATCACTCTCCTCTAGCTTACCAGCTTGTTTCACACTGTCCTCCCCCTACAACTAGGTCCCTCTGAGTTGTGAATACTGAAGAAAACTATTCATTAAGGACCTCTCCTACCTCATTAGGCTCTGTGCACAAATTCCCTTTACAATCCTTGATCGGCTCTACCCTTCCTCTGGCCATTCTCTTATTCCTCACGTACGTGTAAAAAGCCTTGGAGTTTTCCTTGATCCAATCTGCCAAGGTTTTCACAAAGCCTCCTTATAGCTCTCCTAAGCCCTTTCTTCAGCTCTTTCCTGGTTAACTTGTATCCCTCTAGAGTCTTTTTCAATCCCTGTTTCCTAAACCTTCTATAAGCATCCATCTTCCTCCTAACTAGTCGTTTGACCTCTCCTGAGAACCAAGGCTCCCTCACTCGACCGCATCTTCCCTGGCTGCTAGGGACAAGCATATCGATCATACGCAGTATGCATTTGTTAAACAATCTCCACATTTCTGTAGTGCTGTTCCCTGACAGCATCTGTTCCCATTTTATGTTGCCCAGTTCTTGCCGAACAGCATTGTAATTACCCTTCCCCCAATTATAAAACCTTAGCCTGATGTATGTACCTTTCCTTTTCCATGACTATTGTAAAAGTAACAGAGTAATGATTGCCGCCGCCAAAATGCTGTCCTACCAACAGGTCTAACATTTGGCCTGGTTCATTGCCAAGCACCAATTACAAAGTGGCCTCTCTTCGTGTTGGTCTCTAGACATACTGTGTCAGGAATCCTCCCTGAATGCACTGGACAAAATCCGCTCCATCTAAACTCTTACAAATAAGAAGTTTCAATATCAATATTTGGAAAGTTGAAGTCACCCATGACTACCACCCTGTGACTTCTGCACCTTTCCAGTATCTGCTTCCAAGCCGCTCCTCTACTTCTCTGCAACTATTAGGGGGGCTGTTTTAAAAAAAAACCCAAAAAAGTGACTGCTCCTTTGTTGTTCCTGACCTCAACCCAGACTATCTCTGTAGACAACACAGTGTAAAGTTCGATGAACACAGCAGGCCAAGCAGCATCAGAGGAGCAGGGATGCTGACGTTTTGGGTCGAGACCCTTCTTCAGAAATGGAGGAGGGGAAGGGGATTCTGAAATAAATAGGGAGAGAGGGGGAGGTGGATAGAAGATGGATAAAGGAGAAGATAGGGTAAGAGAAGACAGACAGGTCAAATAGGCAGGGTTAGAGTCAGCGAAGGTGACTGTAGGTGGGGAGTTAGGGAGGGGATAGGTCAGTCCAGGGAGGATGGACAGGCCAAGGAGGCGGGATGAGGATAGTGGGTAGGAGATGGGGTGGGGCTTGAGGTGGGAGGAATGGTTAGGGAGGCAGGGACTAGCTGGGCTGGTCAAGTTTCCTGCTGCTCTGATGGTGCTTGGCCCGCTGAGTTCATCCAACTTCACACGGTGTTATCTCAGATTCTCCAGCATTGGCAGTTTCTACTACCTCTGACTCTGTAGACATATCATTCTCGAACTGCCTTTCAGTAGCTGCTACACTAGCCCTGACTAGCAATGCCCACTCCCCCACCTCTTTTTCCACCCTCCCTATTTCTTTTAAAGCACCTAAATCCCGGAACTTCCAACAGCCATTCCTGTCCCTGAGTTACCCAAATTTCTGTAATGGCCAAAACACCGTAGTTCCATGTACTGACCCATGCACTAAGTTCACCCGCCTTATTTCTGATACTTCTTCAAACTATCCCTGTGTCCACAATTACGCTCCATTGACCGCATTTCTTTATCAACTACCTCACTCCCTGTTGTGTCTGTTGGAAGGCTGAATATCTCATCCTCTGAATTATAAATTTGGTTCCCCACCCCCTGACAGTCTAGTTTAAACCGTTCTGTACAGCTCGAGCAAACTTCCTGCCCATGATATTTGTGCCCTTCTGGTTCAGGTGCAACCAGTCCTTACTGTACAGGATAATAAAATGTGAGGCTGGATGAACACAGCAGGCCAAGCAGCATCTCAGGAGCACAAAAGCTGATGTTTCGGGCCCAGCTCTTCCCCCCCACCCACTGCATCCCAAAACCAGTCCAACCTGTCTCTGCCTCCCTAACCGGTTCTTCCTCTCACCCATCCCTTCCTCCCACCCCAAGCCGCACCCCCAGCTACCTACTAACCTCATCCCACCTCCTTGACCTGTCCGTCTTCCCTGGACTGACCTATCCCCTCCCTACCTCCCCACCTACACTCTCTCCACCTATCTTCTTTACTCTCCATCTTTGGTTCGCCTCCCCCTCTCTCCCTATTTATTCCAGTTCCCTCCCCCCATCCCCCTCTCTGATGAAGGGTCTAGGCCCGAAACGTCAGCTTTTGTGCTCCTGAGATGCTGCTTGGCCTGCTGTGTTCATCCAGCCTCACATTTTATTATCTTGGAATCTCCAGCATCTACAGTTCCCATTATCTCTCTCTCTCCCTTACTGTACAGGTCCCACCTTCCCCAGAATGTGCTCCAATTATCCACATAATGGAAAATCTCCCTCCTACACCACCCCTGTAGCCACGTGTTTAGCTGCACTCTGTCACTATTTCTTACCTCGTTATCACGTGGCACTCAGAGTAATGCAGAGATAACTACCCTGTTCGTCCTGGACTTCATCTTCCACCTAACTTCCTGTGCTCGTTTTTCACATTCTCAGTCCTTTTTCTACCTGTGTTATTGGTGCCAATTTGTACCATGACTGCTGGTTGCTCACTATCTCCCTTAAGGATCTTGAAGACATGATCCAAAACGTCATGGACCCCGGCACCTGGGAGGCAACATACCATCCATTTGTTTCGTTGGCGTCCACAGAACACCTGTCTGTGCCTCTTACTATTGAATCCCCCACTACAATTGCTCTCCTATTCTCCCCCTTTCCCTCTGTGCCACAGAGCCAGGCTCGGTGTCAGAGACCTGTTCGCTATGGCCTTCTCCTGGAAGGCCTCGTTCCCCCAACAGTATCCAAAATGGTGTACTTATTATTGAGGGGAACGGCCACAGGGGATCCCTGCACCGTCAGCCTATCCCCTTTCCTCCTCCTGACAGTCAACCAGCTACCTTTTTCCTGTACCTTGGGTGTGACCACCTCCTTCTAACTCCTCTCTATCACCCCCTCAGTCTCCCAAATGATCTGGAGTTCATTCACCTCCAGTTCACTAATGGGGTTTGTGAGGAGCTGGAGTTGGGTGCACTTCTCGGAGGTCAACTCAGACGGGATACCAGCAGTGACCCTGACCTCCCACATCCTGCAAAAGGAGCATGCAATTGCTCTTGCTTCCATTCCCTCTAGTCTAGATTTCCAGAAGAATAAAAAACAGAAGCCTTACCTTACCAACCTTCCACACCAACTTCTGTTTTGGTTAGAGGTTTTGGGTTTGGCCAGTGCCTGAATATATTAGTTCACTTGTTCTCTCCACTCCCGCTTCTGAGAGCAAGATTTTGGAAAGATGTAAGAACATCACGGTTGTTGTGGTGGGTGATTTTAACTTCACCTATATTTATTCGGACTCACTGTGGACTCAAGTGCGAGGGGCTTGGATGGGGCAGAATTTGTAAGAACCACTGCAGAGGAATTCTTGACCCAGTATGTAAACGGGGAGGGGTTATACTGGACCTGGCTTTGGAAAATGAGCCCAGTCAGGTGAATGAAGTTTCAGTGTGGGAGCATTTCGGGAATAGTGACCATAAAACTGTGAGTTATGACCTTGGTCAGAAAGAAAAAGAAAGCATATGTATTAGGTTTAGGAGGATGGGAACTGACAAAGCCCTTGAAGTATATAAGGAAAGTAGGAAAGATCTTAGGCAAGGCATTAGAAGGGCTAAAAAGGGTCACAAAAAGTCATTAACAAACAGGACTAAGGAGAATCCTAAGGCTTTTTATACATATAAAAAGCAAGAGAGTAACGAGGGAAGAAGTTGGCCCACTCAAGGTCGAAGGAGAGAATCTATGTGTGGAGCCAGAAGAGGTAGGTGATGTCCTAAAGGAATACTTTGTGTTTGTATTCACCAAAGAGAAGGAATTGGTGGAGGATGATCTCAGGTAAGGAAGTGTTCAGTTTCTAAGCCAAGCTGCTATTGAAAAGGAAAGAGATGTTGTGTGGTGTGTTTAAAAAGTATTAAGATAAGTCCCCAGGTCCTGTTGGGATCCATCCCAGAATATTGAGGGAGGCAAGAGAACAAATTGCTGGAGCATTGACAGACATCTTTGTATCCTCTGTGGCCACAGGTGATGTCACAAAAGACTGGAGAATGGCCAGTTTTGTCCCATTTTTTAAAAAGGGCAGTAGGGATAATCCTGGAAATTACAGAGTTGAGAGTCTTGCGTCGGCAGTAGGGAGTTTATTGGAAAAGATACTCAGAGTCTAGATGCATTTAGAAGCAAATAGACTTGTTAGCAATAAACAGCATGGTTTTGTGGGAGAGATCATGCCTCACTAATGAGATGGCGTTTTTGAGGAGGTGATGATGATGATTGAAGGAAAAGTTGTTGAACTTGTCTATATGGACTTCAGTCAAGCCTTTGATAAGGCTCCTCGTGGCAGACTGGTGCAGAAGGTGAAGTCACATGGTATTGAGGTGAGCTGGTAAATTGGAAACAGAACTGGCTTCGTCATGGGAGACAGAGGGTAGTGGTGGAAGGATATTTTTCAGAATGGAGGGTTGTGACCACTGGTACTCCACAGTGATCAGTGCTGGTACCCTCTGCTGTTTGTAGTTACATAAATGATTTGGAGGAAAATGTAGCTGATCTAATTCGTAAGTTCACAGATACAAAGGTTGGTGGAATTGTGGATGGTGAGGAGGATTGTCAGAGGAATCAACAGGATATAGATTGGTTGGAGGCATGGGCAGAAAAATAGGCAGATGGAGCTTAATCCAGACAAATGTGAGGCGATGCATTTTGGAAGGTCAAATACAGTTGGAAATTATACAGTGAATGTCAGAACCCTTAGGGGTATTGATATGCAGAGGGATCTGGGCGTGCAGGTCCACAGATCACTGAAGGTGGCGGCGCAGGTAGATAGGCCTTGTTCACCACCTTGCCTTCATTGGAAGGGGGACTGAGCATGATGTTGGTAAAATATTACCAAGTACAACAAGTATAAGGATAGACCAATTACTCTGCCGGCTTATAAAACTTTACTCAGGCCACACTTGGAATATTATGCAGTTCTGGTCACCATACTACTAGAAGGATGTGGATGCTTTGGACAAGATACCGAAAAGGTTTACCAGGATATTGCCTGGTATAGGGGATTTTAGCTCTGAAGAAAGTTTATATGGACTGGGTTTGTTTTCACTGGAACGCAGGAGGTTGAGGGGTGAACTAATACAAGTTTATAAGATTATGAATGGTATGGATAGGGTAGAAAGTATGAGGCTCTTTCCCCAGATTGGAGGGGTCAATTGCTAGGGGGCACAGGCTGAAGGTGCAGTGTGTGGGAAGTTTAAAAGAGATGTGTGAGGCAGGTTTTTCACACAAAGGGCGGTGAGTGCCTCGAATGTGCCATCAGAGGAGGGGGTGAAAGCAGACACAGTAGCCGCTTTCAAGAAACACCTGGACAAATACATGAATAGGAAGGGAATAGAGGGATATGGATCCTGTAAGAGAAGACCGTTTTAGGATGGAAGGGCAAAATGTGTCAGCACAAGCTTGGAGGGCCGAAGGGCCTGTTCCTGTGTTGTAATGTTCTTTGTTCTTTTTGTATCCAGGTTAATTAATGGTCTGGGGCACAAGATCAAAACTTAGCATTGCAGCTGGTATAACTTGAATTCAATATAAAAATGTCTGGAATCTCATTGTAAGCTCAGTATTGTGCCTAAGTAACGATTGCTGATATTCAGAAATACCCATCTGGTTCACTCAGATCCTTTAGGGAAGGAATTCTTACCTGGTCTGGCCTACATGTGACTCCAGACCCCCAACAATGTGATTGACCATTACCTACGCCCTGAAAATGGAGCAGTAGGTCACATCAGTACCAGGACTGTGAAGAATAAAGTAAACAGACGCTGGCTGTGCCAGTGATAACCACATCCCATGAAACAGAATAAATTTCCTCATAGTGCAGTTGCTTACACTGATTTAGCAGAATTGTAAAGTTGCAGAAGGAGGCTATTTGGCCCACCTTGTCTGCGCCTGTTCTCCAAAGGAGAATTATGACTTAATGTCACTCTCCTGACTTTTATCTGGTACCCATACAGATAGTTTCTATTCAGACCACAGTCTCATACCCTCTTGAATGTTTTGATTAAATCTGCCTTTACCACACTTTGCAGTAATGTGGTCCAGAGTTGAACCATGCGCTGCATGAACGCATCAAATTTTCGTTTTTTTGCAAATCATTTTAAACCTATTCCCATTTCCGTTAAATGAAAAACAGAAGGACTGCGGATGCTGGAAGTCAGAAATAAAAACAAGAATTGCTGGAAAAGTTCAGCAGGTGTGGCAGCATCTGTGGAGACAAAGCAGAGTTAACGTTTTGGGTCCAGTGACCCTTCTTTTGAAACGTTAACTTAGCCTTCTCTCCACAGATGCTGCAGAATTGCTGAATTTTTCTACTTTTGTTTTTTTGTTCCCATTCCAATAGTTCTGTGTTAGTTTTAAAGTTGTGGTGCTTTCCAGTAGTAATGTGGTCTAGTAGTGAATTGCATTGGTTTTAATTTGAGGGATTTGGAATTCAAAAGTATAGAATTAATGGTTCAGTTACAGTCTTGTCTAGACCTCGAGTGGACTGCTGCATGCTATCTTTGGCACCGCAATTTCAAAAATGAGATTCGGTGTTAGAAAGAAACAATGTACAGATTCACTAGTGTTACACCAGCCTTACAGGCAGTTTGATTTAACTTTGCTTGCATTCCCTTGAGCTGAGAGATTGAGTTATTTAATTGAAGTTATCGAATCATACATCATTCAAACAGGCCTTTTGGCCGACCTATCCGTGCCAACCAACAAACATCGAACTATACCAACCACATTTACTGGGGAGGTGATGGCCTAGTTGTATAATCATTAGACAGTTAATCCAGAGACCCAGATAATGTTCTGGAGACCTGGGTTCGAATCCAGCCATGGCAGATAGTGGAATTTGTCTCTAATAAAATATCTGGAATTAAGAATCTAATGATGATCATGAATCCATTGTCGATCGTCAGAAAAACTCATCTGGTTCATTAATGTCCCTGAGGGAAGGAAGCTGCCAGCCTTACCTGGTTTAGCCTACATGTGACTCCAGACCCACAGTAATGTGGTTGATTCTGAACTGCCCTCTGGGCAATTAGGGATGGGCAATGAATGTTGCCTAGCCAGCGGCACCCTCATTCCCTGAATGAAAAAGAAAAAAAAATTTATGTGCTCTGGGTCTATAGCCTACTTTGCCCTAGCATTTTAAGTGGTCATCCAGATGCTTCTTAAATGTTGAGAATCCCTGACTCCAATCCCCTTGGGGAGGACGTTCCATATTTCTGCTACCCTCCGGGTAAAACGTTTTTCCGCAGATCCCTCTAAACTACTTGCTCCTTATCTTAAAGTTATGCCCTCTGGTCTTAGAAACGTCTGCTATGGGAAAAGATTAATCTGATCTACTCTATTCATCTCAGAATTTTGTATAACTCAATCAGATTCTCCCACCCCTCCAAAGCCTCCTCTGCTTCAAGGAAAACAAACCCAGTCTCTCCTAATAACAGAGCTTTTCCATCCCAGGTAACATCCTGGTGAATCTCCTCTGCACCCTCTCCAGTGTAATTTCCTTCTTCCAATAGTGTGGTGACCAGAACTGCACGCAAATCATGAAACCACGAAAGAAATTGATATCAGGGCAGCATTTGAGCAAGTATGGCATCAGAGAGTCCCAGCAAAACTGAAGTCAGTGGGAACAGTGGATGGGTGACGTGGTTTGAGGGAGAAATATCCTCATTGATTTGAGCCATACCTAGCTTAAGGCAAGATGGCTGTGGTTGGAAGAGGCAAATACCTCAGTCCCATGACAGGAGTTCATTGGCATACTGTCCAAGACCCAGCCATCTTCAGCCACTTCATCAATTTGGAAAAGAATTAATTTATTAGGGATAGTCAGCATGGCTTTGTGCAGTGGAGGTCTTGCCTCTCAAATTTGATTGAGTCTTCTGAGGAAGTGATGAAGATAAGTGATGAGGATGAGGCAGTGAATGTTGTCTATATGAACTTTGCTAGAGCAAGATATCAAAGGCAGTCACTCCCACCTCACTTCAGGAGCTCAGCTCTGACTCGCTTGGTCAGAGCAAGGCTGTAATGAGATCAGAAGCCAACTGGCCCTTACAAAGTCCCTCATGGTAGGCTTGTCCGGAAGATTAAGTCACATCGGATTGTTGGTGAGTTGGTAAATTGGATTCAGAATTGTCTTGTTCATGGAGTAGTTGTGGAGATGTGCTTTTCTGATAAAGAATGTGGATGGCGTACTTGCCTTCGGGTGGGCCGTTGACTATAAAAGTTGGCAAGTCATATTGCAGCTGTCTAAATCTTTAGGCCACATTTTAAGTATTGTGTGCAGTTCTGGTCCCCATGCTGTAAGAAGGGAGCCCTTGAAGAGGATGCAGCTGGTTTACCTGGATGTTGCTTCGACTGGAGTGTATTAGCGACAGGGAGCGAATAGACAAACTTGCATTGTTTTTGCTAGACCTTTGGAGGCTGAGGAGGTCCCTGGTAGAAGTAAATAAAATTTTGAGGGGCATGGATAGGGTGGATAGTCACAGTCATTTTCCCAGGATGCAAATGTTAAATACTAGGGGACATGGGTTTAAGGTGAGGGGGCAATGTTTAAAGGAGATGTGCAAGGCAAGTATTTTACACAGATGCCTGGAATGTGATTCCGGGGGAGGTGGTAGAAGCAGGTACAACAGCAATGTTTAGGAGACATTTAGACAGATACCTGGACAGGTAGAGTACGGAAGGATATGGACCATGCGCAGGCAGCTGGGATTAGTTTAGAATGGCATCATTGTCAACACAGACGTGATGGGCTGAAGGCCCTGTTCCTGTAATGTTCTTTGTTCATTGTAACATTTGAAATGGAGCTGTATATTGATGATTGCAGTGTTCAGTACTATTCAAAACTCTTCAGATAATGAAGCATTGCAACACCACATGCCACAAAAATCAGTGTTACAAAAGTGTAAGACAGTGGCAGTCGAAGGGAATTGTGCTCAGTACCTCTTGCAGTTCCTCAGACGCTGAAGCTGTGTCCAAATGTAGCAAGACCTGCGCAGTATTCTGGTGTAGGCAGGCAAATGGCAAGTGACCATGCCCTACAAGAGAACCTAACCATCTCGGCTTGCAATTCAATGGCATTTCTGTCACTGAACTCCCCGGCTGTCAGCATCATGGGAGTTGCAATCGACCAGAAACTGAAGTGGACTGGCCTTTTAATACTGTGGCCAATATTGTAGCTCATTATGCTGATTCAGGAAATTGCTGGACCTGTACTGAGCTCTGTGCTCTTTTGTGCTTGTAAGCTTGTTACAAACTTGTTTATGTTCCAATGTCTATGTGATGATCACCTTGCTTCTGTTTTCTCTTGTCCTGCAGTTCAAAGTTTGCCCTCCAAGTCTGTGTGTTTCTACCCCAGGGCACAGGACTGATCTCTTTCAGAGAGACCCCAAAAGTGTTCTCATTACAGACTTCTTTGGCAGTGTGCGCAAGGTGGAAGTAACAAGTGATATCATCCGACTCACCCCGAATGACACTGAAACTGAACAAAGGTAAGCGTGTGAATTGGATACCTGCAAATGCTTGTGTCTGTGAGCATCAAGTGTTAGCATGGGATCTGGAGGCTTATTTGAATTGCTTTTGAAAAATACATCGTAAGTCTTTTTTTCTGTAAAACCACAGCAGCATGACTTGCAAAATGTTAATGATAGGGCAGCATGCAGTGATGTAGGCGTATGAAGACATTTTTATTCTTTCATGGGATGTGGGCATTGCTGACTAGGCTGGGATTTATTGGCTAGATGCCCCTGAGAAGTTGGTGGTGAGCTGCCTTCTTGAAATGCTGCAGCACGTTTGGTGTAGGTACACCCATCTGCACTTAGGGAGGATTTTGACTCAGCAACACTGAAGGAATGGCGATATATTTCCAAGTCTGCATGGTGATTGGGTTGGAAAGGAACTTTCAGGTGGTATTCCAATCCAGCAGCATTGCCCTTCTCGTAGATTTAAGTGGCCGTGGATTTGGAGGATGCTGTCTAAGAATTTTTGGTGAATTTCTGCAGTGCCTCTTGTAGATTGTACCTACTGAGCACCAGTGGTGGAGGGAATGGATGCTTGTGGATGTGGTGCCAATCAAGTGGGCTGCTTTGTCCTGGATGATGTCCAGCATCTTGAGTGTTGTTAGAGCTGCACCCATCTCGGCAGGTGGGGAGTGTTCCATCACACTCTTGACTTGTGCCTTGTAGTTGGTGGACAGGCTTTGGGGAATTAGGAGGTGAGCTACTTTCTGCAGGATTTCTAGCTTCTGAACCGAAATTTCCAACTTGAGACAAAAACATCTGGACCAAACTGTACTATTTTTGACTTTATCAACTGTTGACTTTATCAATTGCCAGGAAAGTATTCTGACAGATGTGGGCAATGAACATTAGTTGACTGTTCTGTAATAGAAAACTTGATTTAGACAACAGAACAGATATTGGTCAGGTGGTATCTCGGCTTTGCTGAGTGGTCTGGGAATATGCTGTTTTAAAGCTTTTAATTCACATTAAAACCTTGATAATTTGTGAATTGTAAAATGCACAAATGTGAACTTATATGGTCAATGCAGTTGCAGACATAGCTCAGCTCTTAGACACCTGACGAAAAGGAGGTTACATCTGAACATAGCTGGATGTCTCTTGCATGTTGAGGTAATAACATGGGTGAACAAATTCATGAAAGATATAAAGCAAGCCCAGGGGTCACTGAGGAATAGAATAAATAAAAGAAGTTGTTTTTTGATTTCCGTGAAATAGTAATCTGAAGTGTTGACATTTTCATGTCCAAATCTTTTATACTGAGTGACAGGCTCCCAGCATGGATTTCTGTGAAACTGCATTCCTACTGCCATTTTGAGTAATTAAGTTTGACCCCTGCACTCTCGTTTCAGTTTTTGGAGGATGTTTGCTATCAGTTCTTCTGCAGATGAACTGATTCTTTTCTGATCCTGAATACTATGGTACATTTGGCAGTGTCTGCTTTAGCAGTGTTTTTGCCAACTGACAGAGAGTGCATGGACAATTTTATTTGAATGGAGAGAGGCTTTATACATACCTTATATGTTGGTATTTAGTGATAGATTTTCAGATACAGCCAAATGCAGCATAAAAGTTTTCTTTATTAATATGTCGCACTAAGTTACAACCCCCTCTAGTGTGTTCTTCCTGTAAATATTTAAACACAGATTTCAATTTGTTAGCATTCCAGGTGAGAATATTTCTGCCACTCTTGTTTTCGACTATGTTGTTCAACATTCACTTTACCTCATTGCTCCATGTTTGGCATCGATTCTTCCACGACCCCAGAGGATCTTGCAACTTCATCCTTTGCAGTTTTAGCAGCATTTACAGAGTACATTTGTCCCGATAACTGTGCTATTTTTCTGCCCACTTAAATATTTTGTCTCATGTACCCTGTATTCTTGAGCTGTTTCCTGCAAATTGACTATGTTAGCATCAGCTGTGAATGTTACCAATTTACATTGAGCTTTTACTTCTATAATTAATGTTTGTTTCTCTAGTTTGTCAGTTTCACTCTTATTTATTTCAGTCAGAGATGTTACATATTGTTGCAATCATATTGGTATTGACCCATTGTCTAGTGTCTCTCGTAAATGGTACTTATTGTTTCAAATTCCCGTGTCCTTTCCCTCTTGGTGCCCTGCCATACAATTTATCTATCTCTAATAAGTTTGTTGAGTTTGAGCTGGTTTCACTTGTCCAAAGCTTGGATTCTGCCTAAGGCAGGGTATAGTACGCTGTTCAAGCCTTTCTCTGTAAATATTGTTACCATTGAGGCTGGAGAAATGCACCTATTCCTTTTCAGTCCTCTTGTTTCACCAGTCAAAACAGATATTTAGTTCAACCAGGTTGTTGATATTGTCAATTTATATTTGTCTCAATGTATTTGAATCGTACTAAATGGAATAGAATTAAGCTGGCCATTTCTTTAAGCCAAAAAAAGAATAATGACGTTATTAAAAATAAACCTTAATTATAGAAACAAGTAAAGTTATTGATTGATAGAAAGGTTTAGACTATACAAAGGTAGCTACAAGTTCTCTTCTAATATCCCCAACTTAATATGAAGCAAATATGAGTCTCAAACTATGGTTGGATACTCTTTAGAACACATCATTTGGCTGGATGGCTGGTTTGCAATGCTGAGTAACATGAACAGTGTGGATTCAGTTCATGCATTGACTGAAGTTACTGTGAAGGACTCTCTCTCAACCTTTCCCCTCTCCTGAGGCATGGTTGCCCTCCAGTTAAACTCGCCATCAGTCAATGAGAGAGCAGCCCTTCTTCACTGAGATAGCAAGATATAGCTCTCTGATGAAGGGTCTAGGCCCGAAACGTCAGCTTTTGTGCTCCTGAGATGCTGCTGGGCCTGCTGTGTTCATCCAGCCTCACATTTTAGCAAGATATAGAGTTGGATGAACACAGCAGACCCCCCCCCCCCCCCTCGTTCTCACACACCACCCTACCAACCTCCGGATACAACGCATTATCCTCCGACACTTCCGCCATTTACAATCCGACCCCACCACCCAAGACATTTTTCCATCCCCTCCCCTGCCTGCTTTCCGGAGAGACCACTCTCTCTCCGTGACTCCCTTGTTCGCTCCACACTGCCCTCCAACCCCACCACACCCGGCACCTTCCCCTGCAACCGCAGGAAATGCTACACTTGTCCCCACACCTCCTCCCTCACCCCCATCCCAGGCCCCAAGATGACATTCCACATCAAGCAGAGGTTCACCTGCACATCTGCCAATGTGGTATACTGCATCCACTGTACCCGGTGCGGCTTCCTCTACATTGGGGAAACCAAGCGGAGGCTTGGGGACCGCTTTGCAGAACACCTCCGCTCAGTTCGCAACAAACAACTGCACCTCCCAGTCGCAAACCATTTCCACTCCCCCTCCCATTCTCTTGATGACATGTCCATCATGGGCCTCCTGCACTGCCACAATGATGCCACCCGAAGGTTGCAGGAACAGCAACTCATATTCCGCCTGGGAACCCTGCAGCCATATGGTATCAATGTGGACTTCACCAGTTTCAAAATCTCCCCTTCCCCTACTGCATCCCTAAACCAGCCCAGTTCATCCCCTCCCCCCACTGCACCACACAACCAGCCCAGCTCTTCCCCCCCACCCACTGCATCCCAAAACCAGTCCAACCTGTCTCTGCCTCCCTAACCGGTTCTTCCTCTCACCCATCCCTTCCTCCCACCCCAAGCCGCACCCCCCGCTACCTACTAACCTCATCCCACCTCCTTGACCTGTCCGTCTTCCCTGGACTGACCTATCCCCTCCCTACCTCCCCACCTACACTCTCTCCACCTATCTTCTTTACTCTCCATCTTCGGTCTGCCTCCCCCTCTCTCCCTATTTATTCCAGTTCCCTCCCCCCATCCCCCTCTCTGATGAAGGGTCTAGGCCCGAAACGTCAGCCTTTGTGCTCCTGAGATGCTGCTTGGCCTGCTGTGTTCATCCAGCCTCACATTTTATTATCTTGGAATCTCCAGCATCTGCAGTTCCCATTATCTCTGATAACAAGGCCTGGTGTGTGGGGTAGGGAGCTGGGACATGGGAGAGTTTAGGCCCTAAAATTACTTGTTTCAACGCTCTTTAAAAAAAATTGACCAGTTTAATTCTGAAGCAATCTAAAGATGCCAAATTTATCTGTATCTGTAATCTCAGAGGAGCAGGAAAGTTTGACGTATTGGGCCGAGACCCTTCTTCAGGAACAGGGGAGGGGAAGGGGATTCTGAAATAAATAGGGAGACAGGTGGAGGTGAATAGAAGATGGTTTTTTCGATCTGAAATGTCAAACTTTCCTGGTTCTCTGCTGCTTGGCCTGCTGTGTTCATCCAGCTTCACACCATGTTATCTCAGATGCTCCAGCATCAGCAATTCCTACTGTCTCTGTATCTGTAGTCTGTTTGCCTGACTGTAATGTGTGTCCTTTTAATGTTATTTATTATTTTCTAACTATACGATGAATCACTAGGGTAATGTCACTATTTTCTTTATTTCTCTATTTGTATCTAAGATTGGTACCTGGATACTTTATGCCTAGGATGAGGGGGTGAATTGCAAACTTTTTACTATACTCTTGTATTTCTGAATACATGTGATAATAAACCTAATGCTAATTCTAAAAGTAGTTTGGAATTTAAACTGCTGGAAGACATAATAAAAGAAGTAAGATAACAAGGTGTAGAGCTGGATGAACACAGCAGGCCAAGCAGCATCACAGCAGCAGGAAAGCTGACGTTTTGGGCTAGACCCTTCTTTACCCTTTGAAGAAGTGTCTAGGCCCGAAATGTCAGATTTTCTGTTCCTAAGATGCTGCTCGGCCTGCTGTGTTCATCCAGCTCTACACCTTGTTATTTCAGATTCTCCAGCATCTGCAGTTCCTGCTGTCTCTGCTGCATTAATTTCTGGATTGCAGTGAAGATGCAGGATATTTTCTGCTTCAGATTTTGTCATGTGATTTTATGTTACATAAAGCGTTTAATACACAGAGGCGATCGTTACCATACCAAGATTTACTATAGAACACATTTGCTGCGGGGTACCAAGTCACAACTCTTATCCAGCAGGTGGCCTCAGCTCCCCTTTTATCGGGCACTGAGAGATTTTCGGACAATTTTGTTTGTAGTGATTCCTCGCTGTGCAAGCCATTGAAGCAGGATCCACTACATCACAGGATTGCAAGACAATGATGTGAAGAAGCCATTTAGCCCACTGTAGGTCATCTGCCTCGGATTAACAATAACCTGTATTTGCATAAAGCCTTTAACATAGCAAAACATGCAGAAATTGATACCTTGTGGAGTCATTATGGCACAGGAGGAGGTCACTTTGCCCATCGAATCCAACACGAGTTGTTCGGGCATGATTAAAACCTTTTTTGGATGAAATCAAGGTTCCATTGCCTTTTTAGGGAGAGAAATCTGCCATCCATGCCTGATCTGGCTTGCTTGTGACTCTGGACCTGTAAATGTTAGTCGCCATAGTCCTAATAAAACATAAGGCTGCCCTCTGATTAGGGAGAGAGAATGTGTGGTGCTGATTTAACCTGAGGGTCACCACAGCTGAGATATGCAAAGAGTTTGGGAAGGCAAGTCCTTCGCAGTAACCTTAACCAGTGCAGGGATTGAACCTACACTTCTGGTGATGCTGTGCATTGCAAACCAGCTGACCAGCCAGCTGAGCCAATTGAACCCTGATAATCAGCAGAATGATTGACTCTTAACTACTCACTAGTCAGTTAGGAATGGGCAATAAAAACGCTGCCGAGCCAGCAACACCACATCCTCTGAATGAATTAAAAAGAAAACAAAGTTTAAAGTGGTCGAGTAAGCTTTAGGGGGAATTCCTAAAGGCATAGCTGCCAGTGTTGGATTGACAGAAGTTGGAGATGCACAGGGGACTGGTTTTGAAAGATGGCAGAGATTCTGGAGAGCTATATGACTGCAGAAGGATACAGAGGCCAGGACAGATCGTGACAGCATCTACTTGTACTTTGGCTGACCCCAGTATTTCTCTCTCCACCAGCCTGCCTTATTCCGAGCGTTTACTAGCATTTACATATCTGATATTATATTAACTTTTCGTTCCCCTAAAACATTGCCTCTCGTTCCCTCCTGCTTGTAGAAATGTGCCGATTAAAAAAAAAACCTTTTCATACATATTAAAAACAAAATAATTTTTTTTCAGCGCAGCAAGTTGCCTCCAATCCTGTCACATTAATAACCTGAGAGTGCCCATTGCCCCCTGGGTGGCAAACACTAAGGGGTTAAAGAGGTAGGTGGGAGGTGGTGGATGAGGGAGTAGGTGGAGGAGAGGTGAGTCTTTTTTTAACAGGTCTGAGGGCTTGACTGTAGCCACTTGAGCTCTTAATGATGCCTCGCCACAAATAACTGTTGAGGTAGAGGCCATGCTTACGGTTAACATGGAATTGGATAAGGATTAGAAATGCATAGCACGGTGGCTCAGCGGTTACCCCTGCTGCAGATCTAGGTTCGATTCTATCCTCAGGTGACTGTCAGTGTGGAGTTTGCACATTCTTCCTGTGTGTGTGTAGGTTTCCTCCCGCAGTCCAAAAATGTGTAGGTTAGAGTGGATTAGCCATGCTAAATTGCCCATAGTGTCCAGGGATGTGCAGGCTCAGTGGGTTAGCCATTGGAAATTCCACGAATGGTCTGGGTATGATGTTCTTCGGAGGGTCGGTATGGAGTCAGTAGGTCAAATGGCCTGCTTTTGCACTGTTGGGACGAAATGGAACCGGAACGTTTAGACTGGGGAGGGAGGTTGCTGGAGGGAATTGCTTCAGTTGTGGAGATTTATTTAATTTCAGAATTTGATTCAGTTCAGGTTTCACTATTTACCATGTTGGGACTCAAAGCCTTCATGCCAGATCAGTCTTGGCCTCCCTGCTCTCAGAAAGATATTATTAAGCTGGAGAGTGTTCAGAAGAGATTTACCAGGATGTTGCCAGGAATGGAGGGTTTGACTTGTAAGGAGAGGCTGGATAGGCTGGGACTTTCTTTCACTGGAGTGTAGGAGTGATCTATAGAGATTTCTAAAATCATGAGGGTTATATGTGGGGTGAATGGCCAGTGGCCTTTCTCTAGAGTCAGGGATTTCAAGACTAGGGGGTAATAAAGTGTGAAGCTGGATGAATACAGCAGGCCAAGCAGCATCTCAGGAGCACAAAAGCTGACGTTTCGGACCTAGACCCTTCTTCAGAGAGGGTCTAAGCCCGAAACGTCAGCTTTTGTGCTCCTAAGATGCTGCTTGGCCTGCTGTGTTCATCCAGCTTCACACTTTATTATCTTGGATTCTCCAGCATCTGCAGTTTCCATTATCTCAAGACTAGGGGGCAGTTTTTAAGGTGTGAGGAGGCTGATTTTTAAAAGAAACATAAAATCATAGAAATGCACAGCATGGAAACAGACCCTTCGTTCCAACTCGTCTATGCTGACCAGATATCTTAAATTAATCTGGTTCTATTTGCCAGCATTTGGCCCATAACCCTCTAAACTCTTCCTGTCCAGATGCCTTTTAAATGTTGTAATTGTACCAGCTTTCACCACTTCCCCTGGCAGCTCATTCCAAACATGCACCACCCTCTGTGTGGAAAAAGTTGTTCCTTTTAAATCTTACCCTCTCACTTAAACCTAAGCCTTCTAGTTTTGGACTCGACCACTCAGGAGAAAAGACCTTGTCTATCTACCCTCTCCGTACTCCTCATGATTTCATAAACTTCTGTAAGGTCACTCCTCAGCCACATTCGCTCCAGGGGAAGTAGCCCCAGCCTATCCTGCCTCTCCCTATAGCTGAAAGTCTCCAATCCTGGCAACATCCTTGTAAGTCCTTGTAAATCTTTTCTGAACCCTTTCAAGTTTCGCAACATATTTCCTGTAGCAGGGAGACCAGAACTGAATGCAGTTACTGACAGTGACCTAACCAATGTCCTGTACAGCTGCAACATAACCTCCCAACTTCTCTACTCAATGCACTGACCAATAAAGGCAAGAACCGCCTTTACTATCCTACCTACCTGTGACTCCACTTTCAAGCAACTATGAACCTGCAGTCCAAGGTCACTTTGATCAGCAACACTTCCCAGGGCCCTACCATTGAGTGTGTAAGTCCCAGGTCAGTGTTTTTTTTACATATAGGGAGGTTTGTGTGTGGAATGACACAAAGATGGAGCTGTGGGTACAGTTACAATGTTTAAAAGATATTGAGATAAGTACATGAATAAGAAATGTTTGCGGGGGTTGGGGGGAGGGGGGGGCGGTTATAGGCCAAGCCCAGGCAGGTGGGGACTAGTTTAGTTTGGAGGCATGGTTTGCATGCTCTGGTTGTACTGAAGGGTCTGTTTCTGTGACGAATAACTCTGTCTCTATAATATTATCACATTGTTTTAAGATGCTAGCTTATGAAACTCATACTAGTTTTGGAGTAGTAGTCCAGTGATACTGTCATTGTCCCACTGCTTTACCCCAAAAGCAAATTCTCCAGGGACTGGAAATTTGAAATAAAAGTCAAAGGTGCTTTGGGACCATGATGGTCTATGATATCAACACTGGATTGTTAATCTAGAGATCCAGGTAATGTTCTGGGCATTCAGTTTCAAATCTTGCCACGTCAAAGGGTAGAATTTTACTTCGATTTAAAAAAAGGAAGTCTTGAAATTAACAGTTTAATGATGACTCTGAATCCATTGTCAATTGTCAGAATAAGCCCATCTGGTTCACTGTCCTTTAGGGAAGAAAACTGCCATTTTACCCACTGCCTACATGTGACTGCAGACCCACAGCAGTGTGTTTGGCTTGTATCTAATCTCTGGGCAATTAGAAATAAGCAATAAATGCTGGTCTAGCCCGCAATGCCTGTGAATGAATAAAAAGAAAATGCTCAGCAGGTCAGGCTCATGCTCATAGTCAGTGATCCTTTATCAGAGGATTTCGACTGTCTTCTGTTTTATTTCAGCATACTCCAGAAGCTGCCTGGCCGGAGCTTTGGGCAGCTGTAATGTAAAACTTGCAGCGCTTTCTACCTCTCTACATTAAACAACTTTTCTGTGGGAAGATTGACTCTCATCTCCTAAAGTGATCTGTTAATATGATTTATCATGATCATATGTACCTCAGTGCAGCGAAGCTTTGTTTTGTGTGCAGTCCAGGAAGATCATACCATATTCCGCACATAAGGGTAATAGAACAGAGCGAGGACTACAATGTTATGGCTGCAGAGAGGGTGCACAGAGAGCAAGATCAACATTTAAACGCAAAATTTCAGAGGTCCATTCAGAAGACTAATAACGGTGGAGTTGGGGGGAGAAGCTGTTCTTGAATCTATTTGTAGGTGTATACAAACATTTCTCTTCTGCCTGACACGACAGGGTAGAAGTGAGTATAACTGGGTTGGGAGGGGTCTTTATGTTGGCTGCTTTCCCAAGGCAGAGGGAGCTATAAGAGATTTTGTTGGACTGATGTCCACCACCCAAGTATTATTTTGGAACGCCCATTTTTCTGGATGGTGAGTGATAGTGATCCAGTGTTGAGAAACTTTCATGATGTTTTTGTTCCCTGTAACCAAGGGGCACAGATGGTGACTATCGCACCTCGCAACTAAATGCCTCTGTTTGGGTAACTTTGTGCAGGCAGTAAGAGTGTAAGGCACTTCAGCCTAAAGGTTGACCTTCCGATTAGGATGAGGCCAGCATTTATTTTCTACCCCGGAGGGCAGTTAAGAGTCAACCGTGTTGCGTGGGTCTGGAGTCACATGTAGTCTTCAGGTAAATACAGCATTTTCCTTCCCTAAAGGACATTAGTGATTTGGGTGAATTTTCCAGCAATTGATAACGGTCATCATTAATTTCGGTTTTTTAAAAACTTAATTCAAATTTCACCATCTTCCATGGCAGGATTTGAAGTCAGATCCCTGGAACACTCCTGGGTCTCTGGATTAACAGTCTAGTGATAGTACCACTGGACCATTGCGCCTCCGATTTATTCTGTCCCTTTTCCCATTATGATATGAATTTCTCCTTTTTTTAATGTTATTATCCAGTTCTCTTTTAAAATTAGTATTGTATCTGCTTCTACCACCTTTTCAGGCAGAATGTTACAGGTCAGAAAACATTTCTCCTTCACTATGTTGGTTCTTTTGCCCGTGATCTTAAATCTGATTTTGTTTTGTAATTTGCTGACCCTCCTGCCTGTAGGAGTTTTGTTCACTTCATGAAAGTCCCCATAATATTTAACATCTCTATAAAATCTTCCCTTCACCGTTTCTGCTTGTAGGTGAATAACCCCAGCTTCTCTCAAATCTCTCCAGAAGAAAAAGCCCTCAGTCCTGGTGCTGTTTTGTGCATTTTCCTTGACATTTTTTCGAAGTATGGCTTCCCAGAATTTGCCACAGTACACGCACTGATGCTGAACCAGTGCTTCATAAAAGTTTAACTTACATCCTTTTGTACTCTGTACCTTTGTTTCCTGGCCAATTCCTGTTCTCAATGTTGATACTGATCGAGTATTGTTGTTCAAAGCTCCACTCGTCATTGCAATAGATATGGCAGGACCTGTGGCAGTTTGGAGCATAAATCCATTTGTTTCTGTTCGCTCCCTTGTGCACCCGTATTAGTGGCAAACGATTTTCAATGTGCAGTAAAATTCCAGCGCACATTAGGAATAAGTGGTGCCAATTAACCAAAAATTGTTTAAGGAGATGGCCAATTCAGATCAAATGCTCCCTTTAATGGGTGGAGGAGAAAGTCGAATGGTCTGGTTAAACCCCTTCTAACCCATTTCAATGAAAAGTGATTTCCGAACTCCCCAGGCTTTTTGGGAAGTTTCAAAAAACTGTTACTGCCTCTGTTTCTCAACATTTTCCATTTTTATAAACTCGACTGTTACTATATTCACTGTCCTGTGATCTTAAGAGGTCTGTAATTTCAGGATTAATTCAATGATTGATGCCTGGCAACCTTGCTCCAGTCAAACTGCCTCATTTTGTTGGTTCTCCATTCTCGGGATGAACTGGTGCTTTTGGGAGTTGGGCTATGTTGGAACAGCTGGTACAGAGTGAGCTCTTGACTGGAGCATGGGGTGACTGCATTCAACCATTTAATCATCATTTCCATTTTGTTATCAAGTTAAATAACAGTATTCTTCACTGAAATCTAGATAGAGTTTGCATTACTTGTACATACTTCACTTTACAAGCACTGCTTTATTGGTAAAGAGACAAAATTGAGCAGTCTGAGTCTGGGAATTCTAGTTGCTGGGGAATTCTGGTTGGTGCAGTGCTGGGTAGCACAGATTTTGCCATAGTTAAGTATAAGGTGCCGGATTTTGGTGTGAGAAATAAGGTGGTGAGCTATTCTTTAGACAATTAAAAGTTCAAATGGGTAGACAAGCAAAGGATCCCCAAGCGTATCAATTTACTAATCATTAAAAGTAGCAGCTCAGGTTATCACAGCCCAAATAAGTCCAACTGAAGCCCAGGATTCATTTCTATAGAGATAGACTGAAAAGTTACATTAAACTCATATACATTGGTTTGACAGCACTAAGGGAGTGCAGGACACAGTTCATATTTTACAAAGAGTATGGAGATAGTAGCAAGGTGCAAAATAAGACTCTCAGTTACAGCATTGGGGTGGAGAGGACATACCCATCTGAAAAGGCTGAGATATTATTGTGTGGTTGGAGGGGGGAGAGGGTAGTGATCTTTTCTGTTTTGGGGAAAAAAAAGAAAGCTGACAGGCGGCCTGATAACAGTTTTAAATGATATGGCCTGACCTGGGTAAATCTGGAGAAAATTACATCAATAAGAACAGAAGGGAATGCTATGTTATTGTGGTTGAATGATGTGGGATGCAATGAGGTGTCATGAAGTATAAAAACCAGAATAGACTGGACAAAGTGCACTGTTTCAGTGCGATTCTTATCTAGTTAACCATCTCAGCCACTTCACGTGATCACAAGTTGTGCATTCTAACCACACTCTGGCTAAGGAGTTTCTCCTGAACTCCCGGCTGGATTTATCAGTGACTGTCGCATACTTGTGGTCCCTAGTTGTGGTCTCAATCACAAATGGAGATGAGGTAAACACAGAGATGTTATTGAACAAGTTCATAATCTTTGCATAATTGTAAGTAGCATTAGCTTCTGGATGACTCGATGATTTATATTTTTAAGGAAATATATTTTCATTTAAAATGAGCTGGCATTACATTGCTGTTTATAATGCATAATAGAAGCAGTGGTTTCCCAGGAAACGGGCCATTTTATGAGTCAGTTCTGTAACTCTGTTTTCCACAGAGGAGATGATTTATTAGGTTTGATGGTGGCCTGTTTATCAAAATCATTACTTTCTTTTGTATCCTTTATGGAGAGGATGATGACATTTTCCTTGATGGCGTTGTGAATGAGAAATTCAAGCAGATTTATCTTGCTATACCCAGTATTTGAGGCAACGCCCTAAGCAATTTTAATAACATGAACAATAGTGGGTCACCCAGGGTATTGCCTCTGACTCATTTTGTGGCTGTAATGTTTATCTTTTAGGGACATAACCTGAGATTGTGTTGTGAATCTCTGTTCCTGATGCCGCCATTACTGAGGCATATCCTACAGGGAAATTATCTGGCTGAAAGAATATCTACATAAGTGCTTTTACAAAATCCTGTTAATCCGTGGGCAGGGTAGCTTCTCCAGTACCAGTGTCTTCTCTCAGACTGAGCATCTCTAGTATTGTAGCACTGGGTACAGTCAATTAGCTGTGATGACCAGGCCACATTGTCTGCATGTCAGATGCAAAGCGAGCTCTGTGTCTCCTGACAAACTATTGTCACGGGAGCGGGTTAGCGGGAGAGCAGGAGAAGAACATTAAGGATGTTCGTAGTGCCTCCCTGAGAGAATTGCAACGTTCCCACCGGCCCATGGGAATCTCTCACCTGAGATTACCCAAATTGGAAAGGAAACATTTCTACAAAGTGTCAGCCATTTCGGGCATCTCCAGATAGAGGCCAAGTGAAACAGCAGGTGGAAGCAGAGCATCCTTCCCAGCTGTCCACCAATCCAAACATAAGACCATAAGGCATTGGAGCAGAAATTAGGCCATTTGGCCCTTTAGGTCTTCCCTGCTGTTCAATTGTGGCTGATCTGTTCCTTAACCCCATTCTCCTGCTTTCTCCCCATAACCCTTGATCCCCTCGATAATCAAGAACCTGTCTATCTCAGTCTAAAATGTACTCAATGACCTGGCCTCCACAGCCTTCTGTGGCAGTGATTTCCATAGATTGACCAGCTCGGGCTGAAGAAGTTTCTCCTTATCTCTGTTCTAAAAGGTCTTCCCTTTACTCTAAGGCTGTGCCCTTGGGTCCTAGACTCTCCTACCAATGGAAGCATCTTCCCAACATCCACTTTGTCCAGGCCATTCAGTATTCTGAAAATTTAAATTAGATCCCACTTCATCCTTCTAAATTCCAATGAGTATAGTCCCAGTGTCCTCAAATGTTCTTCATATGTTAAGCTTTCCATTCCTTGGACCATTCTAGTAAACCTCCTCAGAACCCGCTCCAGGGCCAGTACATCCATCCTGTGATATAGGCCCAAAAACTGCACTCCAAATGTGGCCTGACCAGCTCCTTATCCAGCCTCAGTAGTGCATCCCTGCTTTTATATTCATGTCCTCTCAAAATAAATGCCAACATTGCATATGCCTTCCTGACTACTGACTCAACCTGCAAGTTTACCTTGAGAGACTCCTGGACGAGAACTCCTAAATCTCTTTGCATTTCAGACTTCTGAATTTTCTGCCCATTTAGAAAGCAGTCCATGCTTTTATTCTTTTTACCAAAGTGCATGACCTCACACTTTCCCAAGTTGTACTCCATCTGCCACTTTTTTGCCCACTCTCCTAACCTGTCCAAATCCTTCTGAAGCCTCACCGCCTCCTCAATGCTACCTGTCCTTCCACCTGCCTTTGTATCATCTGCCAACTTAGCCAGAATGTCCACAGTTCCTTCATCTACATCATTAATGTACAAAGTGAAAAGTTGTGGTCTTAACACTGACCCTTGTGGAATTCCACTTGTCACTGGCTACCATCCTGAGAAAGACCCCTTTATCCCTACCCTCTGCTTTCTGCTAGATAGCCAGTCTTCTATCCATGCTAGTACCTTGCTTCTAACACCATGTGCCCTTATATAACTTAGCAGCCTCCTGTGTGGCACCCTATCAAAAGTCTTCTTGAAGTCCAGGTAGAAAACATCCATTGGCTCTCCTTGGTCTACCCTGCTTGTTACTTCCTCAAAGAATTCTAGATTTGTCAGGCATGACCTCCCTTTGATGAAACCATGCTGACTTTGCCCAATATTATTATACATTTCCAAATATTCAGAAATCTCATCCTTTACAATGGACACCAAAATCTTACCCACAACCAAGGTTAGGCTAATTGGCCTGTAATTTTCCATCTTTTGCCTTACTCCCTTTTTAAACAGGGGTGCCATATTAGTGATTTTCCAGTCGTCTATGACATTCACTGACTCTAGTGATTCCTGAAAGATCACCACTGACACCACCACTATCTGTTCACTATCTCCTTTAGAACTTTGGGGTGTAGTCCGTATCCACCTTAGGCCAATCAGTTTTACGAGCACCTTTTCCTCGGTGATAGCCACCATACTCAGCTTCGCCCCCTGACTCTCTTGAATTTTTGGATTTTACTCATGTCTTCTACCGTGAAGACTGACGCGAAGTCATTATTCAGTTCCCTAGCCATTTCCTTGTTCCCCATTACCATCTCTCCACCGTCATTTTCCAGTGGCCCAATGTCCACTTTTACTTCTCTTTTGCCCTTATATACCTAATTAAACTCTTACAGTCTCCATTTCTCTTACTGGCTAGCTTACCCCCATATTTAATCTTCTCCCTCCTTATTTCTTTTTTTGCCTCCTATTGGCCTTTGTAAGCTTCCCAGTCCTCTGGTATCCCACTGCCCTTTGCCACATTATATGCTTTTTCTTTTGCTTTTCTGCTATCCCTTTCTTCCTCAGGCAGCCATGGTTGCCTCATCCTCCCTGTACCATGCTTCTTTTCCTAGGGATGAATTTTTGCTGTGTCTCCTGAATTACTCTCGGAAACTCCTGCCATTGCTTTTCCACGGTCTTTCCTGCTGGGCTCCTCTTCCAGTCAATTCTGCCCAGTTCCTCCCTCATACCTCTGTAGTTACCTTTATTCAGCTGTAATACTGTTACCTCTGAGTAAATTCTATCATCTTATGATCACTGTCTCCTAAGGGTTCCTTTATCTTCAGCTCCCTGATCAAGTCTGCCTCATTGCACTGCACCAAATCCAGTATTGCCTGTTCCCTTATGGGCTCCACCACGAGCTGCTCCAAAAAGCCATCACAAAGACATTCCACAAACTCCTTTTCTTGCAATCCACGACCAACCTGATATTCCCAGCCCACCTGAATGTTGAAATCCCCCATAATCACCATAACTTTGCCTTTCTTACACCCCTTTTCTATCTCCTGGTGTATTTTGCGTCCCAGCTCCTGATTACTGTTTGGAGGCCTGTACATAATTCCAACTGTGGTTCTTTTTTAACCTCTGCGGTTTTTATAAACCCTCACAGATTCTACACCATCTGACTCTGCTTTGTTTCTTCCTATTGATTTAATTTCATTTCTTACTAATAAAGCAACCTCAATGCTTCGGCCCACCTGCCTATCTTTTCCATAGGATGTATACCCTTGGATATTCAGTTCCCAATCCTGATCCCCTTGCAGCCACATCGAATTGGTGCCTACCGTATCATACCTGCCAGTTTTGATCTGTGCCACAGGCTAATTTACTTTATTCTGTATACTGTGTGCATTTAGATATAACACCTTCATAGAACATAGAACATTACAGTACAGCCATATTAGTGATTTTCCAGTCATCTATGACATTCACTGACTCTAGTGATTCCTGAAAGATCACCACTGACACTACCACTATCTGTTCACCATCTCCTTTAGAACTTTGGGGTGTAGTCCATCGATGTTGTGCTGAACTGTTGTACCGATCTGAAGCCCATCTAACCTACACTATTCCATGTACGTACATATGCTTATCCAATGACGACTTAAATGTACCTAAAGTTGGCGAATCTACTACCGTTGCAGGCAAAGTGTTCCATTCCCTTACGACTCTCTGAGTAAAGAAACTACCTCTGACATCTGTCCTATATCTTTCACCCCTCAATTTAAAGCTGTGTCCCCTCGTGCTCGCCGTCACCATCCTAGGAAAAAGGCTCTCCCTATCCACCCTATCTAACCCTCTGATTATTTTATATGTTTCAATTAAGTCACCTCTCAACCTTCTTCTCTCTACTGAAAACAGCCTCAAGTCCCTCAGCCTTTCCTCGTAAGACCTTCCCTCCATAACAGGCAACATTCTAGTAAATCTCCTCTGCACCCTTTCCAAAGCTTCCACATCCCCCTTGTAATGCGGTGACCAGAACTGTAGACAATACTCCCAAGTGCGGCCGCACCAGAGTTTTGTACAGCTGCAGCATAACCTCTTGGTTCCGGAACTCGATCCCTCTACTAATAAAAGCTAAAACACTGTTATGCCTTCTTAACAGCCCTGTCAACCTGGGTGACAACTTTCAAGGATCTGTGCACATGGACACCGAGATCTTTCTGCTCGTCTACACTACTAAGAATCTTACCATTAGCCCAGTACTTTGCCTTCCGGTTACTCCTACCAAAGTGCATCACCTCACACTTGTCTGCATTAAACTCCATTTGTCACCTCTCAGCCCAGCTCTGCAGCTTATCTATGTCTCTCTGCAACCTACAGCATCCTTCGTCACTATCCACAACTCCACCGACCTTAGTGTCGTCTGCAAATTTACTAACCCATCCTTCTACGCCCTCATCCAGGTCATTTACAAAAATGACAAACAGCAGTGGATCCAACACTGACCCTTGCGGTACACCACTAATAACTCGTCTCCAGTATGAACATTTCCCATCAACTACCACCCCCTGTCTTCTTTCAGCAAGCCAATTTCCGATCCAAACTGCTATATCTCCCTCAATTCCATTCCTCCGCATTTTGTACAATAGCCTATTGTGGGGAACCTTATCGAACACCTTGCTGAAATCCAGATACACCACATCAACTGGTTTACTCTCATCTACCTGTTTGGTCACCTTCTCAAAGAACTCAATAAGGTTTGTGAGGCACGACCTTCCCTTCACAAAACCGTGCTGACTATCCCTAATCAATTTATTCTTTTCTAGATGATTATAAATCCTATCCCTTATAACCTTTTCCAACACTTTAGCAACAACTGAGGTAAGGCTCACTGGCCTATAATTACCAAGGTTGTCTCTACTCCCCTTCTTGAACAGGGGAACCACATTTGCTATCCTCCAGTCATCTGGCACTATTCCTGTAGACAATGATGAGTTAAGGATCAATGCCAAAGGCTCGTCAATCTACTCCCTGGCTTCCCAGAGGATCCTAGGATAAATCCCATCCGGCCCAGGGGACTTATCTATCTTCACCTTCTGAAGGATTTCTAATACCTCTTCTGTGTGAACCTCAATCCCACCTAGTCTAGTAGCCTGTATCTCAGTATTCTCCTCGACAACATTGTCATTTTCTAGAGTGAATACTGTTGAAAAATCTTCATTTAGCGCTTTCCCTATCTCCTCTGACTCCACACACAACTTACCACTACTATCCTTGATTGTCCCTAATCTTGCTTTCGTCATTCTTTTATTCCTTAAATACCTATAGAAAGCCTTAGGGTTTACCCTGATCCTATCCGCCAACAACTTCTCATGTCTCCTCCTGGCTCTTCTGAGCTCTCTCTTTAGGTCTTGCCTGGCTACTTCGTAGCCCTCAAGTGCCCTAACTGAGCCTTCACATCTCATCCCAACATAAGCCTTCTTCTTCCTCTTGACCAGAGATTCCACCTCCTTCGTAAACTCCGGCTCCCGCACTCTACAGCTTCCTCCCTGCCTGACAGGTACATGTTTATCTAGGACACCCAGGAGCTTTTCCTTGAATAAGCTCCACATTTCTAATGTGCCCATCCCCTGCAGTTTCCTTCCCCATTCTATGCTCCCTAAATCTTGCCTAATCTCATTGTAATTGCCTTTCCCCCAGCTATAACTCTTGCCCAGTGGTATACACCTATCCCTTTCCATCACTAAAGTAAACATAACAGAATTGTGATCGTTATCACCAAAGTGCTCACCTACTTCCAAATCTAACACCTGGCCGGGCTCATTACCCAGTACCAAATCTAATGTGGCTTTGCCCCTTGTTGGCCTATCTACATACTGTGTCAGGAAGCCCTCCTGCACACTCTGGACAAAAACTGACCCATCTATAGTACTCGAACTATAGTGTTCCCAGTCAATATCTGGAAAGTTGAAGTCCCCCATGACATCTACCCTGTCTCTGTCACTCCTATCGAGAATCATCTTTGCTATCCTTTCCTCTACATCTCTGGAACTGTTCGGAGGCCTGTAGAAAACTCCCAACAGGGTGACCTCTCCTTTCCTGTTTCTAACCTCAGCCCATACTACCGCAGTTGACGAGTCCCCAAACATCCGTTCTGCAACTGTAATACTGTCCTTGACCAACAATGCCACACCTCCACCCCTTTTACCATCTTCTCTATTCTTGCTGAGACATCTAAATCCCGGAACCTGCAACAACCATTCCTGTCCCTGCTCTACCCATGTGTCCGAAATGGCCACAACATCGAAATCCCAGGTGCCAACCCATGCTGCTAGTTCACCCATCTTATTCCGGATGCTCGTGGCGTTGAAGTAGACGCACTTCAATCCAACTTCTTGCTTGCCGGTGCCATTTTGCTTCCCTGAAACTTTATTTTGGAGCACCCTACTCTCAACCTTTTCTATACGCGAACTACAATTTTGGTGCCCATCCCCCTGCTGAATTAGTTTAAACCCACCCGAACAGCCTTAGCAAATCTCCCCCCCAGGATATCGGTACCCCTCTGGTTCAGGTGAAGACCATCTTTCTTGTAGAGGTTCCACCTACCCCAGAAAGAGCCCCAATTATCCAAGAATCCAAAACCCTCCCTCCTGCACCATCCCTGTAGCCACATGTTCAACTCCTCTCTCTCCCTATTCCTCGCCTCACTAGCACGTGGCACGGGCAACAAACCAGAGACAACAACTCTATTCATCCTAGCTCTCAGCTTCCATCTGAGCTCCCTGAATTTCTGCCTTAAATCCCCATCTCTCTTCCTACCTATGTCGTTGGTGCCAATGTGGACCACGACTTGGGGCTGCTCCCCCTCCCTCTTAAGGATCCCAAAAACATGATCAGAGACATCACGCACCCTGGCACCTGTATTAACCCTCCCTCTTCTCATTTTCATTCGTTTTGTCCAGTGTTTGATTACCAGCCTGTCCCAAACACTCTGTCCTGTTTGTGTCTGTGCTGGAGACCTTAATAACCTCTCCTGAACTCTCCTTCCCGGCCATTTCCTTCCTATTGTTCCACCACTACAGATGTTAACCTGCTGCTTTGAATCCCGCTGAAGCAAGTCTTCCCCCCCACCACTTTCTACTTTAAAGTTCTGTTGATCAGCCTATTTTCCAATGGCACCTGCATGGCCGAGTTGGAGTGAAGGATATGTTTCCATGCTTCTGACAATATGTGCAGGTCCATTGTTAGACTGTTTAGCTACCTCAAGGCCCACAGCACCGGAATCCATCCTGAGGAGTTGTCTCAGAAGAACTGTCTAACCAGGCAAATTGTGCTGAAAAGTGAAGCAAGTGCTTTTCATGACCTAAGGGCATCTCAAAAAAAGTGTGCTTTTCAACCAATGAAGCAGCCAATTTGAGTGCAGCCAGTTCCCAAAAACTGCAGTGATTTTCTTTAAAAAGAGATTATTGATCAAAGCATCCCCTGGCCTGTGTCGAAAGATTCAAAGAATATTAGTTTAGACAGTGAAACGTTCTCTTATAACTGAATTGAAAAGTCCCCCACGTCTTGTGCTCAAGCCTCTGACTCTATGAACCCACAACCTTCTAATGTGAAGTTGTGAGTAATACCAACTGAGCTAATGCTGGCAGCAGTGTTTTACTGCGACCTCCAGGACAGTGCACTCAAATGCTATTGATGTTCTGTGAACTGGTGCTATCTGTGCGAAGACAGTGCATAGCTGAGCTACACAAACCAGAAGATCACCAGTCTGCGTAAGTGGTCATGGGAATATTAATTTGGTTTTAAGAGTCATGGTTTTAGTTAGAGATGATCCTATCTGTTACTGAGACTGCCACTTTCTACCACTGTAACACTGCCCACCAAAACCCATCAACTGCTCTCTCTTGTATCTAATTGAAGGTTCTTTCTACCTTCCTGTTTCATTACAACCCGATATATGATCCTGCCTCCCCCATCCCTTGAGAAATGACCCCTTGGGGCCCTTGACTCACTAGGGTTACTGAGGATTTATTGATTGTTCAGTAATGTACGTTATTACTTTATTTCTTTGTAATGACGTATTAAACATCAGAGACCTGTTTAAGCGGCCAGTTGATTCAGACAACGAGTCGATGAGCCGATTGGGTTTGTGTTCTCATGCTGTGGGAAATGGCAATGTAGTGGTAATGTCACTGGACTAGTAATTCAGAATCCCAGCTTCATGTTCTGGGGCTATGTGTTCAAATACCACCAGAGCAAATCGTGAAATTTGAATTAAGTAAAAACCTGAAATTGAAATCTAGTTTAATGGTGGCCATACAATTGTCATGACAAAATATCTGGTTCAATAAATTTGGAGAAAGAGATCAACCGTCCTTTCCTGGTCTGGTCTCTGTATGACTCCAGACCCATCTCAATGTGATTGACTCGTAACTGCCCCCTGGATAATTCAGAATGGGCAATAAATATCAACTTATCCAGCAATACCCACATCTCATGAATGAATGAATTAAAAGAAAAATGATCTCAGCCTGAGTTAGCTGAATGCATGATTTGCTTGGATCACCACCTCTGTGCTAATGAAGGAAACATTCTCCAGACATTACTCATGACAGGGACCGTATCACTCCCTCTATGAGGGAGCTTTGTTTTATGCTTGGTGAGACGGTGCTGAAGTGCTGATATTGATAATCCAGAGGCCTTGGCTCCAGCTCTGGAAGCACTGGTTCAGATCTCACCGCAGCAGCTGATGGAATCTAAATCCAATGGATAAGTCTGGAATTGTAATCTAATCTGATTAATGGTTGCCATGGCAGTTATCATTGTTGCAAAAGTCTGTCTGGTTCATGATGCCCTTTAAGGAAATCTGGAACCTTACATGATTTGCCCTGTTTTTGACTCCAGACCCACAACAATGTGAGAAATCACACGATACCAGGTTTATTTGAAAACACAAGCATAAGCCTGTTGGACTATAACCTGGAGGTTGTGATTTCTGACCTTGTCCACCCCAGTCCGAAGTCAGCATCTCCTCCTCACAGCATAGTTGATTCTTAACTGTTTTGTGAAATGGTCTATTGAGATACTTGGTTAGGAATAGATAACAAATGCTGGCCTTGCTGGTGATGCCCGCATCTCGTAGAAGGATAAATTTAACAAGTGCCATCACTGGGTGCAGTTGTATTTGTTCAGTGTGCGATGGCCCCAGTGGTTGAATTACTTTCTTGTACGTTTTGTTTGGCCTCATGCACAAAGCCAGGAGGACAAATGAGGATCTGCAGGTGAATCTGGATTTAAAAGAGTTGGCATCTTTGAGAGAGAGAGGATGAAGAAAGGAGCATTAATAGCTCATAAATAACGGAATATGATTGATATTCTGTCCATGCCTGGAAATGCAGACACGTTTCAGAAACAAAATGGTGTGGTAAATGACATGCCAGATGCTCTTCATTTAATTCTAATTACGATAATGTAGGGCTTATATGAAGATTAGTCGTTACGTCTGCTCGGGTTCATCTGTCTTCCGAGAGTGCTGTTTGCGTTTGGAACTTCATTAATGGCAATACCTTGTAGAGCCCTAATGAGCTGCAGCCATTTGCTGCCAACCACTTCCTGGCTCTCCTCCAGAGTGTGGACCCCCTTCCATGGTTGCAAAGTGGAAGAGACAGTAAGTAGTCACAGTTAAGAAGTTAAGTAATGGATTGTTCTTGGCAGATCTGGGGGGAACTGGGGGGAAGAGCAGAGTATTTGTGGGGAAAGAAAGAAAGACTTGCATTTCTTAAATATCTTTCTCCACCTTTTGGAGCCACTAAAGTACTTTCGAAACACACTTCTTTTGTTATAGGAAGGTAAGCAATAGGAATAACTTATGTGGCCCCTCAGTTCTGTTCTGCCATTGAATACAATCATGGCTGATCGTCTGCTTCAGCTTCACCAATCCACCCTCTCCCCATACCACTTAAAACTTTGAGAGATCAAAAATCTGTGCCTCAGTCTTGACTACACTGAATGATAGCACGTCTGCAGTGCTGTTGGGTGGAAACTTCTGAAGGTTCAATGACCTTTCAATAAAGAAGTTTCTCCTTATCTCAGTTGCAAGTGATTGTCTCCTTACCCTGGGACTTTTCTTCCATGTTCCAGGTTCCCCAGCCAGGGGAAATGACCTCTGTGCCTCTACTGTGAAACACTTTCAGTTTGGGTACACAATACTAATTCATATAAAGCAACATTCTACACTATTACACTGTTTGACCATCTGTTTTTAAGTCTTGGTTGAGGGATAAATATTTGCCAGGGCTCATCTTCATTTCAATTTAATATATACAGTAATTCACCACTGGAAACCATTGTTTGCCTGAGAGGATGAGGTGGAACGGTGTAGTGCAGACTAGCCTTGGTACATTAACTGAAAGACAGGTGAAAGTCAGATTAATGAACAGCTTCTGCAGAGACCATTTGGTTTGTGATTGTAATCTGTGCTTGGAGTTGCCGGGTCAACTGAAGAGTTGTTTGGATCGCCGATTCAATTACTCCCTCAGAAACACCACATGGCGCCGAACACAGAAACTCCTGATTTTCATTGTTAGGTTGTGAAGCAGCAAGTGAAATGTGTGGTTCACGGATGCTCTTTATTCCTTAACCTGAGATCTCTGTAATATCAATGTGATTTTTATGAGCCATTGAAGATCGTCGGTTGCTGTTGGCAATCACTTTTGTCACTGGTTTCTCCTGATTTGTCACCTCTGCATTTTAATCCATTAATCACAACTGTGCCACTAGTTTTGAGCATTTGCTAATTTATGAGCTTGCCTGATTAGATTTGTGCCTTACAATTGGACCTAACATTATTTGTTTTTCTCTGTCCGAAGACCATAACATTTATTGATAGCTTAGAACTAAATCAAAAACACCAGTAAGCCAGCTTCATAATAGCCACTGTGAACGGTTCAGAAAATCCTATAAGAGGAAGGATGGGTATGGAGGGCTGTCGGTTTGGTTCTCTATGAGCAAGCAGTCCAATTATGACCTGTAGGCTGGAGGCACTTCTTTATTAATCAGTTGTACATTCAAACTGAATATTTTTTTGTGTACAGATCCGTAAATGGTCACACAGCCTGTCCTTTATCTGTCATCAGATACGACTGTTTTCACCCTTCTTTTGGTGGTGGCCATGCCTCAATTCACTAGGCCCCAAGCTCTAAATTTCTGATGTTCTGTTCATCATTCGCTCTTTCCCTTTAAGATTTCCCCTTAAATCCTGTCTCTTTGACCATATCCCTATTATCGTCGAATATGGCTCAGTTTCTAAATTTTATATCGAATCAGATATTGCTGGAACTACTCTGCAGGTCTGGCATCATCGGTGCAGAGTGAGCAGTGACCCTTCTTCAGAACTTTTGTTTAGTGTCTAACTGTTGCCTGATCACACTCCTGTGATGTGGCTCAGGACACTGAAGCTGTTGAATAAATGTACAGGGCTGAGCGGTTAGTCACCATGGACCCATGATGACAGTTGGGCTTTTGGGCATTGAGAGATTTTCTGAGACTGACACACAGGGAGCTCCAGTGGTGTTCATTGCTTTGGGTCTGTCTGGCAAGTGGGAAAATTCACTGTGCCAGAGACCAGCTCCCACATTGAAACCTGAACTTGAGACAGAATATTATGGCATTTTATCTTCTAGCAAAACTTTTTTATAAAAAAGGTTCGGCTCATGTGATTCATAATTGCGGGCCCAAAGTAAACGAAAATTATCAGGGGAGGTGATGGGCCTAGCGGTATTATCGCTGAACTATTAATCCAGAAATTTAGCTAAGTTCTGAGGACCTGGGTTGGAATCCTGGCATGATAGACAGTGGGAATTGAATTCAATAAAAATCTGGAACCTAGGGACTAACGACCATGAATTCAATGTCAATTGTTGGAAAAACCCATCAGGTTCACTAATGCCCTTTAGGGAAGGAAACTGCCATCCTAACCTGGTATGGCCTATGTGTGACTCCAGACCTACAGCAATGTGGTTGACTCTTAACTGCCCTCTGGGCAATTAGGGATGGGTAATAAGTGCTGGCCTGGGCAATAACACCCTTATCCTATAAATGTTTGTTTTTATTTGATGGTGTGATGGTCTTTGTCTGTGTGTGAAAGTTGAGAGATTTTAATATAGAATGCACCATTCTCCCCTCAGATATGCTAACAAAATAATGTCTGAGCTTGTGAGGAAAGGTAGTGGGCCTTCCCGCTGGATAGATCTCAAATAATATGGACTCACTTAGTGGTTTATAAAGCTTCAGGTTGAATGCTGCATGCAACAAGAGGGTGATTTACTTATTTTCAGTGATTTCCTACTAGGCATCTGTTTGCTTTCTGAAAAGAAAAAAGTAAATTCAAAGGTGGAATGAAATGATAGGAATTCGGGAATATGCCCCTGGAATAAACTGCTTTCTCGTGTTTAGCAGGTGACAACAGCACCACAACAGCATCAGACACCTGAAGGGAATTGATTCTCTGAGTCCTGGGTTTACACATGCATTTAGGAGCTGGCTGTGGTTTGTGATGGTGGATATTATAGAAAGCTCGTTTTCAACGATCAGTGTTGGGTGGGCAGCAGTTGCACTGATCTCCTCCCTCTCTATCGTTGCAGATTTAGCAGTGCAAGCTGGCCAGAAACTAAACAGTCAAAAAATATTAGAATCACTGGTTTCTCCTGATTTGTCACCTCTGCATTTTAATCCATTAATCACTCGCATTGGATCATCAGAATTACTTTCCTGCCAGCTTATTTGTCTCAACTTTGAGAATGTCAGACAGTTTTTGCATGACACAAATGTAATTATATCCTTTCCATTCAGAATTTTATACAAATAGACACAGCCCACACATTTGCATTTTGATTTCTAATGTTCTAATTCTAATGTTATTTTGTGAAGTTCCCATTGGAAAAAAACATGCTGCTTCAGGAGGGCTATGCTTGTATTGAAAGCAGATCAGAAGAAGCTTCCTTGGCTGAGGTTCGTTTGTTGGGTGGTACAGTATTTGTGTGGAGTTTGTACATTCTCTCTGTGTCTGCTTCGGTTTCCTCCAGGTGCTGCGGTTATTTTCCCTCTCAGTTCAAAGATGTGCAGGTTAGGGTGGATTGGCCATGTAAGTTGCCCATAGTGTCCCCGGATGTGCAGACTAGGTGGGTTAGCCATGAGAAAATGCAGGCCAATGAGGCTAAGGTAAGGGAGTGGGTCTGGGTGGCATGGTGGTGGAGTGGATTCAATGGGCCAAATGGCCTGCTTCCGTGCGGTAGGGATTCTATGATTCCTGGAACGAAGGGATAGTCTTATAGGACGAGATTGAGGGGGTTGAACCTACATTCATCAGTGTTTGGAAGAACAAGAGGCTATCTTTTGACACCTCTATGATTCTGAAGGGGTTTTGACAGGGTAGGTGCTGAGAGGATGTTCCCATTTCATGGGCACAGTTTCAAAATTACATAGTTTCACATTTAAGCAAGAATTTCTCCTCCGACGATGGTTAGTATTTGGATTCTTCCCCATTGGAGAATGGATCGTTGAATCCATACTGGGGGAGTAGGGGTTGGTGAGTGTGATGGTTCCAGACATGAATGTAAAGTTAAGGCTGCAGTCAGATCAGCTGTCCTCTTATTAACTCAAAAGACTGAACGGCCTACATCTGTTCTTAATGTTGCATTTATTATTTGTGTTGGTCAATGTAGTTTGTTTTGGTGGGGTGGAAATAATGTTTGTTACATGCGAAACAGCAGGCCAACCATACTTCCTGTGCAAACCCCTGCTCCCAAAGAAAAGTTAGTAAACACTTCCGTCCAAACACGTACTCAGCAAGAACTGGCCTGTTGTTTGGATTCCGAACCGCCCCACCTCCAGGATTTTAGCACGTGTTTGGCTCAGCCGACCTGAGCAGCTGTCTCCGAAATGGAGTGAGAAGGGAAATACGTTTAATTCCTTTCGTCACTATTTCCTTGTGAGCCACATGAGTTCTGTACCAGCTACCAGAACAAAACATTGGCCCTCCCCTTGTCCAAGGTTCCCTTCGCACCACACTCCTTCGTCCTGCTTCTCTGAATCCTGGGGACAACTTTGTAAAATCATAGAATTCCTACGGTATGGAAGCAGTCCATTTGGCCTAGCAAGTTCACACCGCCCCTCCAAAGACCAGTCCACCCAGATCCCCCCCCCATCCTATAACCCTGCATTTCCCGTGGTTAATCCACCCCAGCCTGCACGCCCCTTGACACAATGGGCAATTTAACATGGCCAGTCCACCTAACCTGCATACCCTTGGACTGTGAGTGGGGTGCCTGGAGGCAACCCACGCTGACACAGGGAGAATGTGCAAATCCCATGCAGGCAGTCCCGAGGATGGAATCGGCTCCCTAGCGCTGTGAGGCAGCAGTGCTAACCACTGAGCTACCTCTTTATCAGAAAAAGAGGGCATGGCCATGTACCCCACCTGAAACTTCTAGATGCAGAGTAAAGATCCCACTTTGCTCCACAAAATTGTGCCTGTACCGCAATTTTCCTATCCCACTTTGTATTGCTCTGCTTGAGCTTCAATCCTGATTTTGACTGTTTTGTGTTTGGGCAGTGCTGACTGGGGACTGATGAGATTGTTCAAAATGAGACTCCGTTTAGGATGGTTTATGTTTTAAAACTTTGGGCTTTTGGTTGCTGCAGCAATTTGCTAACAAATGGTTTGTAACATTCCTGTGTTTATTTTCAGCCACTTAACGGAAAGCCAGACAGCTCCAGTGCTGAAATATGTGGATCAACTTGCTGTGGCACAGATAATTCATCAGGTATGATTCAGCCTTCACTGTTTGAATGTTGTAGCAGTTGATTTAACTCCAGGGCCCATCTATTTTGCAAGCAAATTCTATTTCAGCACATCATGCATTCACTTGCCCTGGATGTTTTTGACACTGAGTTCAAAATACCATATTTATACGTGATTCTCTTTTCTTTTTGCACGTTGGATGCAGAGATGGACCTGAACAGTGGGTCTTGTCTTTGCTTTCCACTGGTCTGGGCGAACTTTTAAAAATCGACTCCCATTCCTCCATCTCCAACCTCTCTTTCTTCTGTAGAGTGTAGATTGTGATTAACCTACCAAAACTGACCCTATCTTTTCCTGCAATTGGAGTCCGTCCAATCAGATTTCTGCTGCAGCAGTGAAGCAGTGCCTTAAACGACGTCATTGAAGACTTCATGTGTGACTGATGAGTTATCCCATCTCGTCCCTCTCGATCTGCCTGTAGTCGTTGATACATTTGTGTCGACTGGCCTTTTCCAGCACTTTGCTCTGTTTCCTACCTGAAAATGAACCTGCCACCAGGGCATTGGTGATAACTCCCTGGTTCTCCTTCCAGAAAGGGCCAGGGGATGGTGTCCATCTACTTTGAATATCTTGTGTATGTGCCTGACTCAGGAAGCCATTGGAAAGTCACCCTGAGGTGATGTGCTCAGGTGTCTGAGAGTGGGGCTTGAACCTCTGACTTGCTGTGACCTGCAGAGATGGTATTTCATCGCTGACACCAAGATGTTGTGGCTGCTGTTTGAGGCAGAGCCAGAATTCATCCCGGTTCCATGACCCAATGTTCCTGCCCTCCATTAACACAGATAGTGTGTTTGTTCACCCAGTCACTGTTTGCGGGCATCTGCTTCTGAGGAATTTTTGCCACCTGTACTGTCAGCGCAGTCACTGTTAAATACGATTGGAACATATTGGGCAATGCGTTAGTGTAAGATCCACCTCCAATGTATAAAGTGATTGTTAGGTCGGGGGGGAAAATGATGTCAGCTTTAAATGCAGTTTAAGATTGTTAGGTCATGGGGCATTGTCTAAGGTCATATAAATTGCACGCATGCTGCTGACCAAAGGCTCAAAGATCTGTTTAATAAGCAGCTTCCAGTCAAATTAATAGAGTGCTTCCTGCTGATTCCTTTTAACCTGTAGCCAGTCAGCAGCCCCAAACAGGTGCAGCATTTGCTGGCTGCACTTAAAGCTTCCAAAAGCAAGGTTGCAAGTTTGACACAGGGTTCCCCTGGCATACAGTTTACTATTGTCAACTAAATTACCAAATAGAAATTGACTAGCTGCAGATCAATCAGAATGTATTTTTAAAGAAACAGTTACCAGTGAGTGCAATATTGCTTCTGCAGGTTAGGGGACCAAAGGATGGCAGGCTCATAGTTAAATTGAGCAAGGTGTAGAAAAGATTTACCAGGATGCTACCGGGATGCTAGGATTTTACTTATAAGTTTAGGCTGGATGGGCTGGGACTTCTTGCTCTGGAGTGTAGGAGATGACCTTGTAGAGGTTTATAAAACCATGAGGCACACAGATAAGGTGAATCACCAAGGTCTTTTTTTCCTCTTAGGGCAGGTGAGCTCAAAACTAGAGGACCTGCTTTAAAAGTGAGAGAAAAAAGATTTAAAAGGGACCAGACGGGCAACTTTTTCACCCAGAGGGTGGTTCATATGTGGAATGAACAGGCAGGGAAAGTGGTAGGTGCAGGTACAGTTACAATATTTAAAAGCCATTTGGACAGGTACATGAATAGGAAAGGTTTAGAGGGAAATGGCCTACATGCAGGCAAATGGGACTAGTTTAGTTTAGGACACTTGGTCAGCATGGATGTGTTGGACCAAAGGGTCTGTTTCCATGCTGTATGACTCTGACTCTATCTGACAAGTGTTGCAGAATAAGGGTAGGAAAGAATTGCAAGGATTTTTGTGGAGAATCGAGGGATTTGATCCCATAAGAGCAGTCTCTGCACTTTGCAGTAATTCACTGTAGTTGAAGTTGCTCTGAGCTATTGCTGAGAGATTTGTCAAGGTGCTGTCTTTCTTTTGAGACAGTGGTGTCAACGACAGATAAAGGTTCTAATTGCCCACAAAATTGGTATAGTTTGATGTAAAGTATGTGTTGAATCTTTTGTTTTGGCTTGAAGCTGATGATTCCAGCCTTCTCCAGGTCTTTGATTGACTGTTTCACCCCCAGGAAAATAATTTATGTGCCCAGCCAGTGGATGATTGAAAATCTGATACATCTTGCGTGACAGGAAGTCCCAGAGGTTTTCAGAGATTCCGATGACCCAACCCCCTCCAAAATGCCACTTGCTTAAAATTCACTGTTCACGGCTGGATCATCTGGTAAATGAAATGAACAGCAGACCAGACAAGTTGTCAATATATTTTCAAAGCAGGAATGAAGACAGTAATGAATTGCACCACCACGCAGTATAGTATTTTCACTGCTACTGTTGCAGTGTCACACAGGGAATTGGAGGTGGCATTAAACAGTGTTACGGCAACCCAGTGTCAAAGATGCAACTTCGCGTCCGCAATCTTAAAAAGCAGCCAGGGAATCTGCACCTCACTGGGGCTTTCTAATACACAAGCTGGTTAAAGTGGGTTTGACTGGAAGCTGCTTACGAAACAGGTCGACGGAACTTCTTGCAATTAATATTATCCTTAAACATTGTCCCGCTATCTCATTAGCTTAATAGTGCAGCTGACAACCATTTGTATAGACCACTACAAGATAACCGTCTGCATGAACAACAAAAATCAAAGTTGCTGGTTGTCGTGGGCAGAAATGGCCATCTCTGCAGTCTGGCATCAGGATTTCATAAGTCAGCCAGAATGGATCAGATTCACCAAGTTTAGAGCTTGTATGATAGTCAGTGCTACCGCATGTAGTAACTGCAGAGCTTAATTGTTCCGATGTAGCATTTTTCTTTGAAAAGGAGAGAATGTTTGCAGCATGTTTCATTTTACAAAGTCTAGTCCACCATCTATTAGGCACAAAGTCAGGAGTGCAATGTAATACCATCACTGAATCCCGTATTATCAACATCCGGGGGGGGGGTTACCATTGACCAGAAACTCAACTGGACTCGCCACATCAGCACAGTGGCCATAACAGGCCAGTGGCTAGGAATCCTGTAGCAAGTTACCAACCTCCTGACGCCAAGCCCCCTCCCCCCAGAGCAAGTCAGGAGACTGAGAGAATACTCCAGGACAAAGCAGACTGCTTGATTGGCATCACATCCACAAACATGCAAACCTTCCACCACTGGCAGTATACATTATCTACAAGATGCATTGCAGAATTTCATCAACAATCATTGGACAGCACCTTCCAAACCCACGGCCACTTGCATCTAGAAAGAGAAGGGCAGCAGATACGTGGGAACATCACCCCTTGCAAGTTCCCCTCCAAGCCACTCACCATTTGAACTTGGAAATCTATCATGGTCCTTCTATGACACTGGGTCAAAATCCTTGAATTCCCTCCCTAAGGACATTATGGGTCAACCACAAGGTAGTCTGCAGTGGTTAAAGAAGGCAGCTCACCACCACCTTGTCAAGGGCAACTAGAGACAGGCAATAAAAGTGACACCCACATCCACAAGTGATAAAGAAATGAAACAAGAATATAGGATATCCCAAAATCTTTTACAGCCAATCAAATGCTAGAACATAGAACAGTACATCACAGCACATCCCCTTTGGTCCACAATGTTGTGCTGACCCATTATTCTACTAAGATTAATCTACCCTGCAGACCCTACATTTTACTATCCTCCATGTGCCTGTCCAAGAGTTGCTTAAAAGTCTCTAAAGTTTCTGACTCCACTAGCACTGCTGGCAGCACATTGCACACGCCCACCACTCTCTGTGTGTAGAACCTACCTCTGACATCACCCCTATACCTTCCTCCAATCATCTTAAAATTATGCCCCGTCATAATAGTCATTTCCACCCTGGGAAAATGTCTTTGACTATCCACTCTATCTATGCCTCTCATCATCTTGTACATCTCTTTCAAGTCACCTCTCGTACCTTCTTTGTTCCAATGGAAAAAGCCCAAGCTCCCTCAACCTTTCCTCATAAAACCTGTCCCCCAGTCCAGGCAGCATCCTGGTAAATTTCCTCTGCACCCTCGCTATAGCTTACACATCCTTCCTATAATGAGGTGACCAGAACTGGACACAATATTCCAAATGTGGTCGAGCCAGACTTTTACAGGGCTGCAGCATAATCTCACGGCTCTTCAACTCGGTTCCCCTGCTGATGAAAGCCAACACACCGTACACCTTCTTTACAACCCTGTCAATTTGGGATGCTTTGGAATGTTAGCTGCTTTTTCATTGTCATCTCACAGCAGCTAACTCAAATATTTCTTAAGCATTCACTCCTTCCACCACGGGGACACAGTGGCAACAGTGCGTGCCGTTTACAAGATGTACCACAGCAACTCTCCAAAGATCTTTCGACAGTGCCTTCCAAATCCTTGCCCCTCCACCATCTTCAAGGACACGGGCAGAAAATTGAATTCCAAGAGGAAAGTTTCCTGTTTTTCCTGCCAGTAAAGCTTGTACCATAACCCGGTGATGCTAACATTGTCATATAGCATTAACCCATTTTATCAGCCAACAATTGTATCTGGTAATTTGTACAGCATGCCTGCTATAAATAGAGTGATCTGTATTGTGTTGGAATTCTCTTACAGTGAATCACAAAGACGAGGCTAGCATCCAGTAATCTGGAGATGCTGCACTGTCAGAAATGCTGTTTTTCAGCTGATGTATTAGACTGAGACTATTTTTAAATTGTGTGTGAAAGACCCTGTGACACTATTTCAAAGAAAAGCAAAGACATTTACCACAGTGGTTTAGAAACATAGAAAATAGATGCAGGAGTAGGGCCCTCAAGCCTGCACCACCATTCAATATGATCATGACTGATCATGCAATTTTAGTATCCCACGCCTGTTTTATCTCCGTACTCCTAGATCCCTTTAGCCGCAAGGGTCACATCCAGCTCTCTCTCGAGTATATTTAACGAACTGGCTTGACTGGTACTTATCCCACATCCAACACTAAAAACACACTCATAAAAGCAGAATTTACAGGGAATACTCAGCTGCTCTGGCAGTGCTTTTGAATTCCAGTGAAATGTCATGGACTCGAAACATTAATTCTGCTTCCCTGCCTGCAGATATTGCCTGATCTAGCATTTTATGTTTCTCTTTCGAATCCGCAGTTGTTCTGACTAAAAACAGGTTATCTGATTGTTTTCACATTGTGTGAGATTGCTCTGCACAAATTGGTGGCCTGGCCTGACCCATATTTTACAGCAAACTGAGTTTTTGAACTAGTAGCAGAAAGTATAGTTGAAATAAAAGTCTGCCAAGTATAGTAGAATTACTAAACAATTGTCACCACTTGCATGTTTCTCATGGTTCCTGTGGCCTAGTGATATTATTTCTGGACTGTTAATCCAGAGATCCAGGTAATGTATTGGTGGGATTTGAGTTCAGTTAAAAAAAAAAGAAAATCTGGAATGAAAAGTTTGATGATGACTGTGAATCCATTGTCAATTGTGAGGAAAAAACCCACCTGGTTCACTAATATCCTCTAGGGAAGGAAGCTGCCATCCTAATGCAGGGTCTAGGCCCGAAACATCAGCTTTTGTGCTCCTGAGATGCTGCTTGGCCTGCTGTGTTCATCCAGCTTCACACTTTGTTATCTTGGATTCTCCAGCATCTGCAGTTCCCATTATCAGCTGCCATCCTTACCTGGTCTAGCCTACATGTGACTCCAGACCCGCAGCACTGTGACTCTTAACCCTTGGTATTCCGGGATGGGCAATAAGTGCTAGCCTAGCCAGCAACACCCTTATCCCAGTAATGAATAAAAAAAATCCAAAGACTAAGGGGTAAGCAGTGTGTGCCATCTGTAAGGTGAACTGCAGCAGCTCAGCCAGGCTCCTGCAACAGCACCATCCAAACTGTGACCTCTGGCACCTCGAAATATGAGAGCATTTGATGAATTGAATTGCCACCTGTAAGTCCCCATCCAGGTGACACACCATTCTGATTCTGAGCCATATCACTGCCTTCACTGTCATTGGGCCAAAGTGTTGGAAGCCTCTTCCGAACAGCACCGTGGGTGTACCTATGGCCTGGGAACTGCAGTGGTTCAAGAAGGTGGCTTGCCACCATCTTGTCAGGGATTGACCAGTCAGTAATGCCTGCATTCCATGATAAATGTTTAAAACAAAAATCACCTTCTCTCTATCTGAGACCTGTGGAGTTGCTGAGAGAACCTTTCACCTCCTTACTTTGGAGGGTGTTATAGGATACAAGTACTTGGGAAACCATGGGAAATGTAGTAAATTCTTTGTGCGCTCCTGTGATAGTTGATCACATTTAATCATCCAGACTGTGTTTTAGGGATGTCAGGTGCCCTCCCCCAAGAGTTATTTGACTTTCCCCAAGTTCCTAATTCTGCTAATCCTTTCCTGTCTTCTGCTGCTAAAAATAATTTTAATATTAAGAGAAGGCAGCCTTTCCTTCAGTAATGGTTGGGTAACAGTCTGAAATTATGCCTTCAGAGAATTCTGTCTGTATAAATCGGAAGGGGTGAATGAATTTAATAAGATTTGGGGACTGTTTTGACAGTTGAATATAATTGCATTCCGTACACCTCAGGGCTGAAAGTTTTCTTCAATCTTACTTTCAGTTCACTGCGTTAATGTGAATTCATCAATAATAGAAACTGATGGAGCTGTGTGACATTTTCTATGGCTGCTGTGTTTCCTGCATTATAACGGTGAATACACTTCAAAGGCACCTCATTGACTGCCTGAAGATTTCTGGGACATCTTGGGGTGCTCCAGGTGCTTTGGAAGTGCAGGATCTTTCATGCAATCATAAGAGTCCAACAGCACAGAATCAGACCCTCTGTCCAACCTAACCATGCTGACCAGACATTGCAATCTGACCTAGTCCCATTTGACAGCATTTGGCCCATATCTACCTAAACCCCTCATGTTCATATATCTATCCAGATGTCTCCTAAGTGTTGTAACTGTGCCAGCCTCTGCCACTTCATCTGGCAGCTCATCCCATACACGCACCACCCCATGCATGAAAAATCTGCCCCTCAGGTCCCTTTTTAAATCTTCCCCCTCCCACATTAAACCTATGCCATTTAGTTTTGGGCTCCGCCATCCAAGGAAAAAGACTTTGTCTCTTCACCCTATCCATGCCCCTCATGATTTTGTAAACCTTTAAAAGGCCAACCCTCAGCCTTTGATGCAGCAGGGCAATTAGCCCCAGGCTTTTCAGCGTCTCCTTGGAGGCCAAACCCTGCAAACCCAGCAACATACTTGTAAGTCTTTTCTGCACCTTCTGAAGTTTAACGACATCCTTCTCATAAAAGGACGACCAGAATTGTATGCAGTAGTCTAAAAGCAGCCTAGCCAATGCCCTGTACAGCCGCAACATGACATTCCAACTCCTATACCCGATGCACTGACCAATAAAGGTAAGCTTACCAAACATCACCTTCACCACCCTGTCAACCTGTGACTCCACTTTCAAGGAGCCATGCACCTGCACCCCTAGCTCTCACTGTTTGCCAATACACCCTTACCATTAAGTGTATAAGTCCTGCCTTGGTTTGCCTTGCCAAAATGCAGCACCTCACATCGTTGTAAATTAAGAACAAAAACAAAGTTGCTGGAAAAGCTCAGAGGTAATGGGAACTGCAGATGCTGGAGAATCCAAGATAATAAAATGTGAGGCTGGATGAACACGTCAGGCCAAGCAGCATCTCAGGAGCACAAAAGCTGACGTTTCGGGCCTAGACCCTTCATCAGAGAGGGGGATGGGGTGAGGGTTCTGGAATAAATAGGGAGAGAGGGGGAGGCGGACCGAAGATGGAGAGAAAAGAAGATAGGTGGAGAGGAGAGTATAGGTGGGGAGGTAGGGAGCGGATAGGTCAGCCCAGGGAAGACGGACAGGTCAAGGAGGTGGGATGAGGTTAGTAGGTAGATGGGGGTGCGGCTTGGGGTGGGAGGAAGGGATGGGTGAGAGGAAGAACAGGTTAGGGAGGCAGAGACAGGTTGAACTGGTTTTGGGATGCAGTGGGTGGAGGGGAAGAGCTGGGCTGGTTGTGTGGTGCAGTGGGGGAGGGGACGAACTGGGCTGGTTTTGGGATGCGGTGGGGGAAGGGGAGATTTTGAAACTGGTGAAGTCCACATTGATACCATTGGGCTGCAGGGTTCCCAGGCGGAATATGAGTTGCTGTTCCTGCAACCTTCAGGTGGCATCATTGTGGCACTGCAGGAGGCCCATGATGGACATGTCATCTAAAGAATGGGAGGGGGAGTGGAAATGGTTTGCGACTGGGAGGTGCAGTTGTTTGTTGCGAACTGAGCGGAGGTGTTCTGCAAAGCGGTCCCCAAGCCTCCGCTTGGTTTCCCCAATGTAGAGGAAGCCACACCGGGTACAGTGGATGCAGTATACCACATTGGCAGATGTGCAGGTGAACCTCTGCTTAATGTGGAATGTCACCTTGGGGCCTGGGATAGGGGTGAGGGAGGAGGTGCGGGGGCAAGTGTAGCATTTCCTGCGGTTGCAGGGGAAGGTGCCGGGTGTGGTGGGGTTGGAGGGCAGTGTGGAGCGAACAAGGGAGTCACGGAGAGAGTGGTCTGTCCGGAAAGCAGACAGGGGTGGGGATGGAAAAATGTCTTGGGTGGTGGGGTCGGATTGTAAATGGCGGAAGTGTCGGAGGATGATGCGTTGTATCCGGAGGTTGGTGGGGTGGTGTGTGAGAACGAGGGGGATCCTCTTTGGGCGGTTGTGGCGGGGGCGGGGTGTGAGGGATGTGTTGTGGGAAATACGGGAGACGCGGTCAAGGGCGTTCTCGATCACTGTGGGGGGGAAAGTTGCGGTCCTTGAAGAACAGTGATCGAGAATGCCCTTGACCGCGTCTCCCGTATTTCCCACAACACATCCCTCACACCCCGCCCCCGCCACAACCGCCCAAAGAGGATCCCCCTCTTTCTCTCACACCACCCCACCAACCTCCGGATACAACGCATCATCCTCCGACACTTCCGCCATCTACAATCCGACCCCACCACCCAAGGCATTTTTCCATCCCCACCCCTGTCTGCTTTCCGGAGAGACCACTCTCTCCGTGACTCCCTTGTTCGCTCCACACTGCCCTCCAACCCCACCACACCCGGCACCTTCCCCTGCAACCGCAGGAAATGCTACACTTGCCCCCGCACCTCCTCCCTCACCCCTATCCCAGGCCCCAAGGTGACATTCCACATTAAGCAGAGGTTCACCTGCACATCTGCCAATGTGGTATACTGCATCCACTGTACCCGGTGTGGCTTCCTCTACATTGGGGAAACCAAGCGGAGGCTTGGGGACCGCTTTGCAGAACACCTCCGCTCAGTTCGCAACAAACAACTGCACCTCCCAGTCGCAAACCATTTCCACTCACCCTCCCATTCTTTAGATGACATGTTCATCATGGGCTTCCTGCAGTGCCACAATGATGCCACCTGAAGGTTGCAGGAACAGCAACTCATATTCCGCCTGGGAACCCTGTAGCCTAATGGTATCAATGTGGACTTCACCAGTTTCAAAATCTCCCCTTCCCCCACCGTATCCCAAAACCAGCCCAGTTCGTCCCCTCCCCCCACTGCACCACTCAACCAGCCCAGCTCTTCCCCTCCACCCACTGCATCCCAAAACCAGTCCAACCTGTCTCTGCCTCCCTAACCGGTTCCTCCTCTCACCCATCCCTTCTTCCCACCCCAAGCCGCACCCCCATCTACCTACTAACCTCATCCCACCTCCTTGACCTGTCCGTCTTCCCTGGACTGACCTATCCCCTCCCTACCTCCCCACCTATACTCTCCTCTCCACCTATCTTCTTTTCTCTCCATCTTCGGTCTGCCTCCCCCACTCTCCCTATTTATTCCAGAACCCTCACCCCATCCCCCTCTCTGATGAAGGGTCTAGGCCCGAAACGTCAGCTTTTTTGCTGGAAAAGCTCAGCAGGTCTGGCAGCATCTGTGAAGGAAAAAGAGAGTTAAAGTTTCGAGTCAAGTTTTTTTTAATCTAAATTAACCTCTATCTGCCCCTCCTTGCCCTATTGCTCCATTGTCCCATCTAATCAAGGGCCCATTGTACTTTGCAATAATCTTCTTCACTGTCCACCACACTAACTATTTTGGTGTCATCTGCAAACTTACTAACCATATTTTCTATATTCACATCCAAATCATTCATGTAAAAGACAAAAAACAGCAGTGCTGATCCTTGTGGCACACCGCTGGTCACAGGCCTGCAGTCTGAAAAGCAGCCCTCCACCACCACCCTCTGTCTCCTACCTTCAAGCCAATTTTATATCCCATTGGCTAGGTCCACCTGAATCCCATGTGATCTAACCTTACTCGTGCGGAAACTTTGTTGAATGCTTTGCAAAAGTCAATATAGACAACATCAACGGCTCTGCCTTCATCAACCTTTTTTGACACTTCTTCAAATGATTCAATCAAGTTAGTGAGACACAATTTCCCACACACAAAGCCATGTTGACTGTCCTTGATCAATTTTTGCCTTTCCAAATGCATGTAAATGCTGTCCCTTGGAATCCCCTCTAACAACTTAGCCAGCACTGATGTCAGATTCACTGGTCTATGGCTCTCTGTTCCTTGCAGCCTTTCTCAAATAATGGCACCACATTAACCAACCTCCAGTCTTCTCGCACCTCAGCAGGGGCTGTTGATACAATCGCTCAACAAGGGGCCCAGCAATCACTTCGCTGGCTTCCTGTAGAGTTGTAGAAAACACCTGATCAGGTCCTCTTTACCAACATTTTCTAGTGTGTTGCATTTGAAATGAATTCAGCTTTTCAGTTCTTCCCACCAAAGTGCGTGAGCCCATATTTACTCCACAGCCACCTTTCATTCACTCATTTAACCTGCTTCTATCTCTTAGAGGTCTCTTTGTGCTGTCCTCTCAGTTGACTTTCCCACTTAGATTTGTAGTGTCAACAAACTTGATTGCTTTACCCCTCTTCTCATAAATTGTTGATATATTTTCTAAATAGCTGAGACACTAGCACTAGTTAGAGAGCCTGGAAACTTGAAAATGATGCACTTATTTCTAATCCTGTTTTTCTATCCATGCTAATATGTTATCACCAATCCCATAAGCCCTCATTTACTGCAGGTAGACTTTAAGACTTAAAGGAGGAGGGATCCAAAGATAGAGGTATAGGGAGGGACTTCCAAACCTTTAGCACTGCAGACAGCTGAACGTACAGTCTCCAATGGTCAGGCAATGGAAATCGGGGATGCTGCCGAGAAATATAAGAAAGACATGCGCAATAAGCATATCCTTTTGTTTACTTAAAGACATAGAGATATAGAGCATGGTAATAGACCTGTTGGTCCAACTCATCCATGCCGACCAGATATCTTGAATTAATCTGGTCCTATTTGCTAGCATTTGGTCCATTTCCATCTAAACCCTTCCTTTTCATGTACCTGTCTGGACACCTTTTAAATGTTGTAATTGTACCAACTTGCACCACTTCTGGCAGTTCATCCATACGCACACCACCCTCTGCATGAAAAATTGCCCCTTAGGTCCTTTTTAAATCTTTCCCCTCTCACTGTTAAACCTCTGTCCTCTAGTTTTGGACTCCGCTATCATGGGGAAAAGAGTTTGGCTGTGCATCCTATTCATGCCCACATGATTTTATTAACCTTTATAAGTTTACCCGTTAGCCTCTGACGCTCCAGGGAAAATATCTGTAGCCTGTTCAGTCTCTCCCTATATCTCAAACCCTGGCAACTTCCTTGTAAATTTTTCTGAACCCCTTTTGAGTTTCAGAACATTGTTCTTAAAGCAGGGAGACCAGAATCGACTGCAGTATTCAAAAAGTGGCCTAACTTTTATCCTGTATAACTTCAAATTCATGTAAACCCTTGTCCTACACCCACGGTCTATTGGATCATGTGGGCTTCATTCATATTAAGGGCACAGTTAGGACTGGAATAGCTGCAGAAGATGACACCAAGTTCAGCCTCTTCATTTATACCTCGATAGTGTGCAGATTTCAATTGAAGTTGTCAGCAGGTTAAAAAGAATGGCGTTTACCGTGTCAGAATGTAGCTTTCGTCTAAATAGCTAATTACATTGCAATTAACTGCCAATTTCTAACACTGCCATGGGCAGTAGTAGCTTAACAAGAGAAAAAAAGATAATTACTATTAAATTGTCAACTGTGAAATAATACCTTTTCTCTTTCTTAATGATAGACTAGGATCGCATCTTTGGTTTCATATCGCTTTCGGATTTTAGCAGCAAATTACATTCACATTTGTCATTAGCGTAGCTTGGGGCTAGTTTTAAAAGTTATTATGCATAAAAGCCTGTGCAGTTAGATATCACTGACAGTGAAAAGATTTATAAGTATTCAACTATGTATGAAATCACCTCGGGCTTTGTTTTGTCTCAGTTGAAAATGCACCCTGCAGGCACTTTGCGGAACGAAAGGCTTGTGATGTAGTTTCCCTCTATTGTGAGTATCAGAATTGGAGATATTGGCTCTCCAGAATCATAAATTGTACAAATATACAGCACACAGGGAGACCGTTTGACCCATCATAATTGTGCCAGCTCTTTGAAAGAACATTGGTGCTTATTTGCCCATTCCTGCATTCTCTGATCCAGAAGGTTTCTCAGCTTCAAGTGCCTGTCAGTATTTATGGAATCAGCTCCAACTTTTTGGTATAATGTTCCGGATGCCCTTGTAATTTCTTTCCAATGATTCTGAATCGATGATTTCTGGCTATCCATGCACTCGACAGAGAGAGTGTTTGTCCTTTATTTACTATATCAGTACCTCTCATCACGTTGAAAGCTTCTATTTAGTTTGCCATTAGCATCTCTTCTCAGAACTTAACCTCTTCCATATACATAGTGGTTACATCTTTCCCGAAATGTGGTGCCCAGTAGTGCCCGTGATACTAATGCCATTAGACATAGGTATAGAATTAGACCATTTGGCCCATCAGATCTTCTCTGCCATTCAGTGAGATCATGACAGATCTGATAAAGCTGAACTCCACTTTCCTGCCATTACCTTCATTGCTTTTGATTCCCTTAGTGATTATAGAACCAGAAGAAGCACTTTCTAGATGGCAAGTGGTAACAAGTCGGGTACCAGAGGGTTTGGTTATCAGTAACCTTAAAGTACTAGTGTGGTCTCTTTACACTTTTATTCTGTGTCTCTATTTATAAACCGAGCACCTTGTACACTTGGCAACTTAGTTCATCAAAGTGTCCTGCCACTTTCAAGGATTTATTTTTATGGAACCAAGGTCCTTTTTCTGATCTGTACTTTTAAAAAACCTGGTATTCATGTTTCCTTTCTTCTGGGCTGGCTTGGTTGACAAATCATGAATTAGATGTACCTAGAATGTCAGCATTTTCTCTTGGAAGGTGTTGAATCATCACGTCCCACCTCTTTCAATTGAAACTTTTTTCTCCTTTATTCATTCACGGGATGAGGGCGTCACTGGCCAGGCAGCATTTATTGCCAGTCTCTAATTGCCCACAGAGCAGTTAAGAGTAAACCACATTGTGGTCTGGAGTCACATGTAGGCCAGACCAGGTAAGGATGGCAGTTTCCTTCCTTGAAGGACATGAGTGAACCAGACGGAGTTTTCTAACAATCATCATTGGATTCACGGTCATCATTAGACTCTTAATCCAGATATCTTTTGAATGAAAATTCTGCTGTGGCGGGATTCAAACCCAGGTCCCCAGATCTATGTTCTATATTCTAACATTAGAGATGACACGGTGTAGAGCTGGATGAACACAGCAGGCCAAGCAGCATCAAAGGAACAGGAAGACTGACGTTTTGGGTCTGGACCCTTCGTCAGAAATAGGGGCAGGGAAGAGGGATCTGAAATAAATAGGGAGAGAGGGGGAGGCGGATAGAAGTTGGATAGAGGAGAAGATAGGTGTACAGGAAACAGACCAGAGAAAGAGGCAGGGAGGGAGCCAGTGAAGGTGAGTGTAGGTGAGGAGGTAGGGAGGAGATGGGTCAGTCCAGGGAGGACGGACAGGTCAAGGAGCCAGGGTGAGGTTAGTAGGTAGGAGATGGGGGTGCGGCTTGAGGGTGGGAGGAGGGGATAGGGTGGGAGGATGGACAGGTTAGGGAGGCGGGGACGAGCTGGGCTGGTTTTGGGATGCGTTAGGGATAGGGGAGGTTTTGAAGTTTGTGAAGTCCACATTGATACCATTGAGTTGCAGGTTCCCAAGCGGAATATGAGACACTGTTCCTGCAACTTTCGGGTAGCATCATTGTGGCACTGCAGGAGGCCCAGAATGGACGTATCATCTAAGGAATGGGAGGCGGGAATTGAAATGGTTCACGACTGGGAAGTGCAGTTGGTTAGTGCAAAGTGAGCATAGCTGTTCGGCAAAGTGGTCCCCAAGCCTCCACTTGGTTTCCCCAATGTAGAGGAGGCCACAACGGGAACAGCGGATGCAGTATACCACATTGGCAGATGTGCAGGTGAACATCTGCTTGATGTGGAAAGTCTTTTTGGGGCCTGGGTTGGGGGTGAGGGGGGAGGTGTGGGGGCAGGTGTAGCACTTCCTGCAGTTGCAGGGAAAGGTGCTGGGTGCGGTGGGGCTGGAAGGGAGTATGGAGCGGACCTGGGAGTCACGGAGAAGTGGGATTGGAGATGGCAGAAGTGTCGGCGGATGATACATTTGATCTGGAGGTTGGTGGGGTGGTACGTGAGGACAAAGGGGATTCTATTTTGGTTGTTATTGCAGGGAGGGGGTGTGAGGGATGAGTTGCGGGAAATGCGGGAGACGTGGCCGAGGGCGTTCTCGACCACTGAGCGGGGGCGGTTGTGGTCCTTGAAAATTGAGGACATTTGAGATGTACGGGAGTGGAATGCCTATCCTGGGAACAGATGTGGCGATGGCGAAGGATTTGGGAATAGGGGATGGCATTTTTGCAGAAAGGTGGGTGGGAGGAGGTGTATTCTAGGTAGCTGTGGGAGTTGGTGGGCTTGAAATGGATATCGATTTCTAGGTGGTTGCCGGAGATAGAAACAGAGAGGTCCAGGAAGGAGAGAGAGGTATTAGAGATGGTCCAGGTGAACTTAAGGTCAGGGTGGAAGGTGTTGGTGAAGTGGATGAACTGTTTGAGCTCCTCGTGGGTGCACGATCAAAGTAACAGAGAAAGAGATGGGGTTTCGGGTCAGTGTAGGTACAGAAGAGGGATTGTTCCACATAACCTACAAAGAGGCAGGCACAGCTTGCGTCCATGTGGGTACCCATGGCCACTCCCTTTGTCTGTAGGAGGTGGGAGGAATTGATAGAGAAGTTGTTGAGGGTGAGGATGAGTTCGGATAAGTGGATGATGGTGTCATTGGAGGGGGATTGGTCGGGCCTGCGGGACAGGAAGAAGCAGAGGGCCTTTAGGCCATCTGCGTGGGGAATGCATGTGTGTAGCGACTAGACGTCCATAGTAAAGATGAGGTGTTGGGGACCAGGAAGTTAGAAGTTCTCGAGGAGTTGGAGGCCGTGCGTGGTGTAGGGTGTTCCTGGACCAAGGGGGAGAAAATGGAGTCCAGATAGGTGGAGATGAGCTCGGTTGGGCAGGAGCAGGCGGAGACAATGGGTTGACCAGGGCAGGCGGGTTTGTGGATTTTGGGAAGGAGATAGAAGCGGGCAGTGTGGGGTTGGGGAATGATGAGGTTGGAGGCTGTGGGTGGGTGATCACCTGAAGTGATGAGGTTGTGGATGGTTTGGGAGATGATGGTTTGGTGGTCGGGGTGGGGTCATGATTAAGGGGGCAGTAGGAGGAGGAGTCGGAGAGTTGGTGCCTGGCCTCAGTGATGTAGAGGTCATTGCGCCATACTACAACTGTGCCTCCCTTGTCCGCGGGTTTTATGGCGAGGCTCGGATTGGAGCGGAGGGTGCGGAGGGCTGCACGTTCTGCAGGGTGAGATTGGAGTAGGTGACAGGAGTGGAGCGATTGAGGCGATTGATGTCACGATGTCAGTTGGAGATGAAGAGGTCGAGGGAGAGTAGGAGGCCTTGGGGTGGTGTCCAGGAAGAGGAGGTGTGTTGGAGGTGGGAGAAGGGGCCAGTAGAGGGAGGGTTAGGCTCACGGTTAAAGAAGTAAGCACAGAGGCGGAGGCGGTGGAAAAACTGTTCTGTGTCCAAGTGTGACTGGTATTTGTTGATATGTGAGTGGAGGGGGACAAAGGTGAGCCCCCTACTGAAGACTGACCAGTCGTCCTCAGTAAGGAGCAGGTCTGGGGTGATGGTGAAGACTTGGCAGGGCTGTTTGCTGCTGTCTCCTCAGGAGCTGCTGGCTGTGGAGGTGGTGGGCAGTGTGACGTCAGTGTCGGCTGTGGGTGGCATGACATTGGCGTCGGCTGTGGGCGGCGTTACATCCAGAACATTATCTGGGTCGCTGGATTTACAGTCCAGCGATAATACCACTAGGCCATCGCCTCCCCTAAAATTCTTCAGTGGTGGTGAGATTTTAGGGGGTAGAAGAGGAACAGTAGGAGAGAAAACGTGGGAGACATTGGAGAGAGAAAAGGTCAGCAAAGTCCAACTCGTCATGTGACACCATGACAGTGCGTAAGACCAGAGGAAAAGAATTCGGCTAATGAGCCCATTGAATCTGCTTCGCCATTCATTGATGAAGGTCATGGCTAATCTAATAACCTTCAACTTTACTTTGCTGCAGAGATATGCTGTGCACAAGTGAGTGGCTTGAACAAGGAGCATCCATGATTTAAATAGCACAATGTTCATACAGTCCTTTACAAGAACTTTACAGGAACTCCGGTCAAGTTAGAAAATGCCGCAAAATGCTATACAGAGAGAGGAGAGAAAAGAAAAGCAATAAAAGAAATGGACATTGAAGTGAGAGAATAATGAGAGATGATTGCCCAGCTGAAGGGCTAATAACAGTTTTAAGGATAAAGAGCCAGATAGGAAATGGAGGAACTTCGGGAATTCTAACATAAGGGACTGTGGCTTAGCTGCAGGTAGTTGATGCTACAGGAGGTTTTGTATACCTTAATAGCACTCTGCTGACTCACAGCGTCCAGCTGTCTTTGAATATCTTTAATTACTTTGCCTCAGTTACTCACTTCTGGTAAACTGTTCCAAATGTTTCCCATTCTTTGAATAAAATGAATCTCGCCTGATAGCTAATGCTGCCCTGTTTGGGTATGTTTCCTTGGCTTAACATTCTTGCTTTTCCTCCTGTATACCATTTATCGTTTGAACTGCTGGCAGGTTTTGTCTGCTGGGAGCTCCATTGGAATCTTTATTTAAAGAATTGTTTAATTGTTTTTGACTGTACAGCTCTCGAATGCACAAAACAATTTATACTTTTGCCCAGAAAGCAATAAGAATCTTGCTTTTATATGGTATCTTTTGTGTCCTCTCACTGATTGACCAATTTACTTATGCTTGACATTCATTGGTGTTACCATCACTGAATGCCCTGCTATCAGCATCCCAAGGGTTACCATTGACCAGAAACTCAACTGGACCCTCATATAAGTATAGCGACTACAAGAGCAAGTCAAAGGCTAGCAATCCTGCACTTGAATCTCTAAATCATTGCTAATACTTACAAGGCACAAGTCAGGAGTGTGATGGAGTACTCTCCACTTTTCCGGATGAATGCAGCTCTGACAACACTGGAGGTTTGATGCTATCCAGCCAAAGCAGTCTGCTTGATTGGCACCACATCTACAAGATTTCAAACACTCCACCACTGACACTCAGTCACGGCAGCGTGCACTATCTACAAGATGCACTACAGAAATTCACCAAAGATCCTTAGCCAGCACCTTCTAAACTTAGGACCACACTTCCATCTAGAAGGACAGGATTTGCAGATGCATGGGAATGCCACCACCTGCAAGTTCCTCATCAAGCCACCCACCATCCTGACTTGGAAATATCTTGCTGTTCCTTCAGTGTTGCTGAATCAGAATCCTGGAATTCTCTTCCTCAGGGAATTGTGGGTCAACCTACAGCCCATGGACTGCAGCAGTTCAAGAAGACAGCTCACCAACACCTTCTCAAGGGCAACTAAGGGCAGTAAATGCTGGCCTAGCCAGAGACACGCATATCCCGCTCTCAAGGTTTTTTTGTTAATACTGGTTCTCTTGGATGCATGTTCAGTTACTGTACATTTGATAAAATTGTAATATTCAATATGCTGACATCTAATGATTTGAGTAATTTACCGGAAAGAACACACACAGTTAACCCTTCTGCAGCATTCAAGATGTCTCCAATGTTCACAGTGATTGAATTACTTATTGAACTCATTATACAGACAGAAACAGTGACCATTTTGTACACATCAAGTCCTACAATTGAGATAAATCGCCCAGTAACCTGTTTCTCGTAATGGTGACTGAGTAATAAATGATGGCCAGGATTTGGGCAGAATTCACTCTTTTTCTGAAATAGTGCCTTGGGATCTTTTAATATAGAGTACATGTATAATTCAGATGAGATATATCTCTAGTAAGATATATATCGTGCTTGAACTAACAAGCCACAGGAGAGGATAGTCCTTCCAATGTTTGGCTTTAAAGGATTTTGAAAAGGCAAGGTGACTAAAGGAAATATGAAATGAAGTGATGTTTATTTTTAATTGTAGAAGTTTGACCATTGATTAGTTCAGAAACATGAAGCTCTGGCTCAGTGGGCTGAGAGAAGTATGTTAACTAATGTTTACAGTTGTGGTCAGATTGCATTTAAGAAAAAACATGATGAGAAGGAGTTGGTTCTTGACATGTCTTGCCTTGAGTACTTAGTATATGTAATTAGTTTCACTGCACTGGTTGATCAAAGTGGAAATAACTAAACAGTGATGACCTAAATTCTGTTCCTGGTCTATTAATGCTGCTGATTTAAAAACTCTCATCCTTCTATTCGTATCTGTCTTAAGGTCTCTGTCCTGAATAAATCCTGTGACCTCTTTCAGCGCTGTGGCCCTCTGATTCCTGCATTTTTCGACGTCTAGCCTTGCATACACCCCAGGATTTTCTCCTGAAGAAGAGTTATATGGGACTGAAAACATTAACTGTGTTTCTGCCTCCACAGATGCTGCCAGAGCTGCTGAGTTTCTCCAGCACTTTGTTTTAATCTAGATTTCCAGTGTCCACAGTATTTCACTTTTATCCAATATTTTTCTTTTGCTCTTTCATGAGTTGTGAACCTCACTGGTTCAACCAGCATTTAGTTGCCCTTGAGATTTGATTTGATTTGATTTATTATTGTCACATGTACTTAGATACAGTAAAAAGTTTTATGTTGCCTGCAGTACAGGCAGATTGTACGATACAACGTGCATAAGGGTTATAGAACAGAACGAGGAATACAATATTACAGATGCAGAGAAGTTACACAAAGCAATATCAACACCAAGTTTAAAATTTTAGAGATCCATTCAGAAGGTTGATAACAGCAGGGAAGAAGCTGTTCTTGAATCTGTTGGTACATGTTTAAGCTTTGCCTCACAGATGAGGTTGGAAGAGATTATAATTGGGCTGGGAGGGGTCTTTGATGTTGGCTGCCTTCCCGAGGCAGTGAGAAATAGAGATTGAATCAATGGATGGAAGGCTGACTTGCGTGATGGAATGGGATGTATTCACAACTCTGCATTTCCTTACTGTCCTGGGCGGAGCTGTTGTCATACGAAGCTGTGCACTTTCTATGGTGCATCTGTAAAGTCGACAAGAGTCTTCATGGACATGCCGAATTTCCTTAGCCTCCTCAGGAAGTACAGGCATTGTGTTTTCTTGACTGTAGCGTCAACATGGGTGGACCAGGAGAAGAAAGTGTGAACTGCCTTCTTAAATCACTGTAGTCCATTTGGTTTAAATAGCCCCACAATGCTGTTAGGGAGAGCATTCCAGGATTTTGACCCACTGACAATGAAAGAACTGCGATTATATCTTCAAGTCAGGATGGTGAGTGGCATGGAGGAGACTTTGGAGGGGATGGTGTTCCCATGTATCTGCTGTCTTTGTCCTTCTCAGTGGAAGTGGTTGTTGGTTTGGAAGATGCTATCTGAGGAGCCTTGGTAAATTTCTGTAGTGCATGTTGTAGATGGTACAAACTGCTGCTACTGAGTGTCGGTGCTTGCGTCCTCCTTAGAAACACTCTTTAAAACACAGATGTGTACTTTTATAATGAAGGAGAATATCATTCAGCTCAAAATGTTAGTGACACCTGATAGGGTTACATGTAGGTTTAGGACAAGTAACTCTATCAGTTGCTGTAGATCAAGTCCTTATCCAAATGTTACGTGAGTGGGATGAAATTTTGTGCCTCTGTCATCTTTCAGTAATGAGTTCCAGACCCACCATCCTCTAATCCTTCTACCAATTATTTTATCTTTATTTTCTATGATTAATAATCTCTCTGCTAAGGGAAATACGTTCTTCCTATCCACTCTATTGGGGCCATTTATAACTTTATAAACCTCCATTAAATTTCCCACAGCCTACCCTTCTTGTAAAGAAATCAACTGCAGTGTAGCCAACCTTTTCTTGTAGCTAAAATTCCCCATTCCTAACGGCGTTTACGAATCTAGAAGTGAGGCTCGCTGTTTAAAAATCAGGGGGTTTTGTTTTGAAGCAGAAATGAGGTGAAATGTTTCCTGGGGGTCATGGAGCTCTCTTTCTGAAAGGATGGTGAAAGCAGAGTCTTTAAGTTTTTCTGAGCCAGTGGTGGGTAGACTTCTGCTAAACAAGGGTTTGAAAGGTTGTCAGGATTAGGCAGGAATGTGGATTTGAATTGACAATCAGATCAGCCATTATTGAATGGAGCAGGCTTGGGGGTCTGTTTGGCCCATCTCTGCTACTGATTTAGAACAAAGAACAATACAGCACAGACAGGCCCTTCGATCCCCCATCCTGTGCTGGCTCATTTTGCCCTTCCGTACTAAAACGGTCTTCACTTACAGGATCCATATCCCTCTATGCTCTTCCTGTTCATGTATTTGTCCAGGTGCTTCTTCAATGCGGCCATCGTGCCTGCTTTCACCCCGTCCTCTGGCAGGCACTCACTACCCTTTGTGTGAAAAACTTGTCTCACACATCTCTTTTAAACTTCTCTCCCCTGCACCTTGAACCTATGTCACCTAGTAATTCATCCCCCACCCTGGGAAAAAGTATCATACTTTCCACTCTAACCATGCTATTCACAATCTTATAAAGTTATATCAGGTTGCTTCTCGGCCTCCTGAGTCCCATTGAAAACAAACCCAGTCTACCTAACCTTTCTTCTGATTTAAAATCCCCCATACTAGTCAAAATCCTGGTAAACCTTTCTTGTATCCTGTCCAAAGCATCTACATCCTTCTGGTAGCGTGGTGACCAGAACTCTACACAATATTCCAAGTGTGGCCCAACTAAAGGTCTGTAAAGCTGCAGTGTAACTTTCTATCAGTGATAATGGGAACTGCAGATGCTGGAGAATCCAAGATAACAAAGTGTGGGGCTGGATGACCACAGCAGGCCAAGCAGCATCTCAGGAGCACAAAAGCTGATGTTTCGGGCCTAGACCCTTCATCCTCTCTGATGAAGGGTCTTAGATACCTGTCTGACATAAGCAATCCTGAGATGCTGCTTGGCCTGCTGTGTTCATCCAGCTCCACACTTTGTTATCATAGTAACTTTCTATCCTTATTCTCAATGGCCCTTCCAATGAAGGCAAGCATGCCATAGGCCTTTTTCACTACCTTATCCAGCTGCACTGTCTCCTTCAATGATCTGCACACCCAGATTCCTCTGCATATCAATACGCCTGTAAGGGTTTTGCCATTCACTGTATAATTTCCAACTGTACTTGACCTTCCAAAATGTATCATCTCACATTCGCCTGGGTTAAACTCCATCTGCCATTTTTCTGCCCATGCTCTATCCTGCTGTATCCTCTGACAATCATCGTCGCTACCCACAACTCCACCAATTTTTGTATTGTGTGCAAACTTACTAAATAGACCAGCTACATTTTCTTCTGAATCATTTACGTAGATCACAAACAATAGAGGTGACAGCTCTGATATCTGTGGAACACCACTAGCCCTAGCCCTCCATTCCGAAAAGCATCCTTCCACTGCCTTCCTCTGTCTCATATGACTAAGATGTTTTTCATTCACCCCTTCCAATTTATACAGAGAGGGTGCAGCTGGCTAAGCAGCATTTATTGCTCAGAAGGGTAGTTAAGAGCCAACCTTGTTACTGTCGGTCTGAAGTCATATGTAGGCCAAAAAAAGAGGTAAGGATGGCAGCTTCCTTCCCTAAAGGGAATTAATGAGCCAGCTGGGTTTTTCCTGACAATCGACAATGGATTCCAAGGCCATCGTTAGCTTCGTAATTCCAGATATTTATTGAATTCAAGCCCCACCTCTGCCTTGGGATTTGAACCCTAGTCCCCAGAATGTTATGTGTATCTGGATTAGTGGTCCAGTGATAATACCACTAGGCTATTGTCTCCTCATACCCATCTTGCCAGCTCATACCTGATACCATGTGACTTCACCTTTTGTACCAGTCTGCTGTGAGGGACTTTGCCAAAGGCTTTACTGAAGTCCATGTAGACAACATCAACCGCTTTTTCCTCATCAATCATCTTTGTCACCTCCTAAAAAACTCATTCAAGTTGGTGAGGCATGACCTCCTCTGCACAAAACCATGGCGTTTATCACCGGATAAGTCCTTCTGCTTCTAAAAACATGTAGATCTTGTCCCTGAGAATCTTTTCCAATAATTACCCTAACACTGACATGAGGCTCATAGGTATGTCATTTCCTGGATTATCCCAGCTACTCTCCTTAACTAATGGAATAACACATGGACCATTCTCCAGTCATCTGGAACCTTACCTGTGACAAAATAGGACACAAAGATGTCTGTCAAAGCAGATTTTTTGAGCCAGATTTAGGTAGACTTCCGTTAAGCATGGAGTGAAAGGTTATCAAGGATAGGCAGGAATGTGGATTTGAGGTTACAATCAGATCAGCCATTAGTGAATGGAGCAGGCTTGAGGGGTTGATTGACCTAACTCTGCTTCTTGTTTGCAAGTTTGTAATATCTTCTCAAATCTCCCTTGTACCATCTCTTGTTCACATCCTTCGTGTAATACAGTTTGCAGAATCAGAATTAGATACAGTGCTCTAGCAGTGTTCTATCTAGTGTTTTTACACAGTTCTAGCTGTAGATTTATGGATAAGATTTTTCCATCAAATGGCGGATTTCTGACATTGTGGTTTTGGAATTTTGCCATTGGCATCACCTTTTCAAATCTTCAGATTTTGAGAATGGGAGCTGGGCACACAGCAGTGATTGGAGAGTCAGCAAACACGGGAAGGCAGAGCTGCTCCTTCCATCACGGTCTGCCCCTCTCTCCTGATCTTACTTTACCTGCAGAGGCAGAATCTTGGGCTGGGGTTTGTGACAGGCCAGGGGTGGGAGTATCTACCAGGTGAATAAGAGCTGGGATTTCTGTCAGGCAACGTTAGGATGGGGGTCTGCACTAGGCAGGGAGCTGGTGGGTGAGGTCTGTACCAGTGGGCAGTCAGGCCTAGTGGCTTGGTACTGGGATGCTGTCACTGTGGAAGTTTGGACCTCCCGGTGGTTGAAAGTTGGAACATGTCAAGAATTGCTTTGGCAACCCCTGGGAGCCCTCCCTGTGCTTCAGAGGATTTTGCGTCTTTTGAAAGCAATGGGTCAGTGAAGGGATGATGATAGTTACAGTTGTTACTGAGGGATGACACACTGTTGGAGATTGTAGCTGCCCTCATTCCCAAAGTTGTACCATCTGATGCTGCAGCATAGTTCAAGTAAGTTTGTGAAGCTAACGGGAATAAGCAATTAAACCTGGGAACGAACATGCTGACTTGAGGCTTGTGGGCAAGTTGCTGGGCCTGTGCGATCTCGACTGCTGCTTTCATTCCAAACAAACCAGTAGTGTCAATGGCAAATGAGAAGAATTATGCGGTCGCTCTTTTCTTATGTGTTCATTTCTTGGACTTAATAGCCTGAATGCTTTGCTGAGCTATTTCTGAAGTCTGGAGTCACATATTGGCTAGACCAGGCGAGGGTGGCAAATTTCCTTCCCTGCAGTGTATTGGAACAGTTGAGACTTGGTCACCACTAAGTTAACCTTTAACCAGATTTTAGTGAACTGATCTGCTGTATTGCAAATAGAACTCACAACACCACGTTTTTAGCCTGGGATTTGAGGATGATCCTGTCCTAATTGACAGGAAGTGTCAAACAGTCATTAGGTGTGATAGTTGCTTCTCATGCCTGCCTGATTCCCGATTCCGTTGCATCAAGCAGTTTAAATCTGAGCTGAATCCAGTGAGTTTTGAGAAGATTTGTAGCTCAGGTTGAGGTTCTGGATGTGAGTTTGCTCGCTGAGTTGGAAGGTTAGTTTTCAGACGTTTCGTCACCATTCTAGGTAACATCATCAGTGAGCCTCCGACGAAGCGCTGGTGTTATGTCCCACTTTCTATTTGTCTGGTTAGGTTTCCTTGGGTTGGTGATGTCATTTCCTGCATTGGTGATGTCATTTCCTGTTCTTTTTCTCAGGGGTTGGTAGATTGGCTCCAAATCAATGTGTTTGCTGATGGAGTTCCGGTTGGAATGTCATGCTTCTAGGAATTCTCGTGCGTGTCTCTGTTTGGCTTGTCCTAGGATGGATGTGTTGTCCCAATCAAAGTGGTGTCCTTCCTCATCTGTATGTAAGGATACTAGTGATAGTGGGTCACCACGCTTCTACAGACTACCAAAAATTCACAAACCAGGAGCCCCCCTCAGACCCATAGTGTCACTACCTGGAACACCAACCTACAGATTAGCCAAGGAACTACACCAAAGACTAAAACACCTAGTAGAAGACTCCCACCACTCCATTCGCTCCACCCAAGAATTCCTGAACACCATCAAAGACACCAGGATAGAAGAGGATGAAATAATGGTCTCCTTTGACGTAACAGCCCTGTTCACATCCATCAACATCAACCTGGCCAAAGAAACACTGACTACACTATTAGAAGAACCGAAGACACATACACCAGACACCACCAACCTCATCAGCAAGGACAACATCATCAAGCTAGTGGACCTATGCCTCACCACCCACTTCACTTTCAATAACAAAACCGACAGACAAACCAACGGTACACCCGTGGGATCTCCGATATCAGGGTTCTTAGCAGAGGCAGTAATGCAGAGACTCCAACAAACAGCTCTGCCAATCATCCAACCCAAACTTTGGGTCCGCTATGTGGATGACACCTTTGTCATCACTAAACAAAACAAATTAGAGGAAACTTTCAAGACCATCAATAATACCCTTACTGGCATAACATTCACAAAAGAGGAGGAAAACTACAACAAACTGCCATTCCTAGATGTCACAGTAGAGCGAACAGTCAATGGGGAACTTCAAACCAGCGTCTACAGGAAAACAACACGTACGGACCAAATACTGAACTACAGGAGCAACCATCCCAACACCCACAAACGAAGCTGCATTAGAACATTATTCCAACGAGCCACCACACACTGCAGCACAGAGGAACTACGCAGAGCAGAGGAAAATCACGTATACAGCGTATTCAAAAAGAACGGGTACCCAATGAACACAGTCCGCCGATTTCTCAGCAATAAACCCGAACAAACAGACAAAACGGGCTCAGAAACCATAACCACTCTCCCCGACATCAAAGACATTTCGGAAATGACTGCCAGACTACTTGGACCTCTTGGCATCAGGGTAGCCCACAAACCCACCAACACACTAAAACGGCAGCTAATGAACTTAAAAGACCCTATACAGACAACAAACAAAACGAACGTCATGTACAAAATACCTTGCAAGAACTGTGACAAACACTACATTGGACAAACTGGCAGAAAGCTAGCCACCAGGGTACATGAACATCAACTAGCCACAAAACGACATGACCCTCTATCACTCGTATCCTTACATACAGATGAGGAAGGACACCACTTTGATTGGGACAACACATCCATCCTAGGACAAGCCAAACAGAGACACGCACGAGAATTCCTAGAAGCATGGCATTCCAACCGGAACTCCATCAACAAATACATTGATTGGGAGCCCATCTACCACCCCCTGAGAAAAAGAACAGGAAATGACATCACCAACGCAGGAAATGAAATCACCAACCCAAGGAAACCTAACCAGATAAATAGAAAGCGGGACATAACACCAGCGCTTCGTCGGAGGCTCACTGATGATGTTACCTAGAATGGTGACGAAACGTCTGAAAACTAACCTTCCAGCTCAGCGAGCAAACTCACATCCATGAATCCAGTCTTAGGCTATTGTCGTAAATTGGGAGCTGCATTTAGAATCCAAATTTAGGAGAAAATCGTGAGGACCTAAGGTAGGATGGCATCATGAGCCGCTTTAAATGATGGCCGCTGAATCACCTTCCCTTCATCAGTGATGAAAGGAGACCTTTCACATGGCAGTTTTAGCTCCTGGGTGTTGCTACCTTACCCCCTAACTGAATCTTCCCTGCTTCTGATGTACATAAATCAGCAAGGTCATGTCTGTTCTTGGTGTGAACTTTGTCCAGTATTACATGCATTAGTTGCATGAAAATCTGACATTTTGAAATGCTGAGGACGCCTCGGTGATTTTACCCAAGTGCAGTGATTCACAGCCTTGTCAGCGATAGAAGGTAAACAATGGGGATACTAATGCTTCTACCCAGTTGTAATCTGATAATTTCATCCATTTGAAGTGGCTTTGAAGCATTTGTATTTCACATAAAAAGTGCTATAATTTCCAGCTCATCTCACTGGAGTGACTTTGCTGCTTTGCATTCTCATCTTTACATGACTGTCATCACAAAGACTTTTCAGAGCTTTTTGATGCCGGCTACTCTCACCTCTGTATATTTTGGACCTTGACAAGCAAAGGAGTATACTTTACATGCTTTCTAAAGCTTAGTGTTCTGTGGTTGTACATTCTCAAGATCTCTGTGTTCCTCCACAGTTCTCAGTATCTTATGATTTACTCTTCCCAAATGTATTGCATTGCTTTTCCCCGGAATGGATTACATCTGCCACTTCTCCATCTATTGGCCAACCCATTGATACCTTCCTGCTTTCTTCCCAGCTCTGAATCACTTCTTTGACTGAACTTTTGTTCACCTGTCTTCCTACGTGGTTCTATGTGGTTTATTATCACCTTGAGACAATTTACTCTGTTACAGGAGCTATATAAATGCAAACTGATGTTGATGGGGAGGTTCATTAATGTTCTAAACAAATTCTGTTGAAGTACATGGTGTACATTGTGCCTCTTCTGTAAGTTGAGAGTATTGCAGTCTGTGCTTTGGTGACCTTATTGAAATATACAAGATTCTCAGGCGCTTGACAGGATATGTGCACAAAGGTTGTTTCCCCTTATGGGAGATTCTTGGAACAGAATAAGGGATCACCTGTTTAGGAAGAGATAAGGAGGAGGAATTTCTTCTCAGAGGGTGTTGAATCTCTGGAATTCTTTCCCTCAGAGGGCTGTTGAGGTTAAGTTGTTAAGTACGTTAGAGGCTGAGATAGAGAGAGCTTTAGTCCGTAGGAAAGGAAAGACAGGAAAGTGGAGTTGAGGATTGCCTGTTGAAGAGTGGAGCAGACTCGATGGGCTGAATGGACTGCTGCTCCGATGTCTTACGCTGGCTGTTTGTGATATACTTAGCCTAGTAGATTGATAAGAATGGGGGTGGACCATTCAACCACTGAACTCTTTCTCCGCAAGTCAGTTGGATCCTGGGTCTCAGTACCTTGATTCCATTTACCTATCTTCACTGTGTAACCCTCAGTCAATAAAATCCTATCAGTTTCATTGGATTGGACATTCCTAGAAAGAATGGCTTGGCCTCTGAGTAAAGCTGCAAATGGGTTGATTAAGATCTACAGAATTTTTAAAATTTGTTTTTTATTCTACTATTCAGCAGCACAGGCTGCAGCAGTTCAATACATCTCTCACTCAATTTCTCTATTAACCAGGGCTATAAATTCTAGTAAATCTTTGTTTGTAGTTGAAAGAAATATTGTTTGGATCCACACATTATTGTGAGTAAGAAGATACTGAAGCAAGAGATTTGACGATCCAGTTGTTGTCGTCCATGTTGGGACAAACAACGCAGGCAAGGCTGGGAAGGAAGGACTTGTTTGGGATTTATCAAGCATTAGGAGCAAAATTAAGGAACAGGCCCTCAAGAGTTATAATCTCTAGATTACTATCGAAGCCACATGCAAATTGGCTTAGGGATAAGAAAATTAGGGAAGTAAACACGTGGCTAAGGGAATGGTATGGGAAAGAGGGGTTCCATTTCATGGGGCATTGGCATCAGTTTTGGAGCAGGACGGTTCAGTACTGTTGGGATTGTCTCGACCTGAACAGATCTGAGCCAGTGTTCTAGTGAAAAAGATAAATGGGGTGATCACTGGGATTGTGAACCAGTGAAATGTGGGGGAAGGGAATGAGGAAGAAAAAACAGGAAGTATAATGGTAAATTGAAAAGAAAGCAGCAGGTTAATGTGTGTGCAGTTGGGTTTACCTACATCGAAGACTTTGAAAGAAATTAAAAGGAAGGAAAACTCAGGAGATATTATTAATGGAGATGTTAGAATTCAAAAAAAGGTTTAAAAACTAGCATAAAGGCACTTTACCTGAACGCTCATAGCATTCAAAACAAGGTTAGATAAGTTAGCAGCACAAATCATGGTGAATGAGTATGATTTAATAACCGTTACGGAGACACAGTTGCAGTGTGGTCATGACTGGGAATTAAATATGCAGGGGTATCAGACTATACCAAAGGACAGATAGAAAGGTAAGGGGGATGGTATAGCTCTGATATTTTAAGGATGACATCAGAGCAATAGTGGGAGATGATACAGATTCTGTGGAGAATAAGGTTGAATCTATTTGGGTGGAAATGATTAATTCTATGAAGAAAAAGTCACTGACGGGCCACCAATTAATAACATCACATTGGGCAGGCAGTAAACAAAGGAATAACTATTGACCGTAAAAATGGTACAGCAATTATCATGGGGGATTTTAATCTGCCTGCGATTCACCGAACCATGTCGGTCAAGGCAGCCTTGAGGAGGAGTTCATTGAATGTATCGATGATAGTTTTCTAGAACTGGTCCTAGATCTGGTCCTGTGTAATGAAACAGGAATAATTAATGATTGCACAGTTAGGGATCCTCTTGGAAGGAGCAATCAGAGTGTGGTTGATCTTAGAAGACAAATGGAAAGTGAGAAGATAAATTAAATGCCAGGGTCCTGTGCTTAAACAAGGCAGACTGCAATAGGGTGAAAGAGGAGATGGCTAACGTAGACTGGAAGCAAGGACTTTGTGGTGGGACAGTGGAGGACTTTCGGAGCAGTTTTTCAAAGTGCTGAGCAAAGATGTGTACCAGTGAAAAGGCAGGACTGTAGAAAAGCCATGGATGTCTAAGGAAATAAGGGAGGCTATCACATTCAAAGAGAAGGCATAGAAAGTGGCAAAGACCAGTGGGAAGCCAGAAGATTGGGAAAACTTTAAAGGTCAGCAGAAAGAAATGAAAGATAGATTATGAGCGTGAACTGGTTCAGAATGTAAATGCAGCTGGCAAGAGTTTCTACAAATATACAAAATGAACAAGAATGGCTAAGGTAAACGTTGGCCCCTTAGAGGATGAGAAGGGGTGATTTAATAAAGGGAAATGAGGAAATAGCTGAGGTATTGATCAGATATTTTATGTCGATCTTCACAGTGGAGAATTCAAATAACATACCAGTAATTGATTACAAGGAGACAAAGGTAGGTGAGGACCTAGAAACAATCATTATCACGAAAGTTAGCGTTGGGAAGCTAATGCAGCTAAAGGTAGACAAGTCTCCTGGCCCTGATGGCATCCCAAGGTATGAAAAGAGATGGCGGGAGAAATAGCAAATGGGCACAAGGTAATTTTCCAAAATTTGCTGGATTCTAGGGCAGTTCCAGCAGATTGGAAAACAGCAAATGTGACAATAGACAATAGGTGCAGGAGTAGGCCATTCGGCCTCTCGAGCCAGCACCGCCATTCATTATGATCATGGCTGATCATCCATAATCAATGACGTCACTGTTTTAAAAAAAAGGAGGCAGACAAAAGACGGGGATTTATAGGCCGATTAGCTTAACTTCTGTAGTGGGGAGAATGTTTGAATCTATCATCAAGGGAGAAATAGCAAGACATCTAGATAGAAATTGCCCCATTGGGCAGACGCAGCTGGGTTGATGAAGGGCAGGTCATGTTTAACCAATTTACTGGAATTCTTTGAAGACATTACAAGTGCATTGGGTAGCCGGGACCCAGTGGATGCCGTGTATTTTGATTTCGAAAAGGCATATGACAAAATGCAGCATAAAAGGCTGCTGCATAAGATAAAGGTGCATGGCATCCTGGTCAAGGTATTAGCATGGATAGAGGATTGGTTAATTAACAGGAAGCAAAGGGTGGGATAAATGATTGCATTTCTGGTCAGTGGTCAGTGACTTGTGGTGTGCCTCAGGGATCAGTCATAGAGTAATACAGCATGAAAACAGGCCCTTCAGCCCAAACAGGTCCACGCTGACCATGGTGCCCGCTCAGCTAATTCCACTTACCTGTATTTGGTCCATATCCCTCTAAAACCTTCCATTCATGTACTTATCCAAATGTTTTTTATAATGTTGCTATTGTACCTGCCTCAACCACTTTCTCTGGCAGCCCATTCCATATATGCAGCACTCTCTGTGTGAAGAAGTTGCCTTCAGGTCCTTCTTAAACCTTTCCCCTCCCACCTTAAACCTGTGTCCTCTAGTTTTCAATTCCCTATCTCTGGGAATCCTATCTGTGCCCCTCATGATTTTATATACCTCAAGGTCACCCCTCATTCTTCTACGTTCCAAGAAATAAAGCCCTATCCTGACCAACCTGTCCCTATCACTCAGGCCTTATAGTCCCGGCAATGTTCTCGTAAATCTTCTTTGCACACTTTCCAGTTTAACTATGTCTTTCCTATAACAAAGGTGACCAAAACTGTCAGTACCTCAACCAATGAAGGTTGGCATGCGAAATGCCTTCTTCCCTACCCTGTCCACCTGTGACCCCACTTTGAACAAACTACATACTTGTACTTCTAGGTCCCTCTGTTCCACAACACTCCTCAGGACCTTACAGTTTATTGTATAAGCCCTTACCTTGCTTTGACTTTCCAAAGTGCAACTCTTCACACTTAGCTGTATTGAGTTGCATTTGCCAATCCTCAGCTCACTTCCCTACCTGATCACGATCCCTCTGTAACTTTTGATAATCTTCTTTGCCATCAGTGATACCTCCTAATTTTGTATCATCTGCAAACTTATTAATCATGCCTTGTACATTCACATCCAGATCATTTTTGTAAATATCAAGTACTAAGAGACCCAGCACCGACCCCTGTGGCACACCAGTAGTTGACAGAATCAACCTTCAACCAACATCTTCTGCTTCCTACCATTGAGCCATTTTGAATCCAATTAGCTGGATCCCATGTGACCTTACCACCATGACTAGCTTGCTGTGCAGGACCTTGTCAAAGGCCTTACTAAAGTCCATATAGACAACATCCACTGCCCTACGTTCACCATCCTCTTAGTTACCTCTTTGAGAAACTCTAAAAGGTTTGTCAGACATGACTTCCCGCCCACAAATCCATGCGGACTATCCCTAATCAAACATTGATTATGCAAATATTGGTTGATCCTGTCCCTCAGTATCTTCTCCAATAATTTGATGTCAGGCTCACTGGCCTACAGTTCCCTGGCTTGTCTTTGCTGCCTTTCTTAAACAATGGACAAACATTAGCCACACTCCAGTCTTCCAGACTTCACCAGTGGCTAAAGATGAAGCAAAAATCTCTGCAAGGGCCCCTGCAGTTTCTCCCTTAGCCATGCACAACATCTGCAGATGGACTTGATCAGGCCCAGGGGATTAATGCGATCTGAGGCAGCTAACACCACCTCTCTGGTAATGTGTATGTTGTCCAAAACATCCTGACTTTCTTCCCTTATTTCCTTAGCATCCATGAGTCTCTCCTCAGTAAATACAGAGGAGAAATATTCATTAAAAATCTCCCCCATTTCCTGTGGCTCTGCACAGAGATGACCATGCTGATCTTTAAGGACATCTATTTTCTTCCCAGCCACCTTTTACTCCCAAGAGAGCTATAGACCCTCTTGGGATTATCTTTGATCTTATCAGCCAGATTCATCTCATACCCTCTTTTTTTTCTCTTCTGGTTTCCCTCTTAAGTGTGCTTCTACACTCTTTATAGTTATCTAAGGATTCACTTGAGCCCGTTAGCTTAAACCCAATGAATGCCTCCTTGTTTTTCCTGACCACCGCCTCAATATCCCTCATCAGCCAGGGATCCCTAAACCTGCCAGCTTTTCCCTTCACCCTAACAGGGACACACTGTCTCTGGACTCTTGATATCACACTTTAAAAACCCTCCCACTTGCCAGTCATTCCTTTTCCTTCAAACAGACTCACCCAATCAACTGCTGCTAGATCCGGCCTAATGACCCCAAAATTGGCCCTGCTCCAGTTCAGCACCTTAACCTGTGGACCTGTCCTCTCTTTTTCCATAACTATGTTAAAACTAAAAGAGTTATGGTCACTACACTCAAAGTGCCCTCCGACTGACACTTCAGTCACTTGTCCGACCTCAATGAACATAATCCCAGTCTGCTCAGTCTCTCCTCATAAACCAACTCTCTCAACTCCCGAATCAACCTAGTGAATCTCCTCTGCACCCCGTCCAGAACCAGGACATCCTTTCTCTAGTAAGGACACCAAAACTGTACACAGTCCTCCACGTGTAGCCTTACCAGCATCTTGTACAGCTGCAGCATAACGTCCCTGTTTTTAAACTCAATCCCTCTAGCAAAGAAGGACAAAATTCCATTTGCCTTCTTAATTACCTGCCTAAGTTGAGCTCATATCTGAGATGGCAAAATTCTGATTGATGGTGACATCTTTCTGTAGCATCTATAAAATCTCACAAATCATAGAGCATAGAACATAGAACAGTTCAGGCCCTTCGGCCCATGATGTTGTGCTGACCTTTTATCCTACTCTAAGATCAATCTACCCTGCATACCCTATGTTTTACTATCCTCCATGTATTTATCCAAGAGTCGCTAAGTCTCTAAAGTCTCTGACTATCCACTCTATCTATGCCTCTCATCATCTTGTACACCTTTCCAGAGGACAAGAGAGGAGTCCACAGTATTGTTGCAAGAAAAATAGAGGGTGTTTGCCTGGTGTCCTGGTCTCCCAATTAATGCTACAAAAACAAATTTGTTGTTTATTGATCTCAGTCTTCACATTTCCCTCCAAAGTAACTGTGGGACAGACTTCTGAAGTACCTTGGCACGGTGGCTCAGTGATTAGCACTGCAGCCTCACAGCGCCAGGGACCCAGGTTCAATTCCAGCCTCGGGCGACTGTCTGTGTGGAGTTTGCACATTCTCCCCGTGTCTGCGTGGGTTTCCTCCGGGTGCTCCGGTTTCCTCCCACAGTCCAAAGATGTGCAGGCTAGGTGGATTGGCCATGCTAAGTTGCCTGTTGTGTTCAGGGGTGTGTGGGTTATAGGGGGGTGGGTCTGGGTGGGATGCTTCAAGAGGTGGTGTGGACTTGGGCCGAAGGGCCTGTTTCCACACAGTAGGGAATCTAATCTAATCCCGAGGTTAAAGGTGCTATATAAATGCAACTGCTTTTTTTGTTTCTTTCTGCGTCTGATGTGATGGGAATCTTGAGTGGGGTGGGCGCTCGATGAAATGAACCAGTCACTCTCTATCCAGCCTTTGATGGGTGTGGGTGTATCGCACAAAACGATCCCAAATCCTGCAATAAATCAATAAACTTGCAAAGTGGGAAATGGAGGGGGGGGTGCAAGAAGAGACACATAGAAAATAGGAATGGGGTGGGTATTTGGCCTTTTGAGCCTGCTGAGTTTTTAAATATGATGTTTATTGGGGATGAATAATGAAGGAGCCTCACTGTGCATCCAGTGGCATAGTTCCTATCCTGATGACACTTTGAGATCAATAATGGGTGCCTGAAATGGAATATGTTCTGTTCCCCAGAACTAACAATTCCTGCTTCGATGAGCACAGAAATACGTTTCTGTTGAGACTTTGCAATCCTGGCGGATTGCCACTCGCAAAATTGAATTTGAATGGTTTGCAGATAGAGTGAAAGATCAAAGAACCTGCTGGTAGACATCTTGAGTCTCATCTAGTTGTGGCCAATTTCATGCTCGGTAGTTGCATCAGCAAGTTAGTGAGGTTTGATTTAACAGTTTGAAGCTATTGCAGTCAAAAGAAAATTAGTGTTGCCATGTTGGTAGATGGCTCCAGTGTTATGTCAGTACATCAAAAATAAATGTATTTGTTGGACTGTAAAATGTTCTGGCAGCTGTGGCTCACTGAGTGTCCCTCTTGCTTCTGAGTCAGAAGGTTAGGAGTTCAGAGCCTGCTGCAAAGGGCTAGAATGCAAAAACGTGACTGTCATGTCCATTGCAGAGGTGAGGGAGTACTGCAATATCAGAGGTGCTGTTTATTTCAACTCAGATGTTGAACTGAGATGTTGTAGTGATGAAGAGAGATTGGATAAACTGTGACTGTTTTCCTTTGAGCAGCAGAGACAGAGGGGTGGGCATAATTGAGGCGTATAAAATAATAAGGGGGCCAGAGACAGGAAGGAACTTTTCCCCTTGGTGGAGGGACCAGGAGCATGAAGTTAAGGTAAGGGCAGGAGGTTTAGAGGGGATGTGAGGAATTCTTTTCCTCACCCAGAGGGTGGTGGGGTTCACTGCTTGTAAGGGTGGTATGGGCAGAAACCCTCGTAACATAGAAGATAGAACTTTACAGTACGGTACAGGCCCTTCAGCCTTCGATGTTGTGCCGACCTGTCATACTGATCTGAAGCCCATCTAACCGACACTATTCCATGTACGTCCATATGCTTATCCAATGACGACAAATGTACCTAAAGTTGGCGAATCTACTACATTTAAAATGTACTTGAGTATGGCTGAAAAGAAAGAGGCTGTGACAGTGTTTTGCCCTGCATTCATCAGGACAGATGCACGAATACTGTATCTCAGATGGAGCAGCTATTTAAACTGCATTGGAGCAGAGAGTTGATTGGCTCACAAGTTGATTCTGTCAAACCAGTCAGCACCCTTTTCTGATGCAGTGTAAACTCTGTTGAGTGTGGGGCAGAGTTTCGAGAGCCTGCCTCTCCTTTCTCAGTAGCACGTCAGTAATGCTTAATTGACTGTAAAATACTTTGGGGGCATTCTGAAAGGTAATGCAAGAATCTGAGAGTCCCCTTTTGTTTTGCTGACAAGGGAGAAGTGAAAATGCTGTTATGTTGCAGTGCTAACCCAACAGTTGTCACCTCCAATCCAGGCCTCACTGATGCACTCCACATCCCCATTCCTGAGTTCTGTTATCCCTGCGTTGTCTTCCAACCTTGTATCCAGGACTCTGTTTGCTTTACAAACCTGGGAAGGCCTACGTGTCACATGTCAAATGACCAGATAAGGAAAATACTGAATAAACTTCACAGTTTGAGCAGCATCTGTCAGGAGAAACTGAAGTAGAGTCTTATTTTGAAATGTTAACTCTTTCTCTCTGCACAGATGAGTTTCTCCAGCATTTTCTGCTTTTATTTCAGACTTCCAGCAAGTGCTGTATATCAGGGAACAACTGTGGTAAAGTGGATTGGGGTGAGTTGGAAATAGGAAATCACATGATACTCCCTCCTGGAATCTGTCCAGTTAAAAGTCAGTGATCCTGTCTGGGCCGATTGTGGTGCTTTAGTTCAATCATGATTGTAGGCATTGCTGGGTAGGCCAGCATTTATTGCTCAGTGGGCAGTTAAGACTTAACCACATTGCTGTGGGTCTGGATCAAATGTAGACCATAGAACATAAAACATTACAGCGCAGTACAGGCCGTTTGGCCCTCAATGTTGCGCTGACCTGTGAAACCAATCTGAAGCCCATCTAACCTACACTGTTTCATTATTATCCAATGACCATTTAAATGCCCTTAAACTTGGTGAGTCTACTATGGTTGCAGGCAGGGCATTCTACACCCTTACTACTCTCCGAGTAAAGAACCTACCTCTGACATCTGTCCTGTATCTATCACCCTTAACCATGTATAGATTGCAGTTTTCTTCCTGAAAGGAGTTGAGGAACCAGACAGGGGTCTAGGCCCGAAACGTCAGCTTTTGTGCTCCTGAGATGCTGCTTGGCCTGCTGTGTTCATCCAGCCTCACATTTTATTATCTTGGATTCTCCAGCATCTGCAGTTCCCATTATCACAGGATTTTAATGAGAACTGACACACCACCAGGCCAGAATTTTCTGGAATTCAGATTTCATAATTGGCATAATCCCCAGAATATTAGCTTGGGGTCCTGGGTTACTCATCCAGTGATATTGCCATTACACTACCATCCACTTTTTTTAAACAGTTCTGTTGGATCTTGGAGCTTCAAGTTCCTAGGAGTAAACATCACCAGTAATCTGTCCATGACAACACTACAGTCAAGAAAACACAACACCTCTACTTTCTCAGAAGGTTAAGGAAATGCAACATTGCCACAATGACTCTTAGCAATTTTTACAGCTGCACCATAGAAAGCATCCTATCACAGCTTGGTATGGCAACTGCTCTGCCCAAGACTGCAGGACATTACAGAAAGTTGCCCAGTCTATCACGAAAGTGAGCCTTCCTTACATTGACTCCACCTACACTTTCTGCTGCTTCTGGAAAACAGCCAACATAATCAAAGATCCCTCCTACCCAGGTTATACTCTGTCCCCCTCCCTCCCCTTTCCATTGGGCGGAAGATACAATCAGCTGTATGTACCAACCTCTCGTATTTTAGAGTTAATCTTTCCCTGAACCTCCCCTGTAGCTGTAACACTATATTCTGCATTCTGTTCTATTACCCTGATGCACTTATGCAAGGTATGAGTTGTTTGGTTAGCATGCAAAACAATACTTTTCGTTGTATCTCCGTACATGTGACAATAATAAATTAAATCAAATCATCCCAAATGGGAAAATGGGGCAGTAGGGTTTACTGTTTCATCCAAATGGCAGCAGTTTTGACAGGGCAGCTGATCCTTGCTGGTGCACTGGAGTGTCATCCTAGCAGGAGTGGGGACAGAAATCATAAACACAGTGCAGTTCCTGATCCAGGAATCCAGCCACTAGCTGGACACTGACCCTCCAAGGACCCCTGCTGTTGAGCTCTGATCTAGCTCCCTACCCCAATCCCTGGAACCCAGACCTTTTGACTCCAAGTGCTACCTACTGAGTCACTTTGTTGGTGGGAACTAGACAGAGTATTGCAAATCTCTGGAATATTGTATTCGATCGCCACTTTAAAAAGAGGCATTTGGATGGCAGGAAGCACGGTGAGTTAAACTAGAAATAATGAGGAATATACAATTATACAAATGGTGTCAGAATACCATTTCTCTAATTTGTATGTCCGTAGATCTGACCATCGAAGGCAGAGTTAAATCCCAGCAGAGTTCAGGAGCTGTAGGCAGGTTTTTGGGACCCCCTATAATGTAAGCCATTTGACATTTCAGAAGATAGATGTGGAAATGGCTGGGATTTGATGGCTTGCTGTGCTGGTTCAGTAAACTTTCTGGTAGGCTTGTTGTTGAAATGTTGATGGTGATTATTGCCTCAGAAAGGGCAGCACGGATGATAAAAGGTTTTTTTTCTCCACCCCTCATCCCCATGCTCATTATTGCTGATCTCAGTACAAGGTCACTCGCCCAATCTGCAGTGTTCACAAAGGGACCTGAATGTTGTTCAGATTCAGAGCCTTTGACACTTTTCTCTGACGCTGTGTGATGCAGAGCCGGATAACCGGATTAATAGACAGAAAAACCCAGGGCTGAGTTGGAAGAGTAACTAATGAGGGATATCACAGCTGGAGTCTTATTCGTTTGGGTTTGATCATTTTTAATGTTAGGATTGCACTCTTGGAGGCGAACAGAGTGGAAATCTACTAAGTCCAGCCAGTTCCTACCTTGTATCCCTTCATCCAAGGACATACCTCAGGAATAAAAGCCAGAGTTTGCATTTATATAGGGCTTCTCAAGATCTTAGGATGCCGCAAGGCACTTTGCAGCCAATAAATACTTTTGAAACACAGTCTCCAGTGTAATGTGGAAAGCCGGCAACAATTTGTGAATGGATAGATCCCACATTTAAAGTAAAACAAATGTCTTGGGGATACTGCAGTTAGCACACTGTCTGCAATGGGGAAATGCATTACGCCAAAAGGACATTATAACCACCCTCCTTCATTTAAGCTAAGGTTGTTGGCAGGGGTATTGGATTTATTGACTGACAGCCACTTGCTCCCTTAGAGGGATCGCCCCTCAATTCAAACCGATGTCCCCTCGTGCTAGCCATCTCTATCCGAGGAAGTCCACCCTATCTAATCCTCTGATCATCTTGTATGTCTGTATTAAGTCACCTCTTAACCTTCTTCTCTCTAACGAAAACAGCCTCAAGTCCCTCAGCCTTTCCTCATGAGACCTTCCCTCCATACCAGGCAACATCCTGGGAACTCTCCTCTGCACCCTTTCCAATGCTTCCACATCCTTCCTATACTGCGGTGACCAGAACTGTACGCAATACTCCAAGTGCAGCTGCACCAGAGTCTTGTACAGCTGCAACATGACCTCATAGCTCCAAAACTCAATCCCTGTACCAATAAAACCTAACACACTGTACACCCTTCTTAACAACCCAATCAACCTGGTGGCAACTTTCAGGGATCTATGCTACTTCCCCGTTCTTTCATTCACACTCTCTTGCTTCAGTTAGTCTCTCTCCTCCAAGCCTTTTATGTAAAGGAATTGATCCTGGATTACCTCTAAGCTGTGATTCTGAAATCTCCATGTCCTGAAAGTACTAGAAGTGCCATCTTTGCAATTGCGAAGTGATTGTATGTGTGTATAAAGCAGTGATGGCAATCTGTACTACCCAGCTTGCCACTATTACTGTCCTTTGAGATGTGCAGGAGTCGTCCTCATCGCTAATCCACTATAGGCATCAGGGGTTTCTTTGCGATCTTGAAGAGCAATGAGAGCCTAGATGAGAGAGAATAAGAGAAATGTGCTGCTGATGCAAAACTTGATTTGCATCTGACTGTGCCTTTTAAAAGAAAAACAGATAGTTAGTAGACAGTAGGACACACAATTTGGTTGAGATCGCTTGGTTTAAAGAATGATGTGATACTCCATTTAGTGCCATTAGGCATTCTGCTCAATTTTGTGCTGGCGGATTTCTGTCGGGGAGTAGAATGCATAATATGGTGGGATGATTAACTGCGCCTTTCACTGTCATCACAGCCAGGGGATATTTAAAGTAGCACTGGGACCTATAAGACAGTTTCATGTCAGAGCTGTCTGCCACTGTGAGGACAGACCAGACTGCTTCCAATCTTTGCTGTGATGATTGGCTTGGCAGCAAATGTTATTTATGCAAGGCAGATAATCCCATGTGTTTTCTCACACGAGCGTATCACTCCATACCATTAAAGTGGCTGTTTGTAAAAGCACAGCTACTGAGAATGGCTGCATAGAAACCCTAGGCTATTCAGCCCAACTGATCTGTACTAGTTTGTGGTCACTGTGCATGACTTTTCACATCATTTCATCAAACCCTATCAACCTACACTTCACTTTCTCATTACTTATGGACCGGAAGATGTAGGAGCAGAAATGGACCACTGAGCCCATCAAGTGTGCTCCACCATTTGTTGAGATTGTCGCTGATCAGATAATCCTCAAATCTGCTTTCCTTCTAACCCTAGATTCTGTCACTCATGTTTATCTTAGCCTTGATGGTAGCACACAACCCAGCCCGACAACAGTAAAGAATTCCTCATATTCACTACCTTCTGTGAAATTCCTCCTCATCTCTGCCATAAATTCCTCATTCTGAGATTGTGTCCTGTGATCCAAGACTGTCTCAGAAAGGTTAACAACCTCTCCGCATCTACCCCTAAGAATCTTGCATATTTCGCTATTTGCCTGAGCAGTTCCTTGTGGCATTAGCTACCACATTTGAGCTACTCTGTAGAAAACAGGATATTTCTGAATTTCTTATTGGGTTTTCTTGTAGTTATGTGGAAGCATTGTCTCTATATCTACCCTTTATTAAACCCCTTTCCTTTTATTCTGTCATGGGATGTAGGCATAACTGCCTAGACCAGCAGTTATTGTTTGTCCCTAGTTGCCCTTGAAGGTGGTAGTATGATGCCTTCCTGAATTGTACCTGAGTGCATACCAGTACACTTCTGACTTGTATCCCGAAGATGATGGACAGATTTGGCGAGTCAAGAGGTAAGTTACTTCAGGATTACTAGCTTCTAAACTATTCTTGTAGCCACAGTATTTAACAGACTGTTCCAGTTTCAGTTTCTGAATTAGTGGTAACCCCCAAGATATTGATAGTGGGTTATTCAGTAATGATAATCCCATTGAACGTCAGTTAGGTTCCTTCTCAGTGGGAGATGACCATTGTTGGATCTTCAGTGAATGACTGTTAGTTGCCACCTGTCAGCCCAATCCTGAATGTTGTCTAAGTCAGAGATAACAAGGTGTAGAGCTGCATGAACACAGCAGGCCAAGCAGCATCAGGGGAGCCGGAAAGCTGACGTTTCAGGCCTGGACGCTTCTTCAGGAAAAAAAGGAGTCATGCTAAGTCTAAGTCTTGCTGCATATAAACACGGACTGATCGAGAATCTAAGGAGCTCGGAATGGTGCCGAATATTGTGCTGTCGTCAGTGAGCATGAATTTAGACCTTTATTGGGCAAAAGAGCTGCAGTGTGTTCAGATATGTTGGTTCTGGTATCATTCTTGAAAGTCCTTTCTTGCATTTTCTACATAGTTTTTATATCATTTTTGTACTGTGGAGGCCTCAACTGTGCACAGCACTCTCGCACAGCTCTGTGTGGTCTATCAAATTTTAACATAATCTGTTTGCTTTTGAATTCTGTTCTTATTAAAGAGAAAATGAAAGCAAAGGCAGAACATATTAAGTTTGAAGCTGAAGTTTGGTGAGAACTCTCTTAGCAGGCTGTCTGTTTTAATCCTATTGTCTTTATTGTTTGCTATATTGTATTTTCAAAATGTCCATTAACAAAGAATCTTTTCTTTGCATAGTGCCTTTTGCTGCCTCTGCACATCAAAAAAAGTCTTTTCAGCTATTGTATTATTTTTAGACTGCAGTAATATGGGGAAAGCAGCTGCCAATTCCTGTGCAGCAATCTCCCATTATTAGTCCCACGTTATGGTACGGATAATGCTTCATTAGAATTTCAGAGCGAAGGCAGCTGAAGACACAAGTGCGTGTTGGCGGAAATTGGAGATGTGCAAAGGGGAGCAGCGCACATATCTCCAAAGATGATACAGTTTGGAGCTGGAGGAACACAGCAAGTCGGGCAGCATCGGAGGAGCAGGAAAGTCGACGTTTCGGGTTTACGCCTTTCATCAGGACTGGGGAGAGGGAAGGGAGCTGGGATATAAATAGAGGGGCGTTGGGGCTGGGGGAAGGTAGGTGGGATGGCGATAGGTGGATACAGCTAGGGGGTAGTGGATATAGGTCAATGGGGAAGGTGGGGTGGATAGGTGAGAAACAAGATGGACAGATTGTGTCAGGTTGAAGGAGGCGGGAATGAGAGGGAGGGTTGGGCCGGGGGTGAGGCTGAAGGTGGGGAGATTTTGAAACTGTTAAATTCTATGTTCAGACCATCGGGCTGTAGACTTCCCAGGCGGAGTATGAAGTATTGCTCTTCCAGTGCAGGTGGTGTCATTGTGACACTGGAGGAGGCCCAGGATGGACATGTCACCCAGGGGCTGGGAGGGGGTGTTAAAATGGTTGGCAACCGGAAGATGTTGTCGATTACAACATACAGAGCATAGATGCTCCACAAATTGGTCCCCAAGTCTATGCTTGGTCTCACCGATGCAGAGGAGACCATATTGGGAGCAACGGATATAGTAGACCAGGTTGGAGGATGTACAGGTGAACCTCTGTCGGATTTGGAAAGGTTGTTTGGGGCCTTGGATGGAGGTGAGGGGTGGTGTGTAAGGCCAGGTGTAGCACTTCCTGCAGTTGCAGGGAAAGGTGCTAGGGGTGGTGGGTTTAGTGGGGACTGTGGAGCAGGTGGGGGAGTCATGAAGAGAGCTGTCCCTACAAAAGGCAGATAGAGGTGCGGAGGCAAGCATCTGTTTGAAGGTGGGGTCGGATTGCAGGTGGCAGAGGATGATACACTGGGTGTGGAAGTTGGTGGAGTAATATGTGAGGACAAGGGGTATTCTGGTGGAAAGTGGAAGCGGAGGAATTGGGAGTAGGGGATCACATTCTTGCTGGAAGTTGGGTGAGAGGAGGTGTAGTTTAGGTAGCTGTGGGAGTTGGTTGGTTTGAAATAGATGTCGGTGCTGAGACAGCTCCAAGAGATGGAGACAGAAAGGTCCAGGAAGGGGAGGGAGGTATTGGAGATGGTCTAGGTGAATTTGAGATTGGGGGTGAAAGGTGCTGGTAAAGTTGATGAACTGTCCAAGCTCCTCATGGAAGCATGAGGCAATGCTGATACAGTCATACATGCAATGGAAGAAGAGGTGAGGGATGGTGCAGGTGTAATTTAGGAAGAAGGACTGTTCCACATATTCTGTGAAGAGGCAGGCGTTGCTCGGAGCCACATAGGCACCCCTTTAGTTTGCTCTCTCCTATCGCCAATGATTCTGGAACTACAGGAGGCTGCAGAATGAGGAATGGGGTGAGTCCGTGGAGGACAATGAAAACAAGCGTGAGAATGTTAAAATCCTGGTATTGTCAGGCAAGGCACACGTGTGGGTCAGCAAGCAAGAGGTGGTGAATAAGTGATTGAGAGTAAGGATAGTGAGCTCAAGATTAAAACGGACTGAAGGTTGGGATGCCATTCGGGAGAACACAGCATAGGAATCCAGCTTTGCGCTGGCAAAGCCGTAGATACTTAACCAGAAGATGAGCTGAGTAAAAGGCTGAGATGGGGAATGTTACAAGGTGGACATGAATGGTCTTGGAGATGGGGTAGCTAAGGGATTGGAAGCTCAGGTTTGGGTTCATTAAGACCTCAGTATTGTTAATGATCTGGGTCAGCCTCAAGGCAGTGGTCAGGCTGCTGGCTGGAGTCAGTGGCGAGGGAATGGCATTTACAGTAGGTTCAAGAACAATGGCTTTAATCTTCACAATATTTAGTTGAATGAAAATTCCTGCAATTGACAAGCAACTACCACCAGCAGTATGTTAACTCTTTCCCTGCTAGATCCATGTCCACATGGAAATCGCTGTCTTACTTTGGCACCCTGAAAATGGCCAGATTTTATCTATCACATAAAAATAGCATTAATTTTTGTGTGTTTGACAGAGATAATTATCAGCACTTTTCTGAGGGAATTGATTGTACCCCAAAAATGGGAGCTCACTCACCATCTGATTCAGTGTGAGGTTTGTGAGATCAGCTGGAACTATCAGGGTCCCTTGTGTGGTAGATAATGGAATCTTTGGGAATTGTGTTTCAGACTTTGAAAAGGCATTTGGTAAAGCTCTGCATCAAAAAGTAGGAGTGCCCAGCAATGAAGGGGTTGATGTAGGTTGGCAGTTAATCATGGGGTTTCTAATCTTGACATGATGTGACAGACATGTTCCACAGGTAGTTGAGTCAGCAATTTCTGTTTTTGTTTCAGATTTCTAGCATCCACTAGTTCTTTATTTTCTGACGGCTGTGTTAATGTTGTATCAATTACATTAAGGTAAAGATAAAACAGTCGGTGACTGTTGGTTGTCTTAATATCTTATCGCAAACAAAAAGACTACTTGTGGCACAGTCCCTACCTCAAGTTAGAGGTTCAAGTCCCATGTATTCTAGAAGTCTGTAATAACATTGCTGAGCAGGTTGATTAAAATATCTCCTCGTGGGGCATGTGATTGGTCTACCCAATTCCCTGTGGTTGTATCCATGTCGAGTGCTCCTTGCGAAGGAGAACAAGTACCCATTTATGTATTTGAGACCATCCATGACCAATGGGTATACAGAAATTAGAATAGACCATCCCCTCCCCTGACAAACACAAAGCCATTATTTTGTTTAAATGTGCTAAGCTTCCTTTCACAATTTGTCTTTCTAGAGTTGTCGCTAGTACAGTTTGTTTTGATTTTTTTTCCCCAAAAGGCCCAACAGTGTACTTTCAGCCTCCCATGACTGGTGGAACCACGGGGATTTGAGTGCACCAATCCTGGGAATGCTACTTAATATAGATGTTGGGAAGTCATGTTGAGATTGTGCAGGACATTGGTGAGGCCTCTCCTGGAATATTGTGCACAGTTTTGGTCACCCTGTTACAGAGGGATATTATTAAGCTTGAGAGGGTTCAGAAGAGATTTACTAGGATGTAAAAACCAAAAGAATTGTGGATGCAGGAACAAAAACAGAAGTTGCTGGAAAAGCTCAGCAGCTCTGGCAGCATCTGTGAAGGAAAGAAACAGAGTTAACGTTTTGGGCCCGGTCCCCTCTAGAGTTCTGAGGAAGGGTCACCAGACCTGAAATGTTAACGCTGATTTTTTTCTTCACATTTATCAGGATGTTGCTGGGTATGGAAGGCTTGAGTTATAAAGAAAGGCTAGATACACTGGGATCTTTTTTCACAGGTGTATAGGAGATTGAGAGGTGACTTTATAGAAATTTATAAAATAATGAGGGGTATAGATAGAGTTATCATTCCTTAGGTTGTGGGATTTCAAGACTAGAGGGTGGAGAAAGATCTATAAAGGACGAGGGCAAATTTTTGACAGTGGTTTTTCGCATGTGGAATGAACTTCCCGAGGAAGTGGTGGATATATGTACAATTAATATTGTTTAAAAGACATTTGGACCAATACATGGACAGGAAATGTTTGGACGGATATAGGCCTGGAGCAGGCAGGTGGGACTGGTTTAGTTTGGGATTATGGTCAGCATGGACTGGTAGGACTGAAAAGTCTGTCCCCATGCTGTACGACTCCATGATAAACTTCCTTTCAAGTTTTTATGTATTGATATAGAACTCCAAGGAGCTGTTAAAAACTCTCTTCTAATCAACCTGTTCAGAAGTATTATTACACACTTATGGAACAGGTACGACTTGAGCCCCTGTCTCTTAGGTCATTTTGTTCCTCATCAGTTTGAAAAAAAAAGCAGCTTCGGGAGCACTTCCCGTTTGAATGATTGTCATTCCTTAATTTCTTAATTTGCATGAAAGAGTATGGAGCGAGACAGGGGTGCTTGTAATGTTGTGTTAATGTCCCTCCCTCTGGGCCAGGAGGCCTGGATTCAAGCCCCAACTGCTCCAGAAGTGTATCTCAATATCCCTGAACAGGTTGACTAAAAATAGTTATAAAGAGAGACAGCTGGGGCACGGAACCATTGGTTGGTCGGAAGCAAAGAGGCGTAATAATATATCCGTAAATAAGCCTATCAGGAAAAGGATCTGTGCCTAGTTTCATGTTTCACTATCTGGTTTGGATCCATTTGACATCTGACTGGGATAGCAGCTTTTCACCTTGTGTATTCATGACTTGGACATAAGAATAATGTGTTGCGTATTCATGTTTGCAGATCATAGTAAGCTGTGTTGATAGGAGCAGGGTTACAAAGGCTAGTTGCCAGATTCTGAGTTGATTGCACAGAAGTGTCAAGTCATTTAGTTGCAGTCGAACAGAGACAGACTGGAATGTTATCTCCATATTTAGAGACTAAGAGCTGTGGACAAACAAAGGGAATTAGGCTTCCTTGTGTTGAAAGGAAACCAGTGCAAAATACAGAATATAAGCTCCCAGGCAAGTGAAATGTTGGCTTTTATCCTGTTATAGAAAACAAAAGTGAGATAGCAATGGTCCATATCAAACTCTTTCTGAAGTACTACCTTCATTTCTGAATATCGAACCCCAGGAAGGATATATTGGCCATTGAAGTGTTACAGCACAGATGAAGCAAAATTATTGAGAGCCTAAGGGTTATATTGTGAGGTGATGTAGCAAATTGATTTGTGTTCCTTTGAGTGTAGAAGATTGATGGGGAAGTGGTGATCTCATTGAGATGTTAAAGGTGATGATAGGATTTGATTGCAATTTTATTTTGTTCCATTCAGTCCCATTTTGTAAGAGTCACTGGTACAGCCAGCATTTATTCCAAATTCAAAAGTGCCTATTAGCAGGTGACATTGGGCTGCCTTCTGGACAATAGAGTGTCTCGCTGGCCATTTCAGAGGACTGTTCAAGCCCACAGCAATGTTGGGTTGCTCAGTGTGGACGAGCTAAAGACTGCATCTCTGAAGGATTTTAGTGAGCCATTCCTCAGGTAGATAAGGGGAATTCTAACTGGGAAATCCTAAACAAGGAGGCAAACTTGTAAATTTAAGCAAGACCCTTTTTTTCACTATGTGAAGAGCAATGGAAATCTACAGTCTTCTGGTCCCAAAGGCTGGGCCACTGAAACTCTCAGGACTGAGCTTTTGGTGAGGTTAGGCTGTCAAGACTTTTAGAACAGATGGAGATAAATGAATCCACCGTGATCAATAAAATATTGCAACAGGCCAGAAGGGGCTGAATGTCCTCCTCTTGTTCCCAGTTTCCTGATATCCTGAAGCCTAGTGAGTGGAGGAATGGGGCAGATTTGTGGCAGAGCATAAGTTGGTTCCAAATGGAAGAAGTGTAGGAGGAGTGTGAAGACTAATTGCAATTTTAATATCATGTCAATTATTTTGAGAATTATCACTTTGCCAAAGGTGATATTATTTGACATTCAGTGATGTTACCATAACGGAATCCACTGCTATCAACATCCTGAGGATTACCATTGACCAGATCAGAAACTCAACTGGACCTGCCATTATAAATACATTAGCTATCAAGAGCAGATCAGAGGTTAGGAATACTGCAGCAAGTAACTCACCTCCTGACTCCCCAGAGCCTGTCATGATCTACAAGACACAAGTGAGGAGTGTGATGGAATAGCCTCCACTCGCCTGAGGTGGGTGCAGCTCCAGGAACACTCAAGGAGCTTGACACCATCCACGTGTTTGATACCACATCCACAAACGTCCACTCCCTCCACCACTGACACTCAATAGCAGCAGTGTGTATTATCTACAAGATGCACTGCAGAACTTCTCCAAGGATCCTCAAAGCACTTTCCAAACCCCAACTGCTTCCATCTAGAAGGACAGGGGCAGCAGATACATGGGAACACCAACCCCTGCAAATCCCCCTCCAAGTCACTCACCATCCTGACTTGGAAATATATCGCCGTCCTTCACTGTCACTGGGTCAAAAACCTCCCTAACGGCATTGCGGGTCAACCTACAGCATGTGGATTGTAGCAGTTCAAGAAGATACCTCACCACCGTCTTGGGGGGCAATAAATGCTGGCCCGACCAGTGAACTCATCCCATGAGTGAACGGATTAAAAAAAGCCCTGGATAGGTGGTGGTGCATTGGTAATATCACTGGGCTACTATTGCGGAGCCTTATGCAAATGTTCTGCTATGGGTTCAAGTCATGCCATGGCAGATGTCAGAATTTGAATTCAACAAAAAAAGTCTGGCATCTAAAGCCAGCCTATTGGCAAGCAAGTCAATTGTTGTAAAAATCTATTATTCAACTAATGTCCTTTGGAGAAGGGAATCCGATGTCCTTACCTGGTCTGACCTACACGTGACTCCAGACCCACAGCAATTCGGCTGTCTCACCTCTGTCCTTTCGATTGGTCCTTGGTTGTTTGTCTCATTCTTAGGCAAGCTAGGAAATAGATTACCGTGTGTTATAAATTAGTGAAAAGAAAGCTTACCCGTCGATTGTAACTTTGTGTAATAGCCACTTTCGTATTGTGTTAATTCCTAGATATATCTGATAAAGACAATTGATTGGAAAGCTGGGCTGGCTTCCTGCTGTCTCCGAGCCAATTTTGATTTATTTCTTGGAAGCGATAAGGATAAAACTTGCTGAGCAAACAAATCAGGCACTTTACCCTTACTGCCAGTGCTGTGTGGGACATGCTGTGAGAAATTGACTGCACGCACAATTTGAGAGAATAGTCATCGGTGCTATTCTGCCAAGGTGGTTAAAGCTTCACCCTCTACACAGAATTAGGTGGAGTTCAGAATTGTAGCATGGCTTTTGGCCAAAGATTCTGGACAAAGATTTTAACCCCAAGGAAAGAACTTAGATTTTATGAGTTAGGACAATGATGTAATAATTAGTTTTACAGAGATATTGAGAAATAGTTGTGAAGGTGGGGGACAAGTTACAGCTGTCTCCTTGCACTTGCATTAGTGTGAATTTATCTTTTCAGCTTTGAGCGCAGGGACGGCTCCTGTTTAATGGCTCATTAGACAGATGGCACCTCTGCCAATACAGTATTCCTTCCAGTCAGTACTGCCTGAGTCGATATTTAAACTTTAATCTCCAAAGAAGAACTTGAATCAAAAGTCTTTTGACTCAAAGGCAAGAGTTGGCACTCTTTGAACCACAGCTGACACTTACTTAAGTTTAGACCTTGTCGGTAGAAATGGACAGTTAATGCGGCAGAGATGTCTCTCAGTTGGAGATAACAAGGCATAGAGCTGGATGAATGGAGCAGGAAGGCTGACGTTTCAGGCCTAGACCCTCCTTCAGGAAATGTTTCCTAGGCCCGAAACATCAGCCTTCCTGCTTCCTTGGTGTTTTTGAGGATGGTCCTGTCAGACAGAGCAGTAGGCTGGGATGGCAGGGCTGGATGGGGCAGGGTCTGGTGGTTTTTGGGAGCAGGGAGTAACTTGCCATCTCCGCAGGCAAGAGAGGGGTGTTCGGGAGAAGGAAGCCAGGCCAGGGAGGGCCGATAATGTTCCTTGAAAAGCCAGGACAAGAAACTCCAGCCTACACAAAAATATCGAAACTCAGCAGGTAGGGCAGGAATGATCTGTAGCTTACACGTATTCAGTGCCCACACCTGACAGAAATCTGCGTATAGTTAGTTTGTATCATGTTGAAAAGATTTGCCAATGGCCATAAGAAATAGGAGCGGGAATAGGCTGTTCGGCTGATCTAACACTCCCCAAATCCATTTATCTGCCCTTTTCTCCATTCTTTCAAGATTCCATCTATCTCAGCCTTAAATATACTCAAGGACTCTGCCCCCACAGCTCTCTGTGGCAAGGAGTCCCAAAGACTGTCAACCCTCTGAGAGAAGAAATTTCTCCTCATCTCAGTCTTAGATTGGTGCCGCTTCATTCTGAGACTATGCCCTCTTGTCCTAACCTCTCCCATGAGGGGAAATATCCAAGCTGGCCACTTCATCAACCTCCAACCACAAACTCATAGAAACCTTGAAAATTCTAACAGGACTAGACAGGGTAAGTGCAGAAAGGCTCCACAACCAGTTTAAGGATGTGGCATAGGCCTTTCGGGACTGAGATGAGGAGAGATTTCTTCACCCAGAGAGTGGTGAGCCAGAGAAATTCTCCGTCAGAGAAAACTGTTGAGGCCAAAATATCGAATGTTTTCAAGAAGGGGTTAGATATAGTTCTTGGGGCTAAAGGCATCATAAGGTATAGGGGGAAAGCAAGAGCAGGGGCCTGAGTTGAATGATCAGCCATGGTCATATTGAATGGCAGAGTGGATTGAAGGGCCGAATGGCCTGTCCTTTGTTTATGTTTCTGTGTAAATCAGAACAACAGACACATGGTTGGCCTCCCATCCACTGCCTTTTGTAAACTCAAGTCTGTCCAAAATTCTGGTGCCTGTATCCTGGATTGCAGTTCCCACAGATCCTCTTACTTCAAATCCTCAAACCCTTACTTGCTGTGAGGCCCCTTGTCTCCACCTGCCCAACTGCGTCAGCCAGAGCCCAGTGGTCAGCTCCCTTGCCTCTGAGTCACCGGTTTGGGAGTTCATGTCCCTCTCCAGAGCTTTGAGCATAGAAAAACATGGTGTATATTTCAGTGTAACTCTGAGGGAGCGCTCCACCATCTGAGGTGGCGTCTACCAGATGCTATTGTTCGCTTGTCTGTGAGACGCTGTGGAGCAGCCTGCAGCTTGTTTACACACAAGCTCCTCCGTCTTTAATCGAGAATCAGCATCACCTCGGCTCTGATGCCCGAAGTGACCAAACTCATTAAAAATGTGTGCCTGCTGAATCAAAACAAAAATATTTGAATTCTTCCAGGCGAGCGGCTAAAAGACTGGGATGGACACAAGGTCATCGATCAGATTGTTTAGGCCGCACTGTGTGAAGGTGCTTCACAGCAAAATGGCCAAGGGTAGAGGCAATTTGTCAGAGAGGTCAGGTGCCACTTATAGGGGAGCACACATCTGATGCTAATAAATGGAATGATTGATGAGACAAAGTGGATGATGAAAAGTGCAAAGCACCCTCTACAATGGACTTGCATGTTAATTGGAAGATTTTAAATGCAGCAACCGCACAATATAGATTACTGTTCGAGACTGGCTATCCCAACAGAATGTTAATAGGCTGTGATTTCCAATTTCTCTCTTTCCCTCCATGTGTATGCACCGTTTTCCAAAGTATTTGAAGTGTGAAGCATTGCAATGAAAGCAGGTGGCTGCTGCCACATAATTGGAGCTGAAGTTCAATTTAATCCCACAACAGGATTTGAAATGCGTTTGCCAAAAAAAAATCTGCGCACCTCACCGAGCACATAGGATATTTTAAAGAGCAATCTCCCGTTGAATATGGTCAAATTGTGCGTTGTAACTGGCTCAGATTGAACTCTGACGGGTTCAGTGCTATCTGTTTCAATGGCAAACACGGACGACAGTGGCTGAACTAACACAACGCTGCATGCATAAAACAATTTCATCTCGTCTTTGTTTTTTTTCTGCCTGAACTCTGCGCAGCTTTTATTTTGTTCAATGTTTTAACTCTTTAAAGGCCAGAATCTGTCTTGCATACAAGTGCAATAATGGGTTTCAATACCAATAAGACCTGACAGTCATACCCACAACCTTCAACAGAGGCACAACCAACATGCATCTAAATACTGCCTTCAACCTGCTGAAACCTTCAGAGGGCTTTCCTACCTGACTGAACACTTTACCTAATAGGGCAAGTGGCTGAACGCTGAGTCAAAGAGGTACTTGAGTTAAAGGATAGGGGCTTAGTGGGTGGTATGCTAGAGCCTAGGACCTAAACTGGAACAGACGAGTGATGGAAATTGATGCTGCACAAGACGAAGAGAATGGAGTTCTGAAGGAGGTGACAATTGAGCCAAAAAGGTGCTCACTGCTTCCGATCGGGGAGAGAGAGATTATGTGATTTAGAACGTAGAACATAGAACATTACAGCACAGTACATGCCCTTCGGCCCTCGATGTTGTGCTGACCTGCCATACCAATCTGAAGCCCATCTAACCTACACTATTCCATGTACGTCCATATGCTTGTCCAATGATGACTTAAATGTACTTAAGGTGGGCGAATCTACTACCATTGCAGGCAAAGCAATCTATATCCTTACTACTGTCTGAGTAAAGAAACTACCTCTGACATCTGTCCTATATCTTTCACCCCTCAGTTTAAAGCTATGCCCCCTCGTGCTCGCCGTCACCATCCTAGGACAAAGGCTCTCCCTATCCACCCTATCTAACCCTCTGATGATCTTATATGTCTCAATTAAGTCACCTCTCAACCTTCTCTCTAACGAAGACAGCCTCAAGTCCCTCAGCCTTTCCTCATAAGACCTTCCCTCCATACCAGGCAATATTCTAGTAAATCTCCTCTGCACCCTTTCCAAAGCTTCCACATCCTTCTTATAATGCGGTGACCAGAACTGTACACAGTACTCCAAGTGCAGCCGCACCAGAGTTTTGTACAGCTGCAGCATAACCTCTTGGTTCCGGAACACGATCCCTCTATTAATAAAAGCTAAAACACTCTATGTCTTCTTAACAGCCCTGTCAACCAAGGTGGCAACTTTCAAGGATCTGTGTACATGGACACTGAGATCTCTCTCTCATCTACACTACCAAGAATCTTACCATTAGCTCAATACTTTGCCTTCCGGTTACTCCTACCAAAGTGCATCACCTCACACATGTCTGCATTAAACTCCATTTGCCACCTCTCAGCCCAGCTCTGCAGCTTCTCTATGTCTCTCTGCGACCTATAGCATCCTTCGTCACGATCCACAACTCCACCGACCTTAGTGTCGTCTGCAAATTTGCTAACCCATCCTTCTATGCCCTCATCCAGGTCATTTATAAAAATGACAAACAGCAGTGGACCCAACACCGACCCTTGCAGTACACCACTAGTAACTGGTCTCCAGGATGAACATTTCCCATCAACTCCCACCCTCTGCCTTCTTTCAGCAAGCCAGTTTCCGATCCAAAATGCTATATTTCCCACAATCCCATTCCTCCGCGTTTTGTACAATAGCCTACTGTGGGGAACCTTATCGAACGCCTTGCTGAAATCCAATTCCACCACATCAACTGGTTTACTCTCATCTACCTGTTTGGTCACCTTTTCAAAGAACTCAAGAAGGTTTGTGAGGCACGACCTACCCTTCACAAAACAGTGCTGACGATCCCTAATCAATTTATTCTTTTCTAGATGATTATAAACCCTATCCCTTATAAACTTTTCCAACACTTTACCAACAACTGAGGTAAGGCTCATTGGTCTATAATTACCAGGGTTGTCTCTACTCCCCTTCTTGAACAGGGGAACCACATTTGCTATCCTCCAGTCATCTGGCACTATTCCTGTAGACAACGACGAGTTAAAGTTCAATGCCAAAGGCTTGGCAATCTCCTCCCTGGCCTCCCAGAGGATCCTAGGATAAATCCCATCCCGCCCGGGGGACTTATCTATCTTCACCCTCTGAAAGATTTCTAATACCTCTTCCTTGTGAACCTCAATCCCACCTAGTCTAGTAGCCTGTATCTCAGTATTCTCCTCGACAACATTGTCATTTTCTACAGTCTATACTGTTGAAAAATATTCATTTAGTGCTTCCCCTATGTCCTCTGACTCCACACACAATTTCCCACTACTATCCTTGATTGGCCCAATTCTTGCTCTTGACATTCTTTTAATCCTTAAATACCTATAGAAAGCCTTACGGTTTACCCTGATCCTATCCGCCAACAACTTCTCATGTCTCCTCCTGGCTCTTCTGACCTCTCTCTTTAGGTCTTTCCTGGCTTCCTTGAAACTCTCAAGCGCCCTAATTTAGCCTTCACATCTCATCGTAACATAAGCCTTCTTCTTCCTCTTGACAAGAGATTCCACCCTGCCTGACAGGTACTTATCTAGGACACCCAGGAGCTTTTCCTTGAATAAGCTCCACATTTCTAATGTGCCCATCCCCTGCATTTTCCTTCTCCATCCTATGCTCCCTAAACCTTGCCTAATCTCATCGTAATTGCCTTTCCCCCAGCTATAACTCTTGCCCAGTGGTATACACCTATCCCTTTCCATCACTAAAGTAAACATAACAGAATTGTGATCGCTATCACCAAAGTGCTCACCTACTTCCAAATCTAACACCTGGCCGGGCTCATTACCCAGTACCAAATCTAATGTGGCTTCGCCCCTTGTCGGCCTATCTACGTACTGTGTCAGGAAGTCCTCCTGCACACACTGGACAAAAACTGACCCATCTATAGTACTCAAACTATAGTGCTCCCAGTGAATATTTGGAAAGTTGAAGTCCCCCATGACAACTACCCTGTCTCTCTCACTCCTATCGAGAATCATCTTTGCTATCCTTTCCTCTATATATCTGGAACTATTCGGAGGCCTATAGAAAACTCCCAACAGGGTGACCTCTCCTTTCCTGTTTCTAACCTCAGCCCATACTACCTCAGTTGACGAGTCCCCAAACATCTTTTCTGCAACTGTAATACTGTCCTTGACCAACTATGCCACACCTCCACCCCTTTTACCATCTCCTCTGTCTTACGGAAGCATCTAAATCCTGGAACCTGCAACAACCATTCCTGTCCCTGCGCTATCCATGATTTCATTTGATTTGATGTATTGTTGTTACATGTATCTGAGTACAGTGAAAAGCTTTGTTTTGCAAGCAGTACAGGCAGATCATAACGTACAAGGACATACAGATCATAGGGTATTTAGACAGAGAGCGATTTTTACAGACCTAAAATTGAGGTTTAAAAGTACGGAACGGCTGTAAGAAATGTGAGAGTAACATCTGTTGTAGAGAGTTTCCAATGAGTCGCTCAGTGTCGGTGCCATCTCATTGGCTCCTCCTTTAATCTGCTACTTTTACTCCATCTCCTCCATGATGCTTTAAAACCATGGCCACCTGTATGCTGCTGCTGCTGCATTCCAGCCTTTAGTGTATGTGACAGATTGTATGCTGTCCATTCAGACTGCTGTCTCCCTACGCACGGTGGCTCAGTGGTTAGCACTGCCACCTCACAGAGCCAGGGACCCGGATCAATCACCCTCGGGCGACTTTCTGTGTGGAGTTTGCACGTTCTCCCTATATCTGTGAGGGTTTCCTCCCATAGTCCAGTAATGTGCAGGTTAAGTGGATTGGCCATGCTAAATTGCCCGTAGTGTTCAGGGATGTGTAGCTTAGGTGGGTTATAGGAGGATGGGTCTGGGTGGGGTGCTCTCAGGGTCAGTGTGGACTTGTTGGGCTGAAGGGCCTGTTTCCACACTGTAGGGATTCTATGATTCTAAACTTTGGTTTTATCTCTATTCAAGTCTGGCAATGGTGGCTAGTTATCTCCAGCAGTCCGAAACAATAACCATGATTCCTTTACAACCTGAATTCTCTGATTTGAAAAATAACATTAATGGGATAAGTCATCATTGGCCATGCCAGTATTTATCGTCCATCCCTAATTGCCCTCAGGGTAGTTTAGAGTCAGTCATATTGCTGTGGGTCTGCAATCAGACCAGGTGAGGTGTCTTTCCCTGAAGGACATCAGTGAACTATATATGTTTTATAGCTCTTTGCTCCAGATTTTATTCAGTTTAAATCATGCCATCTGCCCTGGTGGGATTTCAGTCAGGTTTAACACTGCTGTACACTAACCCATGTCACCTGTGAATTCACCATAGTCCTAGAGGAGGATAGAGCTGCTGTTTCTTTAGACAGAGAGACAGAGAGAGACAGAGATGATTGGTGGTCATTTAGTCTGAGACTGTGAATTCCTCAGAGTGATGGGAGAGATTGAGAAGGACAGCCCTTCATGATAACCTCAGCCAGAGCAGGAATTGTACCCATGTTGTTGGCATCACTCTGCATGACAAACCAGCTGCCCAGCCAAATAAGCTAACCCACTTAAGTGCACAAAAGCTGACGTTTCGGGACTAGACCCTTCATCAGAGAGGAGCCTCTCTGATGAAGGGTCTAGGCCTGAAACATCAGCTTTTGTGCTCCTGAGATGCTGCTTGGCCTGCTGTGTTCATCCAGCCCCACACTTTGTTATCTTGGATTCTCCAGCATCTGCAGTTCCCATTATCTCTGAAGCCAACCCACTTCCCACTTATCGCCTTAACCCAACCCTGGTCTTTCAGCAAATAATCCAGTGTTTTCGGTTTCCTTTCTACTGGTATGCTTGTTTCAAAAAAACACTTGGTGTTAAAAGTCCATGCAGAAAAGCTTCAAATACCTTCTGAAATGTGGTTTTTAAAGGCTGGCTGGTTGACTGTTTCTGTTGAATTGTTTTACAGAAGCCGAAGCAAAAAGACTGGCACCCGCCAGACGGCTTTATCCTGGGCCTTTGGATGCTGATCCTGCTCGTTTTCTTCAAAAGCTACGGGCTGAAGCACCTCAAGCACGTATTTTGAGAGACGTAACAGAACTGGCAATGAGAGGGGCTGATTTCCTTGCCCCAGCCCTTCAAGAAAAGATCAAACACTGAAGCCTTTTGACATGATGCACTGCTGTAAATTATTCTTACTTGGTTTTCATGGAGATTTTTTGTATCTATTTTGGGGTGTGGTTTGAGGGTGGCCCGATGGAAAATGGGGTGGGTATGAGGCTACCATGTGTACCAGTTGGTTGTTGTGTAAACATTTGACTGTAGGTTGGTGCAGAGTAAAGATTCTCCTCGAAACAGAGAGGGTCCTACTCCATTTGCATCTAGTGCTAAGTCACACTGTGGTGTTGGATTCAGATTCCATGACCTCCCACCACTGGTGCAAAAAATGCGATTGCACAGAGACTGCATCTATTCCAATGAAGGTGACCAAAAAATAAATGCTTTGAACTGCAGGTTACATAGGAATAGGAGTAGGCCATTCAGCCCCTTGAGTTCTTTCCTCCATTCAGTGACATCATGGCTGATCTGTGGGCTCGCTCCATGTACCTGCCTTTGGTCCATATCCTTTGCTTGACAAAAGATTATCTATCCCCGATGTAAAATTAACAACTGACCCTGTGCCCATTGCCATTTGTGGAAGAGATTTCCACACATCTACCACCTATAATTGCTTGAGATATTAAACTATATTCTGTAATGCTTGATAAATGATGTAGCAATGTTACCCATGAAGTTTAATTCTTCTGTCTCGACCTCTGGCAGTAAGTTTTCAAAAATAAACAAAAACAGGAAAAGGAATCAAATAACGGCTGAAAGGAGTCTTTTTTTTTGTTGCTTTGGAAGGTGAATGAGACCTTACTTGTGCCTGCGCAATCATGTCACCCGGAACAGTTTTCCCCGTGCTCCCCAGCTCACAGCCACAAAAGCATTGACTTTGAGGGACAGCAACAATGCCAGAGGACCTGTCTTTCAGACCACAAATTAAGGCTCCTCCTGCCATCCGAGATTCATGGTAAAGATTCCCTGGCACTACTTTGAGGCGATGAGCCATTCTTTCAAGTGTTCTGGTCAATATTTATCCCTTGAATAAGCCACCAAAATCCTTGACAGATCATTTGTACACCTATCTTTTTGTTCCTGTGACCTTTGTACCTGGAGATTCACTGTTGTATTTGCATGCATAACAGCTGTTGCTGCACTTTGAGAGTAATTAATGCTTTTGATGTGGTGAGACAATATATGAGTAGTTCAATCTGTCTTGATCTGTAAATTTGTTTAAGTCGCATTAACCTATATTTTTTAGAATAATAAAGTCATGCTGAACAGTGTGTACCCACTGGTGCTATGAAAGCACTGTTCAATTCGTTCTACTTTCCCTGTAGCTCTGTATACTTTTGCTTTATAGCTATCTAACTCCCTTTTGAAAATTGCAATTGAATCTGCTTCCATCACCCTTCCAGGCAGTGCTTTCCAGATCACAACAACATGCCTTGCTTTTTAAAATAAAAAGACCCTCCAGCTCCCCTCTGGTTCTTTTGCCAATTGCCTTAAGGCTCTGTACTCTTGTTACCATTGCCAGCGGAAAGAGTCTGTCGTTGTATCAAAGCCCCTAATAACTTTGATTAAATCTCTCCTTGAACAAATAAGTCTGAGTGCCAAGATTATGGGATCAAGTCACCTCATCAGGCTTGAGCTCTGAATACTGAGAAAGTACAGAAATCAGAAATAAGAATAAAAGCAGGTACAATTCAGCAAGTCATGCAGCATTTGTGGAGAAAAAATTCAAACACGGAATGCTGGGGAAGCTCAGAGGGTCTGGCAGCACCTGTGGAGAGAGAAGCAGAATTAATGTTTCGAGACTCCTGTTCAGAACTCAACTGTGAAGCAGAGTCATTACCAGACTTGAAACATTAACTCATCCAGCCTCTTCTGCTCCGACATCACCAAGTCAGAAACAATGCTATTCTTCCCAATATGTTTGATGAACGTCTCTGGTGGCAAGTGGGATATGACTAGCAAATGATTCTTTGCTATGTCTAAGTGGCCTGTGAGGAAGCAGGTTTGTGAATCACTGGTCTAACTGAGGGGCAAAACAGGTTCAGGGATCTGAATTGTACCAGTGATAGTGGGAACTGCAGATGCTGTAGAATCCGAGATAGCAAAGTGTGAAGCTGGATGAACACAGCAGGCCAAGCAGCATCTCAGGAGCACAAAAGCTGATGAAGGTTCTAGGCCCAAAACGTCAGCTTTTGTGCTCCTGAGATGCTGCTTGGCCTGCTGTGTTCATCCAGCTCCACACTTTGTTACCATGGATCTGAATGGCCTTCTTCCAAAGGAGACCACTTGGCCCATCGCCTCTTGGCTAGAGCAAATGAACTGAATTCCAATCAGTGGTCCCATTGTAAATTCCTGTACTTTAGTATCTTCCTGAGAAAGCGTGACGTTGTCCCCCTATTTCACACTGCAAGAACTCCAAATTCAGACACATTTCCTAATCCCGATCGAATCTAATCCCGTCCTTGTCTGTCTTTCACTCAAACTAACTGACTTAAGGTAACATACTTCACTCCTCCTCAGTTGTTAGGAATAGCCGTATGTCCGGATCAAAGTATTTTTGTGAATTCTTTTTAACACCTGATCTGGGGCACAGCTGCTGACTGAATTAAAATTCTATTGACTAATTTGTTGTTATTTTACCTTCAAGGATTTCTTGAGGCCCTGAGCATTGTGATTGTTTTTAAAATCTGCGTTTTTCAAGATATGTTTCTGACTCCAGTCTTTGAGGAATAAGTGGAGGGGAATGTGGTTGAGGTCAGATGTTCTGGGAAATCAAAACTGAACGCTTTAAAGGGGGAGCTGGCACAATTGATATTCTGGGTGGATGCAATCATTGAGGCCAAAAAGCTACTCCTTCTCACCCATCTCGTGAGATAAAGCATCGGGAGGTTTTTTGTTAGATAAGGATATTGAGGGCAAGTGGATGAATGGATTTGAGGCACAGCTCAACGATAATCCTATAGAACATCTGAATAAACTCAAGGGATTAACTGGCCAACTCTTGTTCCTAAGAGATTTGCAACTCTATCTGCCTTGATTTTTCAACCGTTGCCTCAATAAACACGCATCAGTAGCTTTTGTACAATTGGCTAAGTTTATGAAAGTTTGATTCAGTTGCAGTGTTTACTGATGTGCAACTATTATCCCCCTCAGATCTAAACCACGTTTACTTGCAAATAAAACTGTTGTACCATATCTTGTCAATAATAAAAGCAATTGCTTCTATGCAAATTGTTTCTAGATTAATTTACTTAACAAGCGACACTTTAATTAACCCGTCATTTATGTACAAATGATTTATTTGTTCGATACTGAAAGATGATGATGCTGTCAAATCTTTTTATTTGCAGCAAATTAAAACCTTTTGATGGTTATAGCAAGACAAGCTGCCACTGAGCTTTGCAGACGAACCTGGCAGCCTTCCATGCCATCATTGCAGTGACTGGTTAATGTTGTTCCTGTAAACAGTGGCCACTGGCAATGCCATCCCTGAATTATAAAAAAAAGGAATGGAACTGGTGATTACAGTCTGATCTTTACAGTGCAACACTGCCTTGGTGCTGCACCTCAAAGTGCACTAAAGAGCTTTAACCACCCATCTCAAACATTTATTCAATCAAATTTATCACCTTGTTCATCCCAATTAGACTGGTGACCATGTTACTTTCAGATTAGTGACACTGCAGTCAGACCGGTCACTGTCTGTTCTTCTCTAAGAAGCTTCTTAAGAACAACTACTTTGGCCAGGCTTTTAGGCAGCTGCCCCACTATTTCTCTGTGGAGCTTAGAGTCCAAAAGACCAAAATGTTTCTTTCAATACTCTCTTGTGCAATGCTGCGTCTACACTTAAGGTGCTGTGGAAATGCAAGTTGCGATTGCTGTGCAGCTAAACTCCAAACTTGTTTCATTGATCTGAAATGTAGGCAATATATAATCTGACATAAATTCAAAGTGTGACAACTCAGCATATCTTAGGATGCATTATAACGTCCCTAAAGCGGTGTCTGAAAATCCTGTTATGGTTTCTAACTTGGCAGTACTTGGTTTGTATAAAATTTGTACATCGACTTGTGATGTAGAGTAATACCTTCTAGTGCCCCACAGAGACAAAATCAAACACAAATGAAAATAAAAATGGACTTGGAGGCAGAAGTGTTGAGAGCAGTAAAAGATCGGTGAGCAGAGAGAGCATTTTCAGGAAGGGTACATGCACGGGGAGCCAGGTGTGGCAGGTGGCAGCAGGAAGGCAAACACACAAGGTAACAGTGAGAGAATCAGCGACCTGATAGGTGGGAAGGGAGAGGGGCTGTCCATGACACTCACTGTAGAAATGAATGTTGCTAATCTAAGCAGTTTTTTGATGATACAGAACTTGAATATTATTGAAAAGAGAGACCTGTTACTGAAGCTTTATATCTTGCACTCATCAGGAAACATGCAAGGCCCATTGGGACATGCTATTTAATCTCCCCATTGAGCATGGGTTCCCTTGATAACGGACAATGACCTGGCGAGCTGGAACTCATCACCTGAGACCTCTATACAGCAGACTCCAGGGGCTTTTGCGGTGCACTGCTAGTGTCTCCACCTTGGAGCCAGAAGGCCCAGGTTCAGGTCTCAGAGGTGTGTAGTAACATCTTTGAGCAGTTTGAGGGGGAAAAAATGCAGCAGATCCCAGGACGTCTTGTGGTAAAGTGGTAAACTTACTGAGAGGCCCAGATTTGAGACCTGGGTTCAAGTCCCACATGTTCCTGAGGTGTGTAAGGACATCTCTGAGCAGGTTGACTAGAAAATACATTAAGCAGACCTGGTCTGCCTCTCTTCCATGGTTATGTTTGAGCTTGGGTGTTGCTGAAGTGGGAGCGTGTGAGGTCAATCATAGCTACAGCGGAGATATTTCACCATGAAATGCACTTTGGAGAGTCGGTGTAGATTCGATGGGCCGAATGGCGTCTTTCAGTCAGGATTCTATGAGTATCATTGTGGCAACACAGCCATCCCTAAAAAGCTACATTACTTAGAAGCCACCACAGTTTTTGTGCTCTGTAAATCTCAGAGAGACTGAGTTTTGGTCTAAGATAATAAAATGTGAGGCTGGATGAACATAGCAGGCCAAGCAGCATCTCAGGAGCACAAAAGCTGACGTTTCGGGCCTAGACCCTTCATCAGAGAGGGGGATGGGGTGAGGGTTCTGGAATAAATAGGGAGAGAGGGGGAGGCGGACCGAAGATGGAGAGAAAAGAAGATAGGTGGAGAGAGTATAGGTGGGGAGGTAGGGAGGGGATAGGTCAGTCCAGGGAAGACGGACAGGTCAAGGAGGTGGGATGAGGTTAGTAGGTAGATGGGGGTGCGGCTTGGGGTGGGAGGAAGGGATGGGTGAGAGGAAGAACAGGTTAGGGAGGCAGAGACAGGTTGGACTGGTTTTGGGATGCAGTGGGTGGAGGGGAAGAGCTGGGCTGGTTGTGTGGTGCAGTGGGGGGAGGGGACGAACTGGGCTGGTTTAGGGATGCAGTTGGGGAAGTCCACATTGATACCATTAGGCTGCAGGGTTCTCAGGCAGAATATGAGTTGCTGTTCCTGCAACCTTCGGGTGGCATCATTGTGGCACTGCAGGAGGCCCATGATGGACATGTCATCTAAAGAATGGGAGGGGGAGTGGAAATGGTTTGCGACTGGGAGGTGCAGTTGTTTGTTGCGAACTGAGCGGAGGTGTTCTGCAAAGCGGTCTCCAAGCCTCCACTTGGTTTCCCCAATGTAGAGGAAGCCACACCGGGTACAGTGGATGCAGTATACCACATTGGCAGATGTGCAGGTGAACCTCTGCTTAATGTGGAAAGTCATCTTGGGGCCTGGGATAGGGGTGAGGGAGGAGGTGTGGGGGCAAGTGTAGCATTTCCTGCGGTTGCAGGGAAAGGTGCTGGGTGTGGTGGGGTTGGAGGGCAGTGTGGAGCGAACAGGGGAGTCACGGAGAGAGTGGTCTCTCCGGAAAGCAGACAGGGGTGGGGATGGAAAAATCTCTTGGGTGGTGGGGTCGGATTGTAGATGGCGGAAGTGTCGGAGGATGATGCGTTGTATCCGGAGGTTGGTGGGGTGGTGTGTGAGAACGAGGGGGATCCTCTTTGGGCGGTTGTGGCGGGGGCGGGGTGTGAGGGATGCTACTTTTTCGTAACCTATTCCCATTCTACTTTTTCTGGAGCTCCAGGTATTATTGATCAGCAAAAGCCATGATTATTCTGCATTCTTTTAATGGCAATTAGTTCCAGGTTGTACAGTATGTAAATCCATGACAGAGGACAGAGCTTTTAGGTACCTCTTCAGTGATTGTGGAGTGCCTGGACAAGTGCTCAATTGCTTTGAGCAGTTGCTAAGAGCAACCTTCAGCTGTTGGAGTATGGAGTCCTCCACAGAGAGGGATGTGATCACTCACATCTATCTGAGAGGCCAGAGGGGTGAGTTGGTTTATCCTCCTAAGACAGTACCTCCATCAGCACTGCATTGAAATGTCAACCTGGAATATTCCATCAAATCGCTGGGGAGGGTGATTCAACTCAGAAGCATCTGATTCTGGGGTAAGAATGTTATAAACTGAGCTAAAGTGTTGTGCTACTGGAGTCTTACAATTCAGTATTGGAAGTCTTCCCTTAGCCCTTGTTAAATCCTCTGTATTATAACATCCTAATTTATGTATTTTGAAAAATTGTGTTTTCCCTCTGTGATTTCTTCCCTAATCTCTTACAATGGTACTATGTTTGCTGAGCAGATTAGCAGGGAGTGACTTATCTAAAGCGATGCCATACAAGCCACTGTCAAAACTGCAGTCAAATACGAGATTAATATGGTTCGACTCCTTGATTTATTGGCTTCCATCAGCTGTTGCAGTGTTTGCTGAGATTCTCGAGCTGCCATTACAGGATAAGTATTGATCAAATAGAGTGCCGACATTTGAACTAATTTCTTCATTGACTGGATTCTATTAGCATCCTCCAGTTTCAGTCAAAAGGTAGGATTTAGCTTTTGAGTCAGACTGGAATAATACAGGACACTCAGCACAAAGAAACTGGGCTCTGCACCCAGCTTGGGGGCTTATGTTGCACATGAGCCTCCTCCAACCTTTTACATCTCATCAGTATATCCTCTCTCTCTCTCTCTCTCGTGCTTATCTAGCTTCTCTTAAAATGCGTCATTGCTGTTCTATCCAACCCACTCATTGTGCTACAAATTCCACGCTCCTGCCATGTTATGGGTGAAGGCACATCTCTTGAATTCCGGACTGGTTTCGGTTGTGACTGTTCCACATCGAAGGCCCCTCCCCCGCCATTGACTTTGAATTCTGGTCGCCAGCCCACCCCCGCTGGCTGTAAGACCACAAAAAATAGGAAGAGGAGTAGGCCATTTGGCCCTTTCAAGCCTGCTGTGCTGTTCAATAGAATCGTGGCTGATCCATCACTCCCCACGCCCACGTTCCTGGCCTTTCCCCGTAACCCTCAACTCCCCAACTGATAATCTATCTATCTCAGCCCTAAATATAGACAAGAACTCTGACTCCACCAGCAGCAACCCCCCTCCCCCCGCCGACAGCTCTCTTTGGCAAGGGGATCCAAAGACTCACAATCCTCTGAGCGAAGAATTACCTCCACATCTGAGTCTTAGATAGGTGCCTCTTTCACCCGTGTTATGCTCCTCTTGCTCAATGTGGGAGCTCAGGGACACGGCTGATGTCCCTGCCTCCTTCATGTGCAGGAAGTGTGTCCAGCTGCAGCTCTTGTTAGACCACATGACGGCTCTGGAGCTGCGGATGGACTCACTGTGGAGCATATGCGATGCTGAGGGGGTCGTGGATAGCACATTTAGCAAGTTGGTCACACCGCAGATTAGGATTGCTGAGGGAGAAAGGGAATGGGTGACCAAAAGGCAGAGGAAGGGCAGGAAGGCAGTGCAGGTGTCCCCTGCGGTCATCTCCCTCCAAGACAGGTATTCCGTTTTGGATACTGTTGGGGGAGATGGCTCACCAGGGGAAGGCAGCAGTAGCCAGGTTCATGGCACCATGGCTGGCTCTGCTGTACAGAAGGGCGGGAAAAAGAGTGGACGGGCGATAGTCATTCGGGATTCAATTGTAAGGGGAGTAGATAGGCGGCTCTGTGGTCGAAAACGAGACTCCCGAATGGTATGTTGCCTCCCAGGTGCACAGTTCAGGGATGTCTCAGATCGGCTGCAGAACATTCTGAAGGGGGAGGGCGAACAGCCAGTTGTCGTGGTGCAAATAGGCACCAATGATATAGGTAGAAAACAGGATGAGGTCCTACAACCAGAATTTAGGGAGTTAGGAGCCAAGTTTAAAAAGTTGGACCTCAAAAGGTAGTAATCTCAGGATTGCTACCAGTGCCACGTGCTAGTCAGTGCAGAAGTGAAAGAATAGCCAGGATGAATGCGTGGCTTCAGAGATGGTGCAGGAGGGAGGGGTTCAGATTTTTGGGACATTGGAACTGGTTCTGGGGAAAGTGGGACTATTACAAATTGGACGGTCTACACCTGGGCCGGACTGGAACCAATGTCCTTGGGGGTGCTTTTGCTAATGCTGTGGGGGAGGGTTTAAACTAATGTGGCAGGGGGATGGGAACCAAATATTGGACAGAAATGAGGGAGTAACAAAAGCCTGGAGGGAATGAGATAATGAAGACAGCATGACTAAAGGGAAGAGTAGGCAGGGAGCAGATGATGAACACAAAGAGACAGGTGGTCTGAGGCGCATTTGTTTTATCGTGTGAAGTGTAGTAGATGAGGCAGATGAACTTAGGGCTTGGATCGGTACCTGGGAGTATGATATTATTGCAATTACTGAGACTTGGTTGAGGGAAGGGCATGATTGGCAACTAGATGTCCCAGAATATTGATGCTTCAGGAGGGATAGAGGGGGAGGTAAAAGGGGTGGAGGAGTAGCATTACTGGTCAAAGATGATGTCACAGCCGCACTGAAGGAGGGCCCCATGGAGGACTCAAGCAGTGAGGCAATATGGGTCAAAATGGAGCAGAATTCGTAAGGAGAATCCAGCAGGGTTTTCTAGAGCAGTATGTATGTAGTCCAACTTGGGAAAGGGCCATACTGGACCTGGTGCTGGGGAATGAGCCCGGCTAGGTGGCTGAAATTACAGTAGGGGACTACTTTTGAAATAATGACCACAATTCCATAAGTTTTACAGTACTCATGGACAAAGATGAAAGTGGTCCTAAAGGAAGAAATCTAAACTGAGGGAAGGTCCACCATGCCAAAATTCGGCAGGATCTGGGGAATGTAGATTGGGAGAAACTGTTTGAAGGTAAATCCACATTTGATATGTGAGAGGCTTTTAAAGAGAGTTTGATTAGTGTGCAGGAGAGACATGTTCCTGTGAAAATGAGGAATAGAAAGGCAAGATTAGGGAACCATGGATGACAGGTGAAATTGAGAGACTAACAAAGAGGAAAAAGGAAGTGTACAGAAGGTCTAGGCGACTGAAGACAGACGAAGCTTTGGAAGAATATGGGGAATGTAGAGCGAATCTGAAACAAGGAATTAAGAGGGCTGAGGGAACATGAGATACCTTTAGCTCATTGTTAAGGAAAATCCCAAAGCCTTTTATTCAGAAATAAAGAGCAAGGGGGTAACTGGAGAAAGGATTGGCCCACTTAAGGACAAAGAAGGAAAGTTATGCATTGAGTCAGAGAAAATGAGTGACATTATTAACGAGTACTTTGCATCGGTATTCACCAAGGAGAGGGACATGACAGATGTTGAGGTCAGGGATAGATGTGTGCTTACTCTAGGTCAAGTTGACATAAGGAAGGAAGAAGTGTTGGGTATCCTAAAAGGCATTAAGGTGGACAAGTCCCCGGGTCCGGATGGGATCTATCCCAGGTTATTGAGAGAAGCGAGATAGGAAATAGCCAGGGCCTTAACAGATATATTTGCAGCATCCTTAGACACGGGTGAGATCCCAGAGGACTGGAGACTTGCTAATGTTGTCCCCTTATTTAAGAAGTGTTGTAGGGATAATCCAGGTAATTATCGACCGGTGAGCCTGACGTCAGCGGCTGGGAAGCTGCTAGAGAAGATACTGAGGGATAGGATCTATTCCCATTTGGAAGAAAATGGGCTTATCAGTGACAGGCAACATGGTTTTATGCAGGGAAGGTCATGTCTTACCAACTTAATAGAACTCTTTGAAGACGTGACAAAGTTGATTGAGGAGGGAAAGGCTGTAGATGTCATATACATGGATTTCAGTAAGGTGTTTGATAAGGTTCCCCATGGCAGGCTGATGGAGAAAGTGAAGTTACATGGGGTCCAGGGTGTGCTAGCTAGATGGATAAAAAACTGGCTAGGCAACAGGAGACACAGAGTAGTAGTAGAAGGGAGTTTCTCAAATTGGAGACCTGTAACCAGTGGTGTTCCACAGGGATCTGTGCTGGGACCACTGTTGTTTGTGATATATGTAAATGATCTGGAGGAAGGTGTAGGTGGTCTGATCAGCAAGTTTGCAGATGACATGAAGATTGGTGGAGTAGCAGATAGTGAAGGGGACTGTCAGAAATTACAGCAAAATATAGATAGACTGGAGAGTTGGGCAGATAAATAGCAGATGGAGTGCAATCCGGGCAAATGCGAGGTGATGCATTTTGGAAGATCTAATTCATGTGCAAACTTCACAGTAAATGGAAAAGTCATAGGGAAAATTGATGAACAGAGAGATCTGGGTGTTCAGGTCCATTGTTCCCTGAAGGTGGCAACGCAAGTCAATAGGGTGGTCAAGAAGGCTTACGGCATGCTTTCCTTCATCGGATGGAGGGCTACGAGGAGACATGAGAAGTTGTTGGTGGATAGGATCAGGGTAAACCCTAAGGCTTTCTATCGGTATTTAAGGAATAAAAGAATGACGAAAGTAAGATTTGGGCCAATCAAGGATAGTAGTGGGAAGTTGTGTGTGGAGTCAGAGGAGATAGGGTAGCGCTAAATGAATATTTTTCAACAGTATTCACTCTAGAAAACGACAATGTTGTCGAGGAGAATACTGAGATACAGGCTACTAGAGTAGGTGAGATTGAGGTTCACAAGGAAGAGGTATCAGAAATCCTACAGAGGGTGAAGATAGATAAGTCCCCTGGGCCGGATGGAATTTATCCTAGGATCCTCTGGGAAGCCAGGGAGGAGATTGCTGAGCCTTTGGCATTGATCTTTAACTTGTCATTTTCTACAGGAATAGTGCCAGATGACTGGAGGATAGCAAATGTGGTTCCCCTGTTCAAGAAGGGGAGTAGAGACAACCCTGGTAATTATAGACCAGTGAGCCTTACCTCAGTTGTTGGTAAACTGTTGGAAATGGTTATAAGGGATAGGATTTATAATCATGTAGAAAGGAATAAATTGATTAGGGATAGTCAGCACGGCTTTGTGAAGGGAAGGTCATGCCTCACAAACCTTCTTGAGTTCTTTGAGAAGGTGACCAAACAGGTAGATGACAGTAAACCAGTTGATGTGGTGGATATGGATTTCAGCAAGGCGTTCGATAAGGTTCCCCACAATAGGCTATTGTACAAAATGCGGAGGAATGGAATTGTAGGAGATATAGCAGTTTGGATCGGAAATTGGCTTGCTGAAAGAAGACAGAGGGTGGTAGTTGATGGGAAATGTTCATCCTGGAGACCAGTTACTAGTGGTGTACCACAAGGTTCGGTGTTGGGTCCACTGCAGTTTGTCATTTTTATAAATGACCTGGATGAGGACGTAGAAGGATGGGTTAGTAAATTTGCAGACGACACTAAGGTCGGTGGAGTTGTGGACAGTGACGAAGGATGCTATAGGTTGCAGAGAGACATAGAGAAGCTGCAGAGCTAGGCTGAGAGGTGGCAAATGGAGTTTAATGCAGACAAGTGTGAGGTGATGCACTTTGGTAGGAGTAACCGGAAGGCAAAGTACTGGGCTAATGGTAAGATTCTTAGTAGTGTAGATGAGCAGAGAGATCTCGGTGTCCATGTACACAGATCCTTGAAAGTGCCACCCAGGTTGACAGAGCTGTTAAGAAGGCATACAGTGTTTTAACTTTTATTAATAGAGGGATCGAGTTCCGGAACAAAGAAGTTATGGTGAAGCTGTACAAAACTCTGGTGCGGCTGCACTTGGAGTATTATGTACAGTTCCGGTCACTGCATTATAAGAAGGATGTGGAAGCTTTGGAAAGGGTGCACAGGAGATTTACTAGGATGTTGCCTGGTATGGAGGGAAGGTCTTACGAGGAAAGGCTGAGGGACTTGAGGCTGTTTTCAGTTGAGAGAGGAAGGTTGAGAGGTGACTTAATTGAAACATATGAAATAATCAGCGGGTTAGATAGTGTGGATCGGGAGAGCCTTTTTCCTAGGATGGTGACGGCGAGCACGAGGGGTATAGCTTTAAATTGAGGGGTGAAAGATATAGGACAGATGTCAGAGGTAGTTTCTTTACTCAGAGAGTAGTAAGGGAATGGAACGCTTTGCCTGCAACGGTAGTAGATTCGCCAACTTTAGGTACATTTAAGTCGTCATTGGACAAGCATATGGACGTACATGGAATAGTGTAGGTTAGATGGGCTTGAGATCGGTATGACAGGTCAGCACAACATCGAGGGCCGAAGGGCCTGTACTGTGCTGTAATGTTCTGTGTTCTATGTTAATGTTGAATAAGTATTGTGTCCAAGAGTTGGCAGGCCATATTACAGTTGTATAAGACTTTGGTTCGGCCACATTTTGAGTACTGCGTACAGTTCTGGTCGCCACATTACCAAAAGGATGTGGATGCTTTGGAGATGGTGCAGAGGAGGCTCACCAGGATGTTGCCTGGAATGGAGGGTGCTAGCTATGAAGAAAGGTTGAGTAGATTAGGATTATTTTCATTAGAAAGACGGAGATTGAGGGAGGGACCTCATTAAGGTCTACAAAATCATGAGCAGTATATACAAGGTGGATAGCAAGAAGCTTTTTCCCAGAGTGGGGGACTCAATTACTAGGGGTCATGAGTTCAAAGTGAGAGGAGGAAAGTTTATGGGAGATATGTGTGGAAAGTTCTTTACACAGAGGGTGGTGGGCGCCTGGAACGCGTTGCCAGCGGAGGTGGTAGACACAGACACGTTAGCGTCTTTTAAGATGTATCTGGGCAGGTATATGGATGGGCAGGGAGCAAAGGGATACAGACCCTTAGAAAATAGATGACAGGTTAGACAGAGGATCTGGATCGGCGCAGGCTTGGAGGGCCGAAGGGCCTGTTCCTGTGCTGTAATTTTCTTTGTTCTTTCTTTCTTCTTTATTCTGAGACCATACTGTCTGGTCGTAGATTCTCCCATGAAGGGAAACATCCACTCTGTGTTCACCCTTTCAGAATCCTTCATGTTTCACTGAGATTAACTCTCTTTCTTCTAAACTCCAGTGGCTAGAGCCCTGACCTGTTTTGTCTGCTTACCAGACAATCCCTCTGTGCCAGGGTCATCCTTCTCTGAGCTGCCTCTGACATAATGATGTCTTTCCTTAAATAAGGTGATCAAAACTGTTCCAGATGTGGTCTCAACAGCACCTTGTACAGTTGTAGTAAGAGACTTATACCGTTATATACTTCCTCAATCCTCTGGAGAAGCATATTTAGGCTTTGCACGCAGTTGCAGTTTCTCAATTCTGTTCTCATCTCTGCGCATTTACTTCACACCTTCCCCACGACCTATCGGTGTTTCCAAGTGCAAGGTGTTTTTTCTTATTTCGCAGTGCGAGAGGAGCCTTGTCTAGATTGTCACAGATGGTGTGAGGATAAGCACCTGCTGAACATTTAATTTGGGAATTTACTGTGAGCCAGCTAGAGGAAGCTGCCCAGCCCACAGTGGGAGAGCTGCCTTCTTTTGCAATGTGTTGATCAGATTGAGAGATAGAAGACAAGAACAGGTCAGCACAGAGCCAGCCAGGGTCCTGAAGTTAAAATCCGTCCAATCCACTTCTTGGGATAATAGTTGTGCACTGCATTCACCTGTCTGTCATCTACAACAACAACTTGAATTTAAGTAGGGCAGGAGGTGGATACATAATTAGTGGGGAACATGGCCACGGGAGGTATTTGAACAAAAGGTTGAGAATTTTAAAAGCAAGGCCTCAACGGGTTGGATGTCATGCTCTTCCAGTGAGGCCTCAAATGCTCAGATAAAACCAAATTCTTGCACTTCCTGTTTTGGTTTCAGATTTCCAGTCTCCACCACAGATTACCTTCACTGGAATGTTTAATTTGCTGCCACTTCTCTCCCAGGTACGTTGGCCTCGAAGAAGCTCAGCTGTTCTCTCTGAAAGGATTTCCCGTTTGATCTCTCAGCTTGTTCACCTTCATAGTTCCGTTCGCTTCTCCTCTCTGCTCTCTCCATAACACAAAAGCAACCATTTTCCAGTCTCTTGCAGTTTGGAAGAAAAGTCATGCTGGATTCGAAACATTAACTCTGTTTCTCTCTCCACAGAAACTGCCGGAACTGCTGAGATTCTCCAGAACTTGCTTATTTTTGTTTCAGATTTCTAGTATTTGCAGTATTTTTCATTTACCCAAGAAACCAATGCTGTGGACTTGACCAGCCCTGCTTGAAACATATTAAAGAGATAGCCTAGGCTGTAACTCTTTCTTATTTTAAATGTAAATGTCAGGTGCTGTCTTGTAGATGGAATTCGATTGATCAAACTACTCAATGATAAGCAAAACACAATTTATTCAAGCACTATAGTTAAAATGCAACAAAAGAAAGATGAACTTGGAATAACTCCAACTCTCTCAGAAAACTTAACAGAGTAATACATACTAACTATTACTAATGATCTGTTCCAATATAGTAACATCCCATAAACACACCTTTGGTAAAAGGCAAATTCAGAAAATAGATTTTATCTCACATGCAATCCCCCAGCTTTTGGGATTAATTGAGGGAGGGAAAACCAGCTTCCGCTACTTCAAGACCCCAAAAGCAACTGCTGAAAGCTACACCTAAAATCCCTGTTCCTGTGGGAACTTGACCACACTCATTCAGGCTGCTTCTATTATTCTAACATTTTAAGAAAGGCTTCAGCAGTTGTTTATCTCTCAAATACTGTTCGTCACCTGATTCCCAGCCCACCATCTCTCTTTGAAACAAACCAGCATAAAACACACCTGATCACACTAATCCCCCTTTCTCATTCTCTATTTCCTTCCCTCTCTAACCCCACTCTTCTCCACACTGTCTTTGTCTCATTACCCTACACTATTCCCTATCCATCAGTTTGCATTTAATATCACCTCAAACAATTAACTCTCAAGAAGTTTGATCTCATTCAGATTAAAGGAAGCCCCTTGATTGGCAGGTCATCCACCAACCAAAATCTCTACCTGGGTGAACAGTGGCTAGAGTGTGGGCAACCTGTAAACTAAGGCTCCTTCAACAATATCTCCTGAACTCATGATGTCTTATTATCTAGAAGGACAGGGGCAATGGGGAAGAGCCTTCAGGTTCCCCTCCAAGTCATCTGCAGATAGCACAAAGCTCGGTGGGAGGGTGAACTGTGAGGAAGATGCAGAGATGCTTCAATGTGATTTGGACACGTTGAAAGAGCGGGCAGCTTAGAGGCAGATGAATTATAATGTAGATAAATGTAAGGTTTCCCACATCGGTGGTAAAAATAGGAAGGCTATATATTACCGGAATGGTGATAGATTGACAGAGGGAAGAGAACAGTGACATAGCAAGAGCTGCTGACGCTGGAGTCAGAGGTAACACAGTGTGAAGCTAAAGGAGCACAGCACGTCAGGCAGCATCAGAGGAGCAGGAAAGTTGACGTTATAGGTTGGGACCCTTCTTCAGAACAATGAGACCTGTGTGTCTTTGCAGGCCAGTCATTGAAATTAAGTATTGCAAGTACAGCAGGCAGTGAAGAAGGCAGATAGTAGGTTGACCTTCATAGTGAGAAGCGCAGGAATCAGGAGTCACAGTCCAAGGATACAGGGGTGGGGGAAGGGAGAGGGGTGGTGGGGGTACACATTTTAGGATTGCGATGAGGAGAAATTTCTTCATCCAGAGAGTGGTGAGCCTGTGGAATTCTTTGCTACAGAAAGTGGTTAGGCCAAAACATTGAATATTTTCAAGAAGGAATTAGATATAATTCTTAGGACTAAAGGAATTCAAACGGGATGGAATGAAAGTGGGAGCAGGATATCGAGTTGGATGACCAGCCATGGTCATGTTGAAAGGCAGATCAGACTTGAAGGGCCGAATGGCCTATTCTTGCTGCTATTTTCTTATTTTTTTATGTCATGAAGGCAATTGTATTTAGGATGAGCGACAAGTGCTGGCCTATCGATTGATGGCCCCATCCCATGAAGGTGAAAATAAAATCTTGTATCAATGATTTAGAAGAGACGACCAGGTGAAATGTTTTCAGGTTTGCTGAAGACACAGTGCAAAGTGAGAAAACAAACAAGGAAGGGGTATAAAGAAGCTGCCCAGGGATATGGAGCAGTTGGGTGATCGACGAAGTATCATGTAGCATCATAGAATCCCTCCAAAGATCACCCAACCCAGACCCAACCCCCTGCACTCTCCCTGTAATTCTGCATTTCCCATGGCTAATCCACCTAGCCTGAACACAACGGGACAATTTAAAAGGCTCTAATGGACACAGTAACTGCACCCACCCCCAAAGAATGTTCTGTCTAACCAGATAGCAGAAGTTGGTAATTAATGAGGTTAATAGATGTGAATTGGTTCTAGCAAGTCTGGAAGGGAGTCTATATTCCAGCAGCTGACAGTGTTGAATGGTAATTGACGCCTAACCTGCACATTGGCAGAATGTGCAAACTATACAACACAGTTGCCTGAGGCTGCAATCAAACCTGAATCCCTGGTGTTGTGAGGCAGTAGTGCTAACCCACTGTGCTGCCCATGTGGGTCGTGTAAAATGATCTACTTTACTGGGAAGAACAGAAAAGCAGAATAGCTTTTGGGGGCTGTAAATGAGTAAATGTTGGTGTTAGAGGGTTTTGAGGTTTGTTGTGTAAAGAATCTCAGAATGTCATTACAATACAGAGGCAGAAATCCGAATCAAGTCAGGCTTTTCATGTTTGTATTCACAACATGGCAACATTAAACTGTTGAAGACTCCTAGATCTAACCAGACTTTTGAATAAGCAATCTCAGACATTACAAATAATTAATTTCCTCACACTGGTTTTGTATCTTAAACGAAAGGCTTAACCATTTATCAGGCACACAATAACTTTAGCAGAGAGAAAACTAAACAACACCGAATGTTAATTAATGTCTGTGCTTTAAACCTAAAATATTTGTTTTCAATCTCTTTCACATAAAAGACAGGCAAGCAAGCTCCATTGGGGGGAGTAAAGGAAAATTACTTCTAACTCAGCTCTCTACACTTCTGGACTTCTGGCAGAAAGTGTATCAGATTGGGCTGGGAGATTTCAAAGCTTTATGCTATCTCAGCAGCAGCCCAGAACCACCTCAGAGAATATAGTTCAAAAAAGCTTTAATTCTGGTTCCTCCTTAATAGAGTGATCAGCTCTTCTTGAGGCCTCACTTACCATTCACACTGCCATCTGCTGAAACAGGGTGTCTCTTCCAGACTTGCCAGAACCAATTCCCATCTACTAACCCCATTAATGACCAACTTCTGCTATCTGTTTAGACATAATGCTTTTCGGGGGCAGGGGAGGTGGGTGTGATTACTATGTCCATTAGAGTCTTTTTAACAATGGCTCAGCCAACAATTAGCCTCAAGGCCTGGTTTCACAAACAAACAAGGCTTGTTTGGTCTGTTCTTTAACATTTAAAACTGTCCCAGTCATTTCCTGCTCACTATTCATAATTGATAAAAAAAGAAAAATAGAACTAATGAAAAATCAGTGAGGGTTCTAACAATGTTAACCAATGAGTATGGCACACAGTTAGGAAGGCAAGAGGGATGTTTACTTTTTTTGCATGGAGTTACAGCAGAGAAGCAAGGAAGCCTTGCTGAAGTTAGTGATAATGGGAACTGCAGATGCTGGAGAATCCGAGATAACAAAGTGTGGAGACAAAGTGTGGATGAACACAGCAGGCCAAGCAGTATCTTAGGAGCACAAAAGCTGACGTTTCAGGCCTAGAGACTGTGGTGCAGTCACCGGGAGCTAATCACTGGGTCCCTTGGGCAGCACTGCCCCTCTCTCAAGTGACGGTCCCACACCCTAGGGGTAATGAGTGCTGCAAAATCCCAGGATGCCCACTGCCCCAGGCATTGCAGCCTTTGTATTATGAACATCTTCACCCCAAAGGGTTGTGAATTGGTGGAATTCCCTGCCCAGTGAAGCGGATGAGGCTACCTGGTTGAATGTTTTTAAGGCAAAGGTAGATAAATTTTTGAACAGTAAAGGAATTAAGGGTGGTGAGTGGGTGAGTAAGTGGCGCTAAGTCCGTGAAAAGATCATCTATGATCTTATTGAATGGTGGAGCAGGCTCAAAGAGCCAGATGGCCTAATCCTGCTCCTGGTTCTAATGTTCCTAAGTAGAGTACACTGTCCCTGTGTGTAGGAGGCAGACTGTTAGGTTGCCAAGCTGAATGACCTTGTTTTGTAACTAGGCGACTATCCCTGATTCAACAGAGCTACTGGGTACAGTGCCTGGATCGTCAGTCACCAAGGGGCAACTACAGGCACAGCAATGTTTTCCCCACTCCCTCACACCCACAGCTCTCAATGTCTTGACCAACCCCTTGGCCTGTTCAGAACCCACGGGCAGCACAATATGACAAAGATGCAGCTCTGAGATTGGCTCTGTCTCATGTTACAGCTACAAAAATGAAGTAGCACGTTGAAATTGGACAATCTTCTCGACCTCAGTGGGTCCTGGTTGGAGCAAGGATTCACAAATAGCGAGCCTCACACCCAAAATCTCGAGAAGACCGCCCGAACCCTGTCTTCAATCCAATTTGCTGTCAGGATGAAAATCCGTAACAGTTGAAAACGCTGAAAACTCATTCTGAACTTCCCAAAATAGTGTAGATTAATGAGGTGCCAAAAACAGGAAGCAGTTGAAAGGAAAGCATTGCTTCATTATTCAAAAGTTATTTACAAAGATTTAGCTTTGTGCTTAAACTGGAAGCTTTTTAATTAGATTGCACTGCAATAATATTTGCAAGACTATAAAATACCGATAAGCTGATGTGTGTAAATAATAATATAAAAAGCACAGACATTAATCAGTTTACAGCATTTAATCTTCTCCCTGCTAAAGTTATTGTGGGGCTAATAAATAGTTAAGTCTTTTGTTTAAGATACAAATAATACTATAATGAAGGGCAGGAACAATGTCCTGAGACTGAGAAACAAAATTAACCTTTAAGCAGGTTCATGCAGAAGCCACAGGAGACAAAGACCCCATTTTCTCTCAAAGCTTGGTCCATGTTGCATTTCAGGTACTTTCTAATTCCTGCGAGATAAAGTCATGTTTATCCTACTGAGCCATAGGGCTGCTCTCTCGTTAGACAGTGATGACTGGCAGTGGTTTAAGCTGAAGGTCGTCATGCCTCAGGCAAGGGCAGAAGTTGAGAAGGAGAGTTCTTCATGGTAACCTCGTGAGAGGAGGGTAGATGGAAGCAGTCGCGGCTCACAAATAGTTTATAAACCTGGCATTGAGGCAGCACTCAAGGTGACCTGCTGCTTACGCCCTCTTCTGTAAGAGTTCTGCTGTGCCCAGTTGGAGAGAATACTCCCAGAGATTACACAAAAGCAGTGTTAATTAAGCCTTAAGCAAAACCAGAAATTGCTGGAGAAACTCAATAGGTCTGGTAGCATCTGTGGAGAGAGAAACAGAGTTGGAGTGTCAGGCTCAGTGACACTTCATCAGAATTTTAGTTCAATTCACTTTACACTTTAACTCCTTGGCTCAGTTCCTGCCCCCATCTTGTGGGTCAACCCACAGCAGGTTGACTGCAGCAGTTCAAGAAGACAGCTCGCCACTACCTTCTCAAGGGACAACTACGGATGGGCAAGAATTGCTGGACCAGCATGCTACGCCCACAGCCCACAAATTAACTTTAGGCAAAAAAACTTTTATTAGTTAGCTCAGCTGCTTGATACCTTTTAATTCATTATTCATTTTCAACTTATTGGTTTATAGTTTTCATATGGGTTTTTTTTGGCTAACAAGTTATTCATGTTTTCTTCATTCGCATTTTTTGAAGTTTGTATTTACTGTTGTGCCAACCTAGATCTTGTGTAGATGCTGCTGTGTTTCTTGCTGAACAGGAACTTGACAGAGGTCTGACTACATTTTGGAAGGCTTGCAAAGCGTTCTATTCTTTGTTTCCATCGGCAGTGGGATGTGCTGGAAATGCTCAGTGCTTTGGGTGACATCTGTGCAAACAGCGACAGGAGTCAGTTACTTTCTGGAAGAAAAAGCGAAAGAACTGCAGATGTTGTGAATCAGGAACAAAAACAGATGTTGCTGGGAAAGTTCAGCAGGTCTGGCAGCATCTGTGAAGAAAAAAATCAGAGTTAACCTTTAGGGTCCGGTGACCCTTCTTCAGAACTGAGGGGCCTTGGAGTTCAGTTCTGAGGAAGGGTCACCGGACCCGAAACGTTAACTCTGATTTTTGTCTTTACAGATGCTGCCAGACCTGCTGAACTTTCCCAGCAACATCTGCAAGGACTACTGCTGATCAAACATACATTCTCTTTACTAATTCTGGGGTCTAGGCTCGAAACGTCAGCTTTTGTGCTCCTAAGATGTTCCTTGGCCTGCTGTGTTCATCCAGCTCCACACTTTGTTATCTCGTTACTAATTCTCCCTGCTTTGCTGAGTGTTTCCAGCATTTTCTATTAATATTTCAGAATTTCAAAATCTGTAGTACTTAGCCCTATTTTAAATGCTCGATGCTGGGCATGTTTGAGTAGTTAGTTTTAATTTAAATGAGAAAATATTTATCAATCAATGCAAACTGACAATTTTCTGTTAACAAAGCTCACTTGTCTGGATAGAAATAGCATATTAATGCAGGTGAGTGCTGATTTGCTGAATGGTTTTGTCATTTTTAAACTTGAAATGAAACTAGGGGTTGTGCCACAATTGTATGTCACTGAGACTTTGCTATATTCTCATTTGGAAAATAGCACCGTGTGAGATTCGGGTCTGTTGGATGTTTTCAAAGTGGAGTTGGTTCTATAATATGAATGACTGAGATGTGTGTATGTGCCTGACAAGGTGATGGCTGCACAGTGTAGCACAATGAAACCTGTGTTTTCAGTGAGCTTTACAATGAAAGGCCTGGCATAGTGTTTATTTCATTTTGCCATGTGTCTGTCTGTGCTCTTAGCTCACCAGTTTTATTTGCTACACTCCTTTTGTTTACTGCCTATTTGCTGGGCTGTACATTGTTGACCCTGCTTTTTCTGTATCTCAGTCACTTAATAAGTTTCAGCTTCCCCTTCCCTTGCTCTGAATATGCTTCTTGTACAGATCCCACCTTCCCCAGATTTGGTCCTGATGCCACAGAAACCTGATGCCCTCCCTCAGACGCTAGCTTTCTGGCACGTGTTCAATTGCTCCATTCTCCTGTTTCAATGCTCATTAGTATAAGAGGGTTGGGAGTAAAGTTGAATTAGAGGGTCTTGTCTTTCAGTCTCCTTCAAATCTGTTTCCTGAAATCCATCTCCATTCCTGTTTTTGTTATTTCGACCAATCTGGACCATGATCTCTAGCTGAATGCATTCCCCTGCAGCTGCTCTACCCATCCTGCCAGTCCGCTCCCCGATTATGAAATCCTCCAACATCACTGCTTTTCTCGGTAGACAGACAGGAGGCTGGAAGGACACAACAAGCCAGGCAGCATCTGGACGAAAGGAGCAGCCAACGTTTTGGATGTTACCCTTCTTCAGGACTGGATGTGGGGGTAGGGTGAGCGGCAGATAAAGGCGGGGGGGGGGGGGGTTAGCAGAATGGTGACACCATGGTACGACCTAGTTGGTCGATGGGAGAGATGAATCCGGTTGGTAACTGGAAGGGGAGGGTCAATGGGTGGAATGGAAGGGAGGAAGTGGGGCTGGAAAGGGAGCCAGGGAATGGGTGAAAAGGTTATTTGAAATTGGAGAATTGGTGTTAAGTCCTCCAGGCTATAGGGTGTGCAGGTGGAAGATACGGTGTTAACAAAAACAAAGTTGGTGGAAAAGCTCAGCAGAGCTGCCAGACCTGCTGAGCTTTTCCAGCAACTTTGCTTTTGTACCTGATTTATAGCATTTGCAGTTCTTCTGTTTTTTATCTGGAAGATATGGTGTTGTTCTTCAAATTTGTGTTGCCAGTCACTGTAACACTGGAGGAGGCTGAGGATGGACATGCCGGAGGGGGAATGGGGCGAGGGTTTGAGTTGAAATGGGTGATGACCGGGAGGTTAGGTAGGCTGTTATAGGCCAGGCATAGATGCTTTTCTATTCTTCTTTCTCATCCTGCTCCTACAGTGCAACTGAGCTGTCCATGATGCTTCTCTCTGGCTGCACTCTTGCTGACGAATCATTGCCCTCTCTGTATCTATCGCAAGATAGGCTCAGAGCAGCCCCCTGCCTGGTTTCCATTCCCTGGTTGCTTGTTCATTGCTAACTTACTGTGTGACCACCTCTCTAAACATGCTGCGTACATAGTCCCCTTGCCCTGCAGATGCACAACTGGGATTCAAGCTCCGTTACATGAAGTTCATGCCTGGGCAGTTGGTGACACATCTTGTGGATGTGTCCATCTGGGACACAGTGTGTCCATGATGTCACACATTCCAATCTGCACTCTACTTTGCTGAACAGACCTGCCATCCCCTAACTTTAAAAATGATTTATTACAAATGTTCAAAAACTTATCAGTCTACACCAATCAGCTTCTTCATGTGTGCTGAAGAGCCAGCCACAACGAGCTGTTTCCAGCGTGGACTGCCCTCTTGTACTGTTTGCAGTCTCTCAAATTGCTCCTCTCTCTACAGAGGGGCTTCCAAATCAGGATGGTGTGTGAGACTTGGAGGGCAACTTACAGGTCAGCATTTCCCCATGCTTCTGCTGCCCCTGCCCTTCTAGATAGTACAGGTGTCAAAGATCATTGTCACAGAGGACTGTGGAGGCCAAGTCATTGAGTGTACGAAGACAGGCCTTTAAGTATAAGAGTTGGGAAGTCATGTTGCGGCTGTACAGGACATTATTTAGGCCACTTTTGGAGTATTGCACTCAATTCTGGACTCCCCGCTACAAGAAAGATCTTGTGAAACTTACAAGGGTTCAGAAAGATTTACAAGGCTGTTGCCAGGGCTGGAGGGTTTGAGCTGCAGGGAGAGGTTGAATAGGCTGGGGCTATTTGCCCTGGAGCATTGGAGGTTGAGGGGGGACCTTATGGAGATTTCTAAAATCATGAGAGGCACGGATAGGGTTAATAATCGCGGTTGTTTCTTCAGGGAAGGATGGTCCGAAGTTAGAGGGCACAAGTTTAAGGTGAGAGGAAAGGTTTAAAAGGGACCTGAGGGGCAACAGTTTCACGCAGAGGGTGGGGCGTGTATGGAGTGAGCTGCCAGAAGAAGTGGTGGAGGCTGGTACAATTACAACATTTAAAAGGTATCTGTATGGGTATATGAACAGGGAGGGTTCATGGGCCTCCTGCAGTGCCACAATGATGCCACCCGAAGGTTGCAGGAACAGCAACTCATATTCTGCCTGGGAACCCTGCAGCCCAATGGTATCAATGTGGACTTCACCAGTTTCAAAATTTCCCCTTCCCTAACTGCATCTCTAAACCAGCCCAGTTCGTCCCCTCCCCCCACTGCACCACACAACCAGCCCAGCTCTTCCCCCCCACCCACTGCATCCCAAAACCAGTCCAACCTGTCTCTGCCTCCCTAACCAGTTCTTCCTCTCACCCATCCCTTCCTCCCATCCCAAGCTGCACCCCCATCTACCTACTAACCTCATCCCACCTCCTTGACCTGTCCGTCTTCCCTGGACTGATCTATCCCCTCCCTACCTCCCCACCTATACTCTCCTCCCCACCTATCTTCTTTTCTCTCCATCTTCGGTCCGCCTCCCCCTCTCTCCCTATTTATTCCAGAACCCTCACACCATCCCCCTCTCTGATGAAGGGTCTAGGCCCAAAACGTCAGCTTTTGTGCTCCTGAGATGCTGCTTGGCCTGCTGTGTTCATCCAGCCTCACATTTTGTTGTCCAGGGCTTAGAAGGATATGGGCCAAACGCTGGCTAATGAAAACTAGATTAACTTAGGTTATGTGGTTGGCATGGATGAATTGAAGGGCCTGTACCTGTGTTGTACATCTCTACAACTCTAAGAAACATAGGTTTTTTTTAGGTAAGGGGATTGAAAGTTACAGGGAGAAGACTGGAGCATGAGGTTGAGAAACATAGCCACAATGAAATTGTAGTGCAGACTCGACGGACTGAATGGCTTCATACTGCTGCTCTATCTTATGCTCTTAAAGTTGTAAGTTTGGGAGATTCTAATGGGGCAGCATAGTGGCTCAGTGGTTAACACTTCTGTCTTACAGCACCTGCAACACAGGTTCAATTCCACCCTCAGGCAACTATCTGTGTGCAGCTTGTACATTCTCCCTGTGTCTGCGTGGGTTTCCTCCCACAGCCCAAAGATGTGCAGGTTAGGGTGGGTTGGCCGTGCTGTGCAGGGCAGGTGAGCTGCCCATGGGAAATGCATGGAGATGGGCCTGGGTGGAATGCTGTTCAGAGGGTCGATGTGGACTGAATGGCTTGCTTCCACACTTTACGGATTCTATAATGAAGAAAGCACTTAATGGTGTCTTTTTGCCTCGTGCACTTGATACTACCAACCCTAATTTCTTTTCTGTTTGCTGAAATTTATTTCTCCGGAATGCCTGAGTGGACACATTGGTAGCTATCTTATCTTGATGGTGCCTTGTTTTCAGTGCTCCCTACAAGTGAAGATCTCGCACATACGCGGTTCATCTCTTGGGCTGCACATTATGACTGCAAAGCTATTGATAGCGGAAGGTGCTGCTGATTTATCAGAGTGTGTCTCACCAGCTGATACAGAGGATATTTTATTGATGAGGCTGTGTTGGTGTTCAGCAGAACTGGCAGACTGTGAACTAAAGTAGGGCCCTGAAAGTCAATGGGATGACATGAGCTACATTATTGCAACAATTAGTGCCTTGTGATGATCTATGTTCGTACACATGGACGGAGCTGTGATTTCATTGCTGCAGAAGTCCATTAATTGCGGAATATAAATGGCAGCAAGCAGTTGTGATCTGTCAAACAAACAAGGAGCTTCAGTTGTTGTTTATTACCATTTTAATATCAGAAGACAATTCAGAATGAAAACACAGCTTATTTGTGGGATTTTTTTTGTGCATATATTTTGTTGTACTCCGCTCTGGGTGAAGTCACCCAACCCTTTCTGCAATGTAGATTCCACTTTCATTAGCTGCCCCCTTAGACCTTACACTGCACCGCAGTACATCCCGAGGTGTGGCAACGTGGGATCAACTGGATGGATTCCATCCCTAACACCTCTCCTTCCTCCAAGTTCAGGACAGCTTACGGGCCCTCTCTCTCTAGCTCACCAACCTTTAGAAGTTCTTCCAGCCCATGTCCACCTTTGGGCCACTCTCCAGACCTTTCCCTTTTCACGCTGCATCATATTCCCAGCTACCACAAGATTGTTACGGTGCAGGAAGCCATTCAGCCCATTGTGCCTGCACTCACTCTATTTCCTGGGGCCAATTTCCTGCCCTTTCTCCATACCTCGGCTCTCCATTTCTATCCATATGACTGTCCAATGCCGCTCCTGAATGCCTCAATTGCACCGGCCCCCACTACATTTCCAGGCAGTGATTTCCAGGCCCTAACATAGGACCATAAGAAGTGACAGCAGCAGGAGGCAATTCAGCCCCTCAGATCAGCTCCACTATTGGATGTGATCATGGCTGATATCATCTTGGCCTCAACTCCACTTTCCTGCCTGCTCCCCGTAACAATTCAATCCACTACTCATTAAAAATTGATCTATCTCATGGAGTCATTTCTCCTCATCTCACCTTTGCTTTGTTTGCACATCAGCCCCAGGGCCCATATATTTCATGGTTTCCCTCTGCAGATGTTGTGCCAACTTTGCAGCCGTTCCAGGGCTCCCAGTGGGCACTGCATGCAGGATCACAGCCTCCACCAACTTTGTTACTACTACTACTTTGACTCAACTCTCACTAGTTTGAGCACCGCTTTACCTGAGGGCCTGTACCATGCTGGAGAGAAATTTACAAGTAATTAGCATTTACTGTTTAATGGTACATTAGCCTTTATCTGAAAAACTGTGTGGTAGAAATTATGCTGCAGTATTTAGGGGTCCAGTCTGAAATACGCATTCATTTTTGCTGAAGACACACTGGCCTTGGAGTGGATACAGTACAGATTTGCCAGAATAATTTCTTGGCTTAATGTTAAATTATGGTGTTTGTATATGCTGTGCTTCTATTTGTGTGAATGTAGCAGCTTTAGGAGCAATCTATTTGAGGATTTTAAGATAATTAAAGGATTTGAACAGTGTGGATAGAGACAAATGATTTCCTCTGTTGGACACAAGGGAGCATAAAATTAGAGATGGCTGTTTTCAGAATTCTACATCGAATCTCTACAATATGGAAGAAGGCCATTCAGCCCATCAAGTTCACAGAGACCCTCAGAAAAGCATCCCACTCACGACCACCCCTTACTCTATCCCTGTAACCTGCATTTCCCATGGCTAATTCAGCTGGCCTGCACGTGCCTGGGCACTAGGGCAATTTCCCATTGCCAATCCAAACTAACCTGGACATTTCTGTACTGTGGGAGGACACAGGAGCACCCAGAGACAGGGAGAATATGGAAGTTCCACACAGTTACCCAAGGCTGGAATCAACCCCAGCTCCTTGGTGCTGTGAGGCAGCAGTGTTAAGCACTGAGCCACTGTGCTATTCCATGAACGGTAAAGTGTAGACTTCTCTCCCTCAAAGAAACGTTGAAGGTGGACGGCAGGGATGCAAAATTTCAACACAGATGCCTGTTTGTTACGTACCACTGTGAAGGATTACAGAACCAGGTTGAAGAGATGCAGTTACATACAGATCACTAGACACAGCGGTATGAAACGCTGATTGATGGTCCTTTAATCCTTAAAACAGCAGAAGTCGGATCTGAGTCTTACCCCACACACTTTTATTCTTCCACACAGTAATTTCTCACAATGCAAGGCGTCCTTGGCAGTCAGGAAGATTAATTAGAGGCTATAATTCTGAGCTGCCTGTGGTATTTGGTTAAAATGTCAGCAAAAGTTCAAAAGTGACATGTTGGAGCCCAATGAGGTAATAAATTCCTACTGATACAAATAACATTACAGGTCAGTGATTGGAAAGGAACCATCAGAAGTATATAAAGACAAAACACTTGTGAGGGTCGCAAAGGCTGCAGCATTAATTAAACTAAAGTCAATAAATCAAACAAAGTTCCTTCTGGGTTCCCTATATTAAAAAAAAGGATTATTTTGCTCCTACATTGGGCCTCATGAGCTTTCAGAATTGAGAGATCTGCAGGAGCGGCCGTCATGTCATCTCCTAACAAAAACAAAGTTGCTGGAAAAACTCAGCGGGTCTGGCAGCATCCGTGAAGGGAAAAAAACAGGGTTAACGTTTTGGGTCCTGTGACCCTTCCTCAGAAGGGTCATCTCTTAACGTTGCAACTGTCCTTCCACAGCGTTTCACCAGCCACACAAGCCGGTTATTGTGGTCTTTTTTCTCTGGCAGGAAGCCAATTTGAAAGAGGATGAGGAAACTGTCCTTTGGGTCTGGCAGCTCCTGCTGATTGGTCAGGTGCGCGCCCATGTTTGGGTCTCCTTGCCTTCAGCCCTGCCTCACCTCCTCCCCGCCTCACGCTCTGTGTGATTGGAAGTCAAGGATGCGAGCTCCCATTCCGGTTGGTGGAAGTGGATGTTGTATTTCCTTGCCCACCTGGTGAACGCATGCTTTTCCGTGATGAACCGGTGATGGCTCCCCTTGCGGCCCAGCTCGTGCGAGATGTACATCGTGCACTCATCGATTCCTGAAGGCTCGTAGTAATGGTATGGCACGGAGCGGTGAGCGGGGTCCCTGAATAACAGAATACCATGTTACTGTGCAGGTTCACATATTCTCCCTCACGATGGCAGTGATTAGCTCGCAGAAATATTTCAACGGTTACAAAAAATTTGGGCTTATCCTGAACCTGCGAAAAATACCTCCTTCCTTCATCCAACTGTCTTTGTTGTCTGTATACAATTGAAAATTGTTGAACCCAATACTGAGTCTACAAGACTGTAAACAGCCAGTCAAACATAAATTAGAAATTAAATACTGTTCTAGAGTGAGTATTTCAAATCTTGCAACTTGCTCAAAGACAGTTACCATGGATTGTTGAAAGGAAATGCTAAAATTAATATTGAAAATATGAATGTGTGGCAGAAACCTGTTGGGGTGAATGCGTGCTTCTATGCTATACTTTCTATGGAATGTATATGGACTTGCAGAAAATATTTGATAAGAAGGTCTCTTAAGAGGCTTGTAATGAAAATGCAGGCCTCTTGTTATAAGTGCAAAGGGAATGAAAGTTGGCTGATTTGACAGGAAGTAAAGATTTGGAATAAATGAGTGTAACACAGGAAAAAAAAGGATTAAGGGTCTAGGCCCGAAACGTCAGCTTTTGTGCTCCTGAGATGCTGCTTGGCCTGCTGTGTTCATCCAGCCTCACATTTTATTATCTTGGAATCTCCAGCATCTGCAGTTCCCATTATCTCTGTCTTTGTTGTCTGTTGTTAATCCATTTTGGAGCTGGAGAATTCGGTGAGCCTTCCCTCCAAAGGCCACCATCAACTGGTTGCCCCACAGTCATAGAGATCTACAGAGAATAAGGCCCTTCAGCCCATCAAACCTGTGTCAGTCCACAACAACCACGAAACTATCCTAATCCTATTTCTCAGCACTTGATCCACAACCCTGTGTGCCTTGGCATCGCAAGTGAACATCTATACACTTTGTAAATGGTATGAGGGCGTCTGCCTTCATCATCCTTACAGGCAGTGAGTCACACAGCATAGAAACAGACCCTTCGGTCCAACTTGTCCATGCTGACCAAGTTTCCTAAACTAAATTAAACATGATCGGCATTCTTCTACAGGGACCTGCTCTCTGCAAATAAATATGTTTCAGCCTGTCCCAATGTTTTGGATAAAATAAAAACTGAAAAAACTGCAGATGCTGTAAATCAGAAACAAAAAACAGAAATCACTGGAAAAGCTTAGCAGGTCTGTTAGCATCTGTGGAGAGAAATCACAATTAATGTTTCAGGTCGAGTGACTGTTCTTCAGAACTGAGGAGCTCTGAGGAAGGGTCACTCTTCCTGAAACGTTAACTTTGATTTCTCCCCACAGATGCTGCCAGACCTATTGAGTTTCTACAGCAATTTCTGTTTTAATTCCCAATGTTTTTGAATTAACTGCAAACTTCGGGCATCTCTAGTTCCATTGTTGTGATCATTGGAAGTTAACCAAAGAACAGTCAAACTGGACTTAAAGTGTTAACTCTCCACAGATGTTGCCAATCCTGCATTTTCTGTTTTTAATTGGCATTTTTGTGTTTATCCTAATCAGTGCAAGGCATAAAGCTTTGGTAAAATGTCTGTGTTTTCAGAAAACTCCAACCTTTTTATTTATAAGATGTAAATCCTGAGTGACATTGGTGTCAAATCAGTTATCATAGTCGAGTTTCAAATTTACGGATTTCTTGCCTTAAATAAATTTAAATCCCCAAACTGCAGATGTAGGATTTGAATTCAAAGCTGTGGGTTGTTAGCCCAGGCTTCAGGTTCACTAATCTACTTAACAAAACCATTCAACAGTCCACCTCCACTACTGTTCTGAGCTATTCGTTCATGCATCTTCAGTCCCACGCCTATGGGGTTGATTCAGAAATCTTACAAAACTTCTCAGACGTATCTAGATCAAAGACACAAGTGCAATACTGCTGCCAATGTATGTATCTTGCAAACAAATAAAAGACCCCTTCAGATTCTGTAGATCCTGCGATGTAGTTTCGATGTCCTGCACAATGAATCTCTAATTTGTCCTGTTCTAGGTCACAATTTATGAAAGTTGCAAAAGGAGGTATTCAGTCCATCATTGACTGTGCTAGCTCTCTATACGAACAACACAACTAGTCTCACTACTCAGTTCTCCCTGCAATCCTGCAATTTATTTTCCTCCGGGTGTTTATCCAACTGAAAGCTATGATTGGTATTATCTCCATCAGAACCACCAGCATTTCAGACGTTATCACTCTGTGGATTAAACAGCTTTTCCTCATCTTGCTGTTGCTTCTTTTGCCAAGCATACTGTCCTGTGCATAATGGCCTGGAATGCAACTGCTCTGCCCAGGACCATAAGGAACTAAAAGGTGGTGTGCACAGCCCATACCATCACAGAAGCCAACCTTCCATCCATGGACTGTATTTACACAGCTCGCTGCCACGGAAAGTCAGCCAAAATCATCAATGACCCATCGCACCCGAGTGACGATCTCCTACAACCTCTTCTGTCAGGCAGAAGATCAAAAGCCTGAACAGACTCACCATCAGGTTCAAGAACAACTTCTTCCCTGCCATTATTAGACTGATGAATGGCCCTCTCTAACTTCAAATAATGTTGGTCTTGTTAATGGCAACTGAAAGAACTGCGGATGTTGGTAATCAGGAGCAAAGACAGAAGTTGCTGGAAAAGCTCAGCAGGTCTGGCAGCACCTGTGAAGAGAAATCAGAGTTAATGTTTCGGGTCCGGTGATCCTTCCTCAGAAGGGGTTCTGAGGAAGGGGCACTTGATTTTGTTAATAGCGATCTTGCTTTGCACACCTCCTACGTGGTGTAACCTATAAGCCTTACTCAGTCCAAGTACCCTATACTCTGTATGGCCTTGCTTACTATGATCTGCCTGTACTGCTCACAAACAAAACTCTTCATAATACTTACGTAGACATGACAATAAATGAAATGAAATCAAATCAATCACTGCCAATGGAGACTCTCTCAATTTTGAATACCTCCATCAAATCACCACTATTTTATGGAGAGCAGTCCCAGCATCTCCAACTTATTCATGTTCTTGAAATCCCTAGAACCATTCTCACTAATCCTTTCTGCAACCCCTTCTCATTTTTTTTTCAGAACTGTGATGCCACGATTGCAATGTTAAGCTAATCCAGCAGTGTGAACCACACGATTTCCAAATCCAAAGTCCTCTCATATTCTGTGTGCTAATCTTCCAGAAATTCCAGTGCAGTCCAGCTCCAGGGTCTCCTTCTTCCTGACCAGAACCATGTACAGTATGCCTGCTGCGTTCACACTAAAGCACTGTCCAAGCAAGTCATCAAGTCATACGATCACCCAGCACAGAAACTGCTCCTTTAGTCCAGCCCACCCATTCCAACCTTGTTTCCAAGGTAAACTAGACCCACCTGCCCGCATTTGGCCCATATCCTTCCATACCTTTCCTATTTATGAACTTATCCAAATGTCTTCTAAATGATGTGACTATACCTGCATCCACCACTACCTCTGGCAGTTCATTCCACACACGGACCACTCACTGTGTTAAAAAAAATTTATCCCTTATGTCCTTTCTAAAAAATTCTCCTCTCACCTTAAAAATATGCTCCCTAACTCCCCCACCTTATGGATAAAACTCGTGTCATTCATCCTACCCAAGCTCCTCATGATTTCATAAACCTCAACAAGGTCACCCCTTAACCTCGTACACTGCAGTGAAAGAAGTCCCAATCTTTCCAGTCTATTTCTATAACTCAACCCCTCCATTCCTGGTAACGTCCTGGTAATTCTTTTCTGAACCCTTTCCAGTTTAATAACATCCTTCATGTAGCAGGATGGCCGGGACTGCACATATTACACCAGAAGAGGCCTCACCAACATTCTGTACAAACTCAATGTGACGTCCCAACTCCTACTGTCAAAGGTCTGAGCAATGAAGGCAGGCATGCTAATTCTTCTTTGTTCTTATTCACCAATCCCCTTGCAATAAAAACAAAACTAAGGAGGCTGGAATGAAAGCAAGGAAAAGAAAACAGCTGGGAAAACTCAGGAAGCGTCCATTCTTAAAGCAGGAAAGAGATAACTGCCATAGAGGGAGTGCGCGGAACAGTCATCAGACTGATTCCTGGGAGGCAGATTTATTGTATTGGCTTGACTGGGCCACTTCACAGAAGAGATTCCTGGATTTAGGGATCAGACCATAGAACAGATTCCTGGATACAGGGATCACCCCACAAAAGAGATCCTTGGATATAGGGATCACCTTATAAAACAATTCCTGAGATAGTACACTCCCACTTATGGAAAAGATATCAACAGAAGATCATTTCTGTGCTGCTGCCTCTCAGTCACTTCCTGGACCATCAAGGTCATTTCAAGGCTCAGCGACTCGACCTCAAGGTACTACAGGGGAGACAGAGGAAGGAGAAAGTGATTCAGTTGGGGCAGCCCACTGGCCAGATGTAGCACAAGATACCTGCCTGTGGATTTTTAGTTGGCAGAAATAAAGCAAAGATTTACAGGTGCAGTAACAGAACTAGCTTGCTGAGTTCAGAAATAAAGTGAGATCATAAGTTAAGATAACTCTGATTCTCACCCTCTGATTCTTGCACTCTGATTCTCGCACTCTGTTTCAGCCACTCTGTTTCAGCCTATCTGATTCTCGCCCTCTGATTCTCGCCCTCTGATGCTCCAACTCTGATTCAGCCACTCTGTTTCAGCCACTCTGTTTCAGCCACTCTGATTTTCGCCCTCTGAGTCTCGCCCTCTGATTCTCGCCTTCTTATTCTCGCACACTGTTTCAGCGACTCTGTTTCAGACTTTCTGATTCTCACCCGCTAATTCTTGCCCTCAGATTCTCGCACTCTGTTCCAGCCACTCTGTTTCAGCGATATTGTTTCAGCAATTCTGTTTGAGCCACTCTGATTCTCGCCCTCTGATTCTCGCACTCTGATTCTCCCACTCTGTTTCAGCCACTTTGTTCCAGCCACTCTGATACAGCCACTCTGTTTCAGCCACTCTGTTTCAGCAACTCTGTTTCAGCCACTCTGTTTCAGCCACTCTGTTTCAGGCACTCTGATTCTCGCTCTCTGTTTCAGCCACTCTGATTCAGCCACTCTGTTTCAGCCACTCTGTTTCAGCCACTCTGATTCTCGCCCTGTGATTCTTGCCCTCTGATTCTCGCACCCTGTTTCAGCCACTCTGTTTCAGCCACTCTGATTCTCGCCCTCTGATTCTCACTCTCTGTTTCAGCCACTCTGATTCAGCCACTCTGTTTCAGCCACTCTGTTTCAGCCACTCTGTTTCAGCCACTCTGATTCTCGCCCTCTGATTCTCGCCCTCTGATTCTTGCCCTCTGATTCTCGCACACTGTTTCAGCCACTCTGTTTCAGCCACTCTGTTTCAGCCACTCTGATTCTCGCCCTCTGATTCTCGCACTCTGTTTCAGCCACTCTGTTTCAGGCACTCTGAATAAGATAAATCCCAGGTAATAGGGTCCAGACAGAATGAAGAATCTTACAAATGAATATACCGGGAGTTCTGTACAAAGCCGCAGCTACAGATGTCAGTAAAAGGCAGTCTGATAAGAGACGTCTGGGAACAGGCTGCCTGCAGTTTGTAGTTTAGCAAGAATTGTAAGAAAAGTATGATCCCACAATAACAGAGATAAATGATAAGGTAAACAGAGAACAAGATTATATTTTGTAAAACCTTCGGAGTTCGGGCAACCCCACTGAGCAGGGAAAGTGATTGAGTTTCAGTTTTATTAATGGAATTCAATTAGATGTTGTCTTATTAAATAGAAGAGTTAGTCTACACTAGAATAGGGTCAGTAAATTTCATCTTCGATGTAATCTCCTGTTAAAAACACACTTACAGACAGCATGTGAATGGAAGGAGATATACTTGCAGTGGCAAGACAGAGGGACTGTGTTTACAAGACCTTCTGAGGTCAGGCGGGACAGAAGCTTCTCACAACTTATTGGCTAAAGAGTTCTAACATTAGGTGTGACCATATAACTTTTAATCTAATTCACTTAATGTTAGAACTGACATTATGAATTACATAGCAATTGGCAGTAATTAGTATCTTTTTGTATCAACTGTGATTAAGATAGTAGGAAATATGAGTGACAGAATTTGATAAGGATAGCAAGGAACACTGAATAACATAATTCAAACAGTTAAACCAAGCGGAGGCTTGGGGACCGCTTTGCAGAACACCTCCGCTCGGTTCGCAATAAACAACTGCACCTCCCAGTTGCAAACCATTTCCACTCCCCCTCCCATTCTTTAGATGACATGTCCATCATGGGCCTCCTGCAGTGCCACAATGATGCCACCCGAAGGTTGCAGGAACAGCAACTCATATTCCGCTTGGGAACCCTGCAGCCCAATGGTATCAATGTGGACTTCACCAGCTTCAAAATCTCCCCTTCCCCCACCGCATCCCAAAACCAGCCCAATTCGTCTCCACCCCCCACTGCACCACACAACCAGCCCAGCTCTTCCCCTCCACCCAATGCATCCCAAAAGTAGTCCAACCTGTCTCTGCCTCCCTAACCTGTTCTTCCTCTCACCCATCCCTTCCTCCCACCCCAAGCTGCACCTCCATCTCCTACCTACTAACCTCATCCCACCTCCTTGACCTGTCCGTCTTCCCTGGACTGACCTATCCCCTCCCTACCTCCCCACCTATACTCTCCTCTCCACCTATCTTCTTTTCTCTCCATCTTCGGTCCGCCTCCCCCTCTCTCCCTATTTATTCCAGAACCCTCACCCCATCCCCCTCTCTGATGAAGGGTCTAAGCCCGAAACGTCAGCTTTTGTGCTCCTGAGATGCGGCTGGGCCTGCTGTGTTCATCCTGCCTCACATTTTATTATCTTGGATTCTCCAGCAGCTGCAGTTCCCATTATCACAGTCCTTAGAGATAAGCAAGTCTGGTAAATGTCTTAGAAAGAGTATAACAATTAACTTTGGAACGTGAGTTAAAGGGGTATGTTGTAAGATCCCAAGGCCAGATGATAACAATGCCTGGTAAATATCATGAGATCATGGGGAACCTAGGGGTGTCCACAGTGGGGTCCATCATTATACAGGATTGGATGTATACATTAGGGGAGTGGAACAATGGCATCAATAGAACACAGAACAGTACAGCATAGTACAGGCCCTTTGGCCCACGATGTTGTGCTGAACTTTTACCCTAATCCTAAGGTCTATCTAACCTCCAACCCTACCTTATACTATCATCCATATGCCTATCTAACAGCCACTTAAATGCCCCTAATGAGGCCGACTCCACTACCCTCTCCGGCAATGCATTCCACACCCCTACCACTCGGGCCCAGGTTCAAGTCCTGCCTGCTCCATGGCTGAGTAAGGACTTCTCCAAAAAATATGTTGAAACAGTTGTATGAATAAGTGCATTTTTGTAAATCTCTGTTTTATGATGTGCACAGGGGAGAAACATAACCATTATTCAATGAAACACTTCTGCCTTTGGTACAAGCAATGGCAAAACACTCCCTGCTTCTGCTAAAGAGTTCATCCATGATTTACCAAAAAAAAATTCTTGCAAGGCTCCTGATGACAGGGTAAAACCTGAAACAGTGGATTAATGCAGAAGCTGTCACAACAGGAAGGCGTTATGACTTGTCCTCATTTTTTTGACAATTAAGGATGAAAACTGCAAATTAGAGCCCACATAAACCGGAGCTTCTGTGTGTAACACCTTCCTGCCAGTCAATCAAGCTGTGGAACGCATTAATAAAATACGTTAAATTTTCAGAATTGCACTGGAGACAGACTTCATTTTAGATAGTGTTGTTAATGAGTCTGTAGTTTATTTGTGGTTAATGACAGACATTCAGGAAGATGTTATTTTATGAAAACGACCTTTATTTAAGTGTAATAAGTTTGATTATACCTTCTAATCTCAGTATTGTATATATCTTTGACAGACCTGGCTCAGTAGTATTGAGGATTGTGGGCTCAGAGACGTGAGCACATAATCCAAATTGCTAGTTCAGTGCAGCGTCGAGGAAGATTGGCACTGGCCCAGATGCCATTCTGATGTTAAGCCTTTAACACAAAATGATGTGAGTGCAGGGGCACTGAACTCTTCCTCCAATTATATGTGAGTTTAATTAGACCACACCTGGAATGCTTTGTGCAGTTTTGGTCTCCTTAGAACATAGAACAGTACAGCACAGTAGAGGGCCTTTGGTCCATGATGTTGTGCCGGACTTTTACCCTAATTCAAAGGTCGATCTAACCTCCACCCATACCTTATAATATCATCCATATGCCTATCTAATAGCTGCTTAAATGCCCCTAATGAGGCCGACTCCACTACCCTCTCCGGCAATGCATTCCACGCCCCGACCACTCTCTGAATAAAGAACCTACCTCTGATGTCTCCCCTATATCAACCTCCACTCACTTTAAAACTATGCCCCCTCATAATTGCTACCCCCACCCTAGGAAAAAGTCTCTGGCTGTCCACTCTATCTGTACCTCTGATCATTTTGTACACCTCTATCAAGTCACCTCCCATCCTTCGTTGTTCTAAAGAGAAAAGCCCTGGCTCTCTCAACCTTTCCTCAGGAAACCTTCCCTCCATTCCAGGCAACATCCTGGTAAATCTCCTCTGCACCTTTTCCAACACTTCCACATCTTATCTCTTTTCTTAAGAGAATACAAGAGATCCCATGATGATGATAAAGGGAGTGGAGGCGCTTTCCCCAGTACTCCTGTAATGATTTACTTCTCACTACTAAAACATGAGAGATGGAGTTTAATCTTGGTAAATGCGAGATATTGTATTTTGGTATAAAAAAAACAGGCGGCAGGGCTTATACAGTTAACGGTAGGGCCCTGGGTAGTGTTGTAGAACAGAAAGATCTACGGATTCAGGTACATGTTTCTTTGATGTTTCAGCCATATATGGACAGGGTGGTTAAGAGGGTTTGTAGCATGCTTGCCTTTATTGCTCAATTCTTTGAGTACAGGAGCTGGGATGTCATGTTGAGGTTGTACAGGATGTTGGTCAGTCCTCTTCTGGACTACTGTGTGCAGTTCTTGTTGTCCAGATGTAGGAAGGATATTATTAAGCTGGAGAGGGTTCAGAAGAGACTTACCAGGATGTTGCCAGGTATGGAAGGTTTGAGTTATAAAGAAAGGCTGGACTGGCTGGGACTTTTTTCACTGGAGTGTAGGCGGTTGAGAGGTGACGTTACGGAGGTTTATAAAATCATGAGGGATATAGATAGGGTTAATGGTGGGTGTCTTTTCCTTAGATTGAGGGATTTCAAGACTAGAAGGCATATTTTTAAGGTGAGAGGAAGGAGGTTTAACAAAGACATGAGGGGTAAATGTTTACACAGGGAGTGGTTCCTGTGTGGAATGAAGTTCTTGTGGAAATGTTGGATGCAGGTACTTTCAATGTTTAAAAGACATTTGGATAACACATGAATAATGAAGGTTTGGAGGGACGTGGGCCAAGAGCAGGTGGGTGTGACTAGTTTAATTTGGCATTCTGGGTGATATGGACGGTCGGACCGAAGGGTCTGTTACCATGCCTGATGAGTCTGTGATCACATTTTCATTTGTGTGACCTTGCTGTATGCAAATTGGCTATTGTGTTTCTTTAATTCTGACAGCTGCAGCCTTTTAGACGTTCCTTAAATAGCTGCAACAATGGAATTCATGCTCATATTCTGTTGGATGCAGTCACAGGTGAACGTAAGCCTAAACGATTTCCCTTCAGTTTAGTATCTTGACTGAGCCATGGTGTGTACTATACCCACAGTGCGATACAACAACTCCCCTAGGCTTCTTCAACAGCGCCTTCTAAATCCGCAACGTCCTCAATATACAACGACACAGGCAGCAGGGGTATGAGGACTCCGTCAGTTTGAAGTTCCCCTCCTAGAAATATCAACATGCCTTGCCTAACACTGGGTGAGAATACTGCAACATTATGAATAGGACCAGACCATTCAGCCCATCAAGCCTGATCCACCATTTATTACAATGATGATTGATTGAGCATTTTAATGCCTTTTACACAACTATCCCGCATAACACTTTATGCCACTGACAAAATAAAATTCCATTAACCTCTACTTTAAACATACTCGGCATCTACCAGCTCTCTGGGGTATGGAATTCCAAAAATTCTGAGTAAAACAATTTCTCCTCAATGTGATCCTAAAAGGCACGCCCTCATTTTTAAATTGTGCCCCCTTGTTGTAGACTCCCCAGCCAGGGAAATATCTTACTTGCATTTACCTGGCTTATCAAGTATCTTGTGGGTTTCAAAGAGATCGGCTCTCATTAGTCGAAACTTTAGAGAAACGTTTGCAAAATCTCTCTTCATAGGCCAGTCCTGGTATCCTGGGAACAAATCTAGTGACTGCCTGTTGCATTTCCTCTATTTCAATAATATCTTTGCTGAGATAAGGAGACCAAAACTGCATAAAGCCCTGAAGGTGTGGTCTAACCAAATTCCTGTATAATTGGAGCAAAGGTTCACTGCTTCTGCACTCACATTGTTTTGTGATAAAGGCTAACATTCTGTTCAACTTTCCAAAAGCTTGATGCACCTGCAAGTTCACCTTCAGTGGCTAATTGAGAAGGATACCTTTGTACATCAACGCTTTCTAACCTCTCACCATTTAAAGACATACTTCAAGAATCAGTTCTTCCTGCCAAAATGGATGATGTTCTATCTTTCCACATTGTTTTCGAAAACCCGCAGAATCCACATCTTAATGTCCCAGACGGTGTACCTACTCCCTGTGGCTATCAGAGTTTTACCATTGCCTTCTCAAGGGCATTTAAGAATAAGCATTAAAGCTAGCCTTATCAAAGGCTCTCAAATCCCTCGAATTGTTAAAGAAAGCACCAGCAGACCAGAAGGTTGTACTATTGATTGGCAGTCTATGCTGGAGCAACTGGGGGCGTGACATCCACAATAGTCCGAGTCTTCATCTTGAGTGTTGGAATCACTTTGGTACAATCGCTTTGGTGAAATTTGCTGAGATTGAGGAATTAAAACATCCTGCTTAATAGTAATGTTCTTCAGGGCTTGCACACTGTGTTACAGAGTGAGAGAGTCACGGATAAAGGGCCTTTGGCCCATCATGTCTGTGCTTGTCAAAAACAACCACCTAACTATACTAATTTCAAATTCCAGTTTGTGGTCCAATAGCCTTGACATTGCAAATGCCCATCTAATACTTCTTAAACATAACAAGGGTTTCTGCCCATACCACCCCCAAAGGCAGTGAATTCCAGATTCCCACATCCTCTGGGTGAAAGAGTGTTTTCCTCACATTCCCTCTAAACCTGATGCTCCTTACCTTAAATCTTTTCCTGGGTCATTGATCCCTCCATCAGGGGCAAAATCCCTTCCTGTTGGCCCTACCTCTGCTCAGGATCAGGCTATGATGTGCACTGGCCAGTTTGTTGGATATTTTATAAATTTCAAATCAGTCATGACCTCATTTATAAAGGTGCAACTTTTTTTAAACACAGTTTTAAAATATCCCTGCAATCACTAACTACCAGCATTCTCACTTTCACCTCAGCTCCTACCCACTTTTGAGGCGTCTGTTCATTTTGCTCTGAGTCAACACCCAAGCTTCACCAATCCAGTACAGTTCAGTTACCGCGCTCACCTTACTGAATGCAGAAAAATTAAAACAATGAACACTGCAGGCTGCCCAGAAAGAGGAAGTCACCTTAAAAGCCTCATGCTATGACACCAATGTCAGTTGGTACTGACCTGCAGTGGTTCGGTGGGACCATGCCATAGACATCAATTCTGTCGCAGATTTCAAGGGCGATGATCATGGTGAACCAGCCAGTACTCAACCAGGAATTGGAGGCTTTCCTAGAAAAGAAACACCTTGTTTTTTTTTTGGATCACCACACATTTCGCAGCAGACAATCGGCTGGCTATGATGGACACCAAAGCAGCTGCTGTACAGAGTAGGGGAATCTGCCAGACTCAAGTCTTGGACATCCAAAAGTATTGGATATGGCTGAGGGGACAGCACTGCTCCCCCTTTCCCCTGCATCCTCTGAATCACAGGGCTGTGAGTTTAAATCCTAAAGACTGGAACACAGGTTCCCCTTGACTCTCCAGCGCAGTACTGAGGGGGTGCAGTCTTGTCGCAAATATTGCCTTTCTGGTGAGACATTAAACTCACGGCCTCATCTGTACTGTCAGTTGGATGTAAAAGATCTGACAATGCTATTCAGACACGAGCAGAGGAGACCTGCCCGCTGTCTGGCCTATATTTACCAAGATACACTGGGTACCCCAAAACTCCAAGATGGCGGTGGATTTGCAGTGGGGCGTGCGGGGTCCTGCTCCGGGCTTGTCTACGAATACTTTCCTTTCTTTCAGGGTTTTTTTTTCTTCTTTTGCTACTCCTGTTTCTTAGCTTGATCTATTTTACCTTAAGTGAGGTGTGAGTTTGTGTAGCGCGGAGGAGATCAGACCAGCGCAAGGGAGGGTGGGAGCAACATGGCGGCGAGAGACGTTCCTGATGCTGACGGCGGTCCTCCCGAGTGGTGGTGACAGCGAGAACAGGCTGCCTGGCGGGGCTGGTGGTTAACAGTGGCAGCAGGCAGGCTGTGGCACTGGCAGTAGCAGGAACAAGCTGCAAGATGGCAACAGCATGCAGGCCTGGGTGGCAGCAGGGGATGAGCTCAAACCTACAGCAGGGGGCTGGAGGGGTTTTTGACAGGCCTTATGAGGAGTGTGAGCACAGCATGGCCAGGGCCTTATGGACTGTTAACTGTGTTTCTTTGCTTTTCTACTTTTTAGCATGAAATGTTGAACTTCTTAAACTTAGTTTTTTCTGCTTTGTTTCTAAGATTCCTTTGATGTGATTCAGAGGTTGCGTTTTGAGAGTCTGATGAATGAACACAGTGTTACTTGAAATTTCTTGTTTTTACTTCGAACACACTAATTGAAAAGCTGTAGACAGACTGTAGATGACAGCATTAAGTGGCAGCAGCTGATCACACCAACATTGAGAGAGAAAAATCTTGTATTTTGGTCACGTCTATCACATCCTCAGGATGTTCCAGTGCACTTCATGTGCCAAGGGCTTTCAGACTGCATTCACAGTCATTGTGGAGGTGCTTAAAAAAAGATATATAAGGTTTTCATTTATTTATACATTAAAATTGGAGGTGTAGTGGACAGCGAAGAAGGATACCTCAGAGATACAATAGGACCTTGATCTGATGGGCCAATGGGTGGCAGATGGAGTTTAACATAGATAAATGTGAGGCGCTACCTTTTGGAAAGACAAAACTGGGCAAGACTAACACACTTAATGGTAAGGTCCTGGGGAGTGTTGCTAAACAAAGAGACCCTGGGGTGCAGGTTCATAGTTTCTTGAAAGTGGAGTTGCAGGTAGACAGGATAGTGAAGAAGGTATTTGGTACACTGGCCTTTATCGGTCAGTACACTGAGTACAGGAGTGTTTTTGTAGCTGTACAGGAGAGGCCACTTCTGGAATACTGTGTGCAATTCTGGTCTCCCTGCTATAGGAAAGTTGTTGTGAAAGTTGAAAGGGATCAGAAAAGATTTCCAAGGATGGTGCCAGGTTTGGAGGGTTGGAGCTAGAGGGAGAGGCTGAATAGACTGCAGCTATTTTCCTCGGAGCACTGGAGGCGGAGGGATTACCTTACAGAGGTTCATAAAATCATGAGGGGTATGGATAGGGTAAACAGACAAGGAGTTATCCCAACTCATCCCTCTTGATCTGAAATCTGAAAGAAAAAGAGGAATTGCTGGAAAATCCCAGCAGGTCTGGCAGGATCTGTGGAGAGAAATCAGAGTTAACATTTTGGGTCTGGTGACCTTTCTTCAGAATGTCGAATGAGTTGGAGGATGAAGTGGAACGTAATCAGTGGGGGAGGAAACATTAGGACAGCTCTGAGCCAATGTGCAGTGCTGCTGTTGGAGTGCGAGGTTGAGAGCAGGCATACAGCACTGAGCGTGGATCTCAGAATGCAGCAAAAGCAGCTCTCTGAGGAGCTCCGACCATCACAGAGATACCCATGACCTCAGGTTGATACAAAACATGAAGGATAAAAGCTGAGTCGGGAGCGTTGCTTTTTGTTTGTTCAGTATTTTCCTCTCTTTGTTTAATATTCCTGAATTCAATTCCTTCATGATGTTAGCCACTGGTGTACAGATTACTTCTTGTCTTTGCACATCAGGCAGCTAAGTACATTTTGGGTGGATTTTCTGGTGTTGAAGGTGATTAGGAGATTTTAAATTGTCAGTCGAGAGACACTATGTTCTCTGATGTGGGTTAGAAGGGAGAGGCAGCCCACAAAAAGCCTAGTCTTGAAATTTGACCACTCAGGGATGATATTAGGAGGCATTTCTTCGCACTGAGTGTACTGTAAACGTGAAACATTCTCCCCAAAATGCTGCTGAGGTTCAGGGGTAAATTACAATCTCCAAACCGAGATGGCTACATTTTTGTCAGCAGGGTTACTGAGGAATGTAAAACCAAGTGGTTGGATGGAGTACAAATCAATCAGGAATTAAATGATGTTGAGATTAAGCTCAAGGGGCTAATTAGATGAGACTTGTTCCTTTGCTGAAGCTCCCCTCTCTTTCTTGTCCATATACAAGCGCATGAACTTACAAATCAGGAGCAGGGATTTGCCACTAGACCCGTGCATCTGCTCTACCATTCATTGACTGTAAGCTCAATTCAACATCCCAAGTACCCCGATAACCCTTCACCCCTTTGCTTAACAGAAATCTCTTCATCTTTGGCGCCAAACATTCAAGGAACACTGCGTTCAGTTCTGGTCTCCCTGCTGTAGGAAAGATGTTGTGAAACTTAAAAGGGTTCAGAAAAGATTTATAAGGATTGAACTCCATCTGCCATTTATCTGCCCAACTCTCCAGTCTATCTATATTCTGCTGTAATTTCTGACAGTCCCCTTCACTATCTGCTACTCCTCCAATCTTATTGTCATCAGCAAATTTGCTGATCAGACCACCTACACCTTCCTCCAGATCATTTACATACATCACAAACAACAGTGGTCCCGGCACAGATCCCTGTGGAGAGGTCTCCAATTTGGGAAACTCCCTTCTACTACTACCCTCAGTCTCCTGTTGCCCAGCCAGTTTTTTATCCGTCTAGCTAGCACACCCTGGACCCCATGTGACTTCACTTTCTCCATCAGCCTGCCATGGGGAACCTTATCAAACGCCTTACTGAAGTCCATGTATATGACATCTACAGCCTTTCCCTCATCAATCAACTTTGTCACGTCCTCAAAGAATTCTATTAAGTTGGTAAGACATGACCTTCCCTGTACAAAACCATGTTGCCTATCACTGATAAGCCCATTTTCTTCCAAATGGGAATAGATCCTATCCCTCAGTATCTTCTCCAGTAGCTTCCCTACCACTGACGTCAGGCTCATCGGTCGATAATTACCTGGATTATCCTTGCTACCCTTTTTAAATTAGGGAACAACATTAGCAAGTCTCCAGTCCTCTGGGACCTCACCCGTGTCTAAGGACACTGCAAAGATATCTGTTAGGGTCCCGGCTATTTCCTCTCTCGCTTCCCTCAGTAACCTGGGATAGATCCCATCCAGACCTGGGGACTTGTCCACCTTAATGTCTTTTAGGATACCTAACACTTCCTCCTTCCTTATGTCAACTTGACCTAGACTAAGCAAACATCTATCCCTAACCTCAACATCCGTCACGTCCCTCTCCTTGGTGAATACCAATGCAAAGTACTCATTAAGAATGTCACCCATTTTCTCTGATTCAACGGATAACTTTCCTTCTTTGTCCTTAAGTGGGCCAATCCTTTCTCTAGTTGCCCTCTTGCTCTTTATATATGAATAAAAGGCTTTGGCATTTTCCTTAACCATGTTTGCCAGCAATATCTCATGTCCTCTCTTACCCTCTTAATCCCTTTTTTCAGATTCGCTCTACGTTCCCGATATTCTTGCAAAGCTTCGTCTGTCTTCAGTTGCCTAGACCTCTCGGTATGCTTCCTTTTTTCTCTTGGCTAGTCTCACAATTTCACCTGTCTTCCATGGCTCCCTAATCTTGCCTTTTCTATTCCTCATTTTCACAGGAACATGTCTCTCATGCATGCTAATCAACCTCTCTTTAAAAGCCTCCCACATATCAAATGTGGATTTACCTTCAAACAGTTTCTCCCAATCTACATTCCCCAGATCCTGCCGAATCCTGGTATAGTTGGCCTTCCCCCAGTTTAGAACTTTTCCTTTAGGACCACTCCCATCCTTGTCCATGAGTATTGTAAAACTTACGGAATTGTGGTCGCTATTTCCAAAGTAGTCCCCTACTGTAATATCAACCACCTGGCCGGGTTCATTCCCCAGCACCAGGTCCAGTATGGCCCCTTCCCGAGTTGGACTACATACATACTGCTCTAGAAAACCCGCCTGGACACACCTTACAAATTCTGCTCCGTCTTGACCCCTAACACTGAGTGAATCCCAGTCAATGTTGGGAAAATTAAAATCTCCCGTCACCACCACCCTGTTTCTCCTACACCTTTCCATTATCTGTTTACATATTTGTACCTCTATCTCACGCTCGCTGTTGGGAGGCCTGTGGTGCAGCCCCAACATTGTTACTGCATCGTTCCTATTTCTGAGTTCTACCCATATTGCCTCACTGCTTGAGTCCTCCATGGAGGCCTCCTTCAGTGTGGCTGTGATATCGTCTTTGACCATTAGTGCAACTCCTCCACCCCTTTTACCTCCCTCTCTATCCCGCCTGAAGCATCGATATCCTGGGACAACTAGTTGCCAGCCATGCCCTTCCATTAACCAAGTCTCAGTAATAGCAATAACATCATACTTCCAGGTACCGATCCAAGCCCTAAGCTCATCTGCCTTATCTACTACACTTCTCGCATTAAAACAAATGCACCTCAGACCACCTGTCTCTTTGTGTTCATCATCTGCTCCCCGACTACTATTCCCTGTAGTCACACTGACTCCATTATCTAGTTCCCTACAGGCTTTCGTTACTATCTCTTTTCTGTCCAATATTTGGTTCCCATCCCCCTGTCACATTAGTTTAAACCCTCCCCCACAGCATAAGCAAAAGCACCCCCAAGGACATTGGTTCCAGTGACCTTATGGAGGGTTATGAAATCATGAGGGGGATCGCCAGGGTGAATAGTTGAGGTCATTTCCCTGAGGTAGGAAAGTTGAAAATTAGATGGGCACAGGTTTAAGCTGAGGGGGAGATGATTTAAAAGGGACCTAAGGAGCAATTTTTTCACACAGAGGGTGGTGCGTGTATAGAATGAGCTGCCAGAGGAAGTGGCTGAAACTGGTACAATTACAACATTTAAAAGGCATCTAAATGTGTACACAAATAGGAAGAGTTTTGCAGGATATCAGCCAAATGCTGGCAAATGGGATTAATTTAGAATATTTGCCTGGCATGGACTGAAGGGTTTGTTTCTCTGTTGTTGTATTTGTTTTAATATAGAATCTTACAATGTGGAAACAGACCCTTTGGCCCAACAAGACCACACTGACCCTTGGAGCACCCCACCCAGACCCATCCCCCTATTACCCACCTAAGCCACACCTCCCTGAATACTACAAGCAATTCAGCACGGCCAATCCACCTCGCGAGCACATGTTTGGGCTGTGGGAGGAAACCAGAGCTCCCAGAGGAAACGCACCCAGAGACAGGGAGAATGTGCAAACTCCACACGGACAGTCAGCTTAGGGTGGAATTGAAGCCAGATCCGTGGTGCTGTGAGGAGGCAGTGCTAACCGCTGAGCCACCGTGCTGTCCCATGACTCTGCTTTCGCCTTTACTGAAATCAGTTCCAAATGGCCATTGAACAGGGGGAGATAAATCATCTTGTCTCTGTCTTAATCGGGTAATCCCTGTTCTTTTAAAACAGGCCCCCTAGTTCTAGATTCTTCTATAAGAGGAATCTCTCTTTCCACATTTCCTTAGTCAAGAACCCCTCAGGCTTGTATTTTTCAAACGGTTGCTTCTTGTTTTGCTAAACTTCTTCAGATGGGGACCTAGCCTGTCCACCCACACCTCACAAGACAATCCATCCATTCCAAATATTAGCACAAAGATGTCTGACTCCAGCCGTGGACGTACTCTGATTGTGACTGCCCAACATAAAGAGATCCCTATTGAAGTGACCTTGATAGATGGCATGGTGGCTCGGTGGTTAGCACTGCTGCTTCATAGCACTAGCAATCTGGGTTCGATTCCACCCTCAGGCAATTGTCTGCGTGGAGGTTGCACATTCTCCCCGTGTCTGCGTGGGTTTCCTCCAGGTGCTCCGGTTTCCTCCCATAGTCCAAAGATGTGCAGGCTAGGTGGATTGACCATGCTAAATTGCCTGTAGCGTTCAGGGGTGTGTAGATTTGGTGGGTAACAGGGGGATGAGTCTGGGTGGGATGCTCTGAGGGTCAGTGTGGACATGTTGGGCCCAAGGGCCTGTTTTCACATAGCAGGGATTCTATGATATTCAGACATGAGCCTTGACAACAAAAGTCAATTTATGGAGAGGGTGAAGAGGACACCTTGGCTGAGGCCAATCATCTTCACTGTCCATTCTCCACAGATGCTCCAACATTCAGGAATGCTTGGAGCATTTTCCTGAGCCCAATCCTTACATTTCTTTAAAAGCAAGTGCCTGACAAGAAAGCCAAATCATAATTTCAACATGCCTTGAGAATTTCTGAAGCAGTAAGATTGACTGGTTGGCAGTCTTCCTGCATTTCACAACATTCCTTGATGTAAACATTGGCACACATCATCACTTCCAACACAAAACACTCTCTTCTTGAAGTAAAGATTTCTCAGTTGTCATGGGAACTTCGAAACAGTGCCAATATGCTGCAAAAAACCAAAAAATGCAGGGCAATGTTGCTTCCACGATCTTTATTAAAGACCATAGATAATGGGAACTGCAGATGCTGGAGAATCCGAGATAACAAAGTGTGGAGCTGGATGAACACAGCAGGCCAAGCAGCATCTTAGGAGCACAAAAGCTGATGTTTCGGGCCTAGACCCTTCATTAGAAAAGGATGATGAAAGGTCTTTTCTGATGAAGCTTTTGTGCTCCTAAGACGCTGCTTGGCCTGCTGTGTTTATCTAGCTCCACAGCTTGTTATCTCTTTGTTAAAGATCATGATGTGTTTGCCCTAGAAAACTGGCTTCTGACTGATACCTGCCAAGTCTTGTTCCCTAGTTATTTCCAGGCCCAGTGCATTATTCTTATCACCTCTTATTCCCATCAAATGAGGCTTCTGTGCCGGTTAAGGCTCAGTTAGTAACACTTCTGTCTCCAGGTCAGGAGGTTATGCTTTGAACTCTCATTCCAAGACTGGAGAACAAAATTCACAGTTGATGTTCCGATAGAATTTTGCACTGTTGGAAGCGATATCTTTTGGATAAGATTCTAAAGTGAGGCCCACACTGTTAGAAAGAAAAGATCCCACAGCAGTATTCTGATGTACAGCAGGGGGGTTATCCCTGGTACTTAGTCTAATAGATTACCAACCATCGCCACATTGCCAACAAAGCAAAATACCGCTGATGCTTAAAATCTGAAACTGAAACAGCGAATGCTGGAGAAACTCAGCAGGTCTGGCAGCACCAGTGGAGAGAGAAACAGAGTTAATGTTTCAGCTCAATTTCCTTTCATCAAATGGCAGAGGATGATCTGTTGAATAAGGAAGCTGCTGAGTTATTTTTATTCACTTGTGGGGTGTGGGTGTTGTGTTGGGCCATCATTTCTTGCCCATCTCTAATTGCCCCTTAAGAAGGTGGTGATGAGCAGCCTTCTTGAAGTGCTGTAGTCCACCTGCTGTGGGTTGACCCAGAATGTCCTTAGGGAGGGATTTCCAAGATTTTGACACATTTATAGTGAAGGAACGGTGAAATGTTTCCAAGTTAGGCTGGTGAGTGGCTTGGAGGGGCACTTGGAGGCGATGGGGTTCCCATGTATCTGCTGCCCTTATCCTTCTAGACGCAAGTGGTTGTAGGTTTGGAAGGTGCTGCCTGAGGATCTTTGGTGAATTTCTGCAGTGCATCTTGTAGACAGTACACACTGCTGCTCCTCCCTTTAAGGTACTCCCTCAAATTCATTTTCTTGGTCAGACTTTTGATCAATTATCTGCAAAATCTTCTCATTTGGCTCAGCGCCAAATTCTGTCTAATTAACCCATAACTAATCAGGAAAGATGTGGAAGCATTAGAAAAGGTGCAGAGGAGATTTACCAGGATGTTGCCTGAAATGCAGGGAAGGTCTTACGAGGAAAGGTTGAGAGAGCTAGGGCTGTTCTCTTTAGAATAACGAAGGATGAGCGGTTTCTTGATGGAGGTGTACAAAATGATTGGAGGTGTAGATAGAGTAGACAGCCAGAGACTTGTTCCTCGGGTGGAGGTAGCTTTTACGAGGGGGCATAGTTTTAAAGTGAAAGGAGGTAGATATAGGGGAGAAATCAGACAGTGGTAGGGGTGTGGAACGCATTGCCGGAGAGGATAGTGGAGTCGGCCTCACTAGGGGCATTTAAGTGGCTATTAGATAGGCATATGGATGATAGTATAAGGTAGGGGTGGAGGTTAGATAGACCTTAGGCTTAGGGTAAAAGTTCGGCACAACATTGTGGGCCGAAGGGCCTCTACTGTGCTGTACTGGTCTATGTTCGATGTCCTAACCCCAGTCCCATGAGCAGCTTTTTAAGAATTCAGAGGCACCATATAAATGCAAGCTGTTGGTGTCCTTGTTTCAAGGAAAGATGGTTTAAATCAGATAGCAGCTTCACGTGGTGCAGCTGACTGAAAGCTGGACATTGAATTAACGCAGTGTCTATAACTGGCACCTGTAATTTCCTGTTCGATTGCCTCACTCATCAATTCCTCGGAAAAAGGTGATTTCACCAACATCAAAAACAAATGAAGGTCTACTTACTTTGTCCTCTGTTATTGTGATGGTTGTATGATACAAGAAAATACAGCAATGCAGGAGACAAATTTGCTCTGTAAGTCAGCTTTGTGTTACACTGAGATCTTGGTTGAACTACAACCTAATTCCTCTGTCCCAGATCTTTTTAATATCTTTGCAAGACTGTCCCCTACCAGTGGAAAATTTATAATTAGCAATTGATCCAGCATTAATTACCGTTTGCAGAAGGCAGTCCCTAATGTCTACCACACTGTGTAAAAAAAAGTTTCCTAATTTCACTTTTGAAACATCTGCCACCAGAAATTACACTGCACCCCCGGGCCCTAGGCTACCTATCCAGCAGAAATAATTACTCCCAGTTTGCCCTATGCATCTTCCTTCGCATCTTGTAACATTGCTCAAAAGTTTCCTCTCAATTCCAGCAATATAAAACTGGGTTGGTGTAAACTCTCCCTGTAATTTAACCCTTGGTGTCTGTAAGAGCATCAGACATAGTTGCAGAATTAGGTCATTTAGCCCGTCAAGTGTGCTCTGCAATGGTCGGTCCTGGCTGAAATGTTTCTCAACCCCAGTCTCCTGCCTTCTCCCCATAACAATTGATCCCTTCAACAATTGAGAACCTCTCTATCTGCGTATTAAATACACTCACTGACTTGACCTCTATAGCCTTCTGTGGCAAGGAGTCCTACAGATTTACCACCCTCAGGCTGAAGAAATTCCTCCTCATCTCAGTTCTAAAGGGTTGTGCGTTCACTCTGAGGCTGTGCCCTTGAGTCCTAGTTTCCCCTATGAGTGGAAACATCTTCTCCATGTCCACTCTATCCCGGGGTCTCAGTATTCTGCAAGTTTCCATCAGATTTTCCATCATCCTACTAAAAGCCATCACTTACAGACCCAGAGTCTTCAGCTGCTCCTCACTGATAAGCCCTTCATTCCTGGGATCATTCCTGTAAACCTCCTCTGGAACCCCTCCAAGACCAGCACCTCCTTCCTTAGATATGGACTTCAAAGTTGCCCACAATATTCCAATTGCAGTCTGACCAGAGCCTTATACAGTTTCAGCCTCTCTGCTCTTGTATTCTAGTCCTCTTGAAGTGAATGTGTATAATAAGACCATAAGACATAGGAGCAGAAATTAGGCCATTCGACCCAACGAGTCTGCTCCACCATTCAATCATGGCTGATAAGTTCCTCAATCCCATTCTCCCACTTTCTCCTCATAACACTTGATAATCAAGAACCTATCTATCTCAGTCTTAAATGTACTCAATGACCTGGTCTCCACAGCCTTCTGTGGCTGTGAATTCCATAGATTCAACGCTCTATGGTTGAAGAAATTTCTCCTTATCTCCATTCTAAAAGGTCTTCCCTTTACTCTAAGGCTGTGCCCTCGAGTCCTAGTCTCTCCTACCAATGGAAGCATCTTCTCAACATCCACCTAGTCCAGGCCATTCAGTATTCTGAAAACTTCAATTAGATCCCCCCCCCCATCCATCTAAACTCCAATGAGTATTGACCCAGAGTCCTCAAACGTTCCTCATATGTTGCCTTCTTAACTGCCAACTGAACCTGCATGTTAGCTTTCAGAAAATCTTGAACTAAGATTCCTAAGTCCTTATGTGTTTCAGATTTCTGAAGTCATTTCCTATTTAGAAAATAGTCTACATCTCTGTTCTTCCTACCAAAGTGCATAACCTCATACTTTCCCAAATTGAACTCCATCTGCCACTTCTTTGCCCACTCTCCTAGCCTGCCCAAGTCCTCACCACTTCACAAAACTATCTGTCTCTCCATCTATCTTTGCACCATCTGTAAATTTAGCAACAGTGCCCTCAGTTCCTTCATCCAGATCATTAATGTTTAACATGAATAGTTAATGTTGTGGTCCCAACAGTGATCCCTGTAGAACTTCACCAGTCACTGGCTGCAATCTTGACAAAGATCTTTTATCCTTAATCTCTACCTCTGCCAGTTGGCCAATCCTCTATCCATTTAGGGGTGTTACATTAGTAATCTTCCAGTCTTCTGGCGCTCTGTCTGAATCTACTGATTCCTGAAACATCACCACCAAATACCTTTACAATCCCCTTAGCTATCTCCTTCAGAATTCTCAGTATAGTCCATCTGGTCTGAGAAATCTATTCACCTTCAGACATTCCCTGGCATCTTCTCCTTAGCGATGGACACTACACTAATCGCTGCCCCCTGACTCTCTTAAAGTACTGGTATACTAATGGTGTCTTTCACCACGATAAGTCCAGGTATTGTGATGGTAAATCTATACTACCTCCAAAGGCCATGTGTCGTTCTAATACCTGGATGTCATAGTTAGGATGTGTGCCTGAATGTCGCAGCTGAGGTGCAGATATTAAAATGTGAGGCTGGATGAACACAGCAGGTCCAGCAGCATCTCAGGAGTACAAAAGCTGACGTTTCGGGCCTAGACCCTTCATCAGAGAGGGGGATGGGGTGATGACAGCCGCAGCTAAGATGCAGCTTTGGCTGTGAAGTTGCATGTTGTTAGACTGGAGCTATGTACCTGAGAACAGAGTTGGAGATATGACCATTGACAGCACATTGGGAAGCCATTCAGCCCAACATGCTTATCCCATTATATTGAAGATAACTATTCAACATCCTCCCCAATATTATGCCACTGAAAAAAGAGTTGCACAGTGTCTTCTACATCATAAAACATCCCAATGTGATTCACATGACAGTCATTCAGCAAATATTTGACACAGAACCACATCAGGCTTCATTGCAAAAGACACTAAAATGTTGGATCAGAGAAGGTATCGGTTAACGTGGGTCTTGTTGCAGGGAGGGAAATCCAGAGCTTAATGACTCAATAGCTAAAAGGGACAAGCACTAATGTTGCAGAAATGAGGATCGAGGAGATCAGAGAAGTCAGATTCGGAGGAGTGCAGAGATTTTGGAGGATTGAGGGGCTGAAGGAGGCCAACACCATGGAGGGAGCTGAAGTCAAGGGTGTGAATATTTTTTAAAAATATTCAGGACCTCACCAGACTGGGAGCCATCTTAGTTTCAGCGAGTACAGCGGGTATGTCGGAGCAGAGTATGTTATTTCAGCATGGGACTGGGACACAGCCTTCATTTAGCTATGATCGAATGACCTAATTCTGTCCCATATGAGTGGAATAGTGGCTCAGTGGCTAGCACTGCTGCCTCACAGCGTCAGGGGCCCGGGTTTCGTTCCAGCTTTGGGCCGCTGTCTGTGTGGAGTTTGCATGTTCTCCCCGTGTCTACGTGAGCTTCCTCTGGGTGGTCCAGTTTCCTCCCCCAGTCCAATGATGCGCAGGTTAGGGTGGATTGGACGTGCTGAACTGCCCCATATTATCCAGGGATGTGCAGGCTAGGCGGGTTAGCCACAGTGAATGTAGTACAACGGGGACAGGGTGAGAAGCTCTTCAGTGGCTCGATGGGTTGACTGGCCTGCTCCCACACTGTCGGGATACTGTGCGCGATGGTGTTCGTACCTGTCTTTCCCCGTCTCCCTCTTGAAGAGTTCATCGAAATGTAGCATCTTCTGCCGCGTGATGGTGTGCAGCTTGAGGTGGGGCCGAATGCGGTGGAGGAGTTGCAGGTGATTATAAAGCCGGCCCTTGCCATCTCTCCTCATGCAGCTGCTCGGGCCCCAGAAGATGAAGACTGGGTCGCAGCTGGCATTGAGCAGCTCGCCTCCTTTCTGCAGCAGCCGTTGGATGCTGGAGTGAGCGACCACCCGTAGGCTCGTCCTGCGGCCCACGTCCTCCTGGTAACCCCACGTCGGCGCATCGTTCATCCTAATGACACACTCGGCGCCGTCGATCTCTGCTCCCTGCCCGCTCCCAATGAGCTGCCCGGAGCTGGTGACCAGAGCGCAGTCCTTACAGTGGAGCCTCAGACCCTGAAATAACAGCAACAGCCAAACCAGGCCTGAGTCAACTCTTTGCTTATACAATGAAGGCAGGCAAACATCCAAAATACTCCACAAGACACTCCCTGCTCAGGGGTCACCTGAAGGAAAAATGGACAGGAAACCTCACAACATTTGACATCATTGGAAGGGCCAAAGTAGCTAAGAATGATGATGTCCTGGTAACGTCACTGGGCTAGTAATGTAGAAGCCCAAGCTTCTGTCCCAGCGAGGCAGAATCAAATCCTACCACAGCTCCTGGCAAAAGATAAACTCAATTACTAAAATCTGGAACTGCAAGTTATTCTCGGTAATAGTGACCGATCGTTGCTGTAAAAGCCCATCTGAGTCACCAATGTCCTTCAGGGAGGGAAACTGCCATCTCTTACCTGGTTTACCCGACATATGGCTCCAGACCCACAGTGATGGGCTTGATTTTTAACCCTCTGGGCAAAGAGAGCAATAAGTGCTGGTCTGGCCAGTGATGCCCACATCCAATGAATGAATTAAAAACAAACCCTGCCCCAAAGATGTGTCATAACATCTCTGAGCAGGGTGCTTAGAGATAGCTAAAGGCCAAGTACTGAAAAATGGCATTGCACTGGTCAAACACATGCATCAAATCCCTTTTCTCATCCTATTTTTCAACACTTAGACCCATGGCCTTGTATATTTTGGCACTGCAAGTGCGTATACCCAAATATTTCACAATGATACTTTGTAAGTCTACTTCAGCCAATAACAGGAATTGAACCCATACTGTTAGCATCAGCCCGAAACCATTGTCTCCTCCAGACCCATTAATTTACCATTCAACCTCAATGTGACTTTTCATTGAGACATAACCCCTCAGTGATGTGGTCTGCCTCTGATTACAGCTCGAGGCTTGCAACTGAATCTCAATTGCAATTTCACATAACAGCCTAGCCATTGACACTGTGATTTGACCTGGGGTTGTTTGGAGCTTGGGGCCAAACCACTGAGAGGCCCAGGGAAGGAAACTGGGATTGTGGAAGACATTATTTGATGGAATAGTTGGGGGGGGGGGGGGGGGGGGGGGGAAAGAGCGCTTAGATTAGTTCACAGGTCGGTGCAACATCGAGGACCGAAGGGCCTGTTCTGCACTGCATTGTTCTACGTTCTATGTTAAGATTGATCTTCAAGTTGGAAGCTTGTAGGTTAAAATTGAGGAGAAATGTATAATTCTGAAGAGATATTGGTGGATTAAAAGATGAAAAGATATCACAGGTGATTTGGAGACGTAAAACAAATAGTTTTGTGTAAGAGCACTTCTGGATTTATGAAAATACACTGTAATTCTGAAAAGTCAAGGCCATGGGACAGTGCAGCAATTTGGCTAAAGGTAAGCAGAGTGATGGATCAAGAAGTTTAATGGTATAGTGCATCAGAGAATGAGATCAGCTGGGGAAATGACAAAAATAGACAAAATTAAAGGCACTTCATCTGAATGCATAAAGCATTTGTAACAAGGCAGAAAAGTTAATGGTGCAAATACAGATAAATGGGTTTGATCTAATAGATATTACAGAGATAGGGCATTGGTTGCATGGTGACTAGAGTTAGGAACTAAATATTTTAGGCTACGCAACAGTTTAAAAAAAGCAGAGAAAAGATAATATAGTGGCAAGGAAAAATGATATGAGGGTCATAGTGAGGAAGGATTTTGACGCGGAAGTTCAGGAATTAGAAAGAGCATGCACAGAGATAGCAAACCCACTAACATGAACACCTGACAATCACCATCTTCCCCCAACAGAGAATTTAACCATCTTCCCTTGGCATTCACTCACAGAAACATTATAATTGGGAAGAGATAAACCACTCATCCCCACAATTCAATAAAATCTGATTACTCTGCATGCCTGTCTACCCATTATAACCTTTCATCCCTTTGTTTATCAAGAATCTATCTACCTCTGCTTTAAAAAGATTTAAGGACTCTGCTTTCACTATCTTTTGAGGAAGAGAGTTCTAAAAATTCACCACAGCGCTAGGGACCCAGGTTTTTTTAACCACCCTCTGTGGTATTCAGTGGCATTACCACAGCTGAATCGTATCATCATCAACATCCTAGGGATTACCACTGACCAGACACTGAACTGGGCTAGCCATATAAATACAGTGGCTACAAGAGCTGCTCAGGGGCTGGGAATACTGCAGTGAGTAACTCACTTCCTGATTCCCCAAAGCCCTTTTGTCTTCTACAAGACACAAGTCAGTGGTGTGATGGAATACTCTCCCAGAACTAAAGGACGATTAAACTGCTAATCATCGGGAACATGCAGGAATCCATCATTAGGCAGTGATAGCAGAAAATTGCAATGTGACTAGCCAGAGGTGACATTTTTACAAATGGAAAATCATGTTTGACAAACTCATTTGTAGGTGTAACAAATAGGATAAATTTAACCAAAGCGATTTGTATTTGCATAGTGCTTTCCATGATCACTTTATGTATCAAAAGCCATGTTACAATGGACTACTCTCAAAGTGTGGTCACTGGTATATTAAAGGAAACATGACAGCTAATCTGGGTGGCACAGTGGCTCAGTGGTCAGTACTGCTGCCTCAGAGCGCCAGGGACTGGAGTTCAATTCGAGCTTTGGGTGACTCTCTGTGTGGAGGTTACAGGTTCTCCCTGTGTTTGCATGGGTTTCCTTCAAGTGCTCCAGTCTCCCCCCACAATCCAAAAATATGCAGGTTAGGTGGATTAGGTCTGGAAAATGCAAGGTTGGGTGATAGGATAGGGCTGGGTGGGATGTTTTTTGGAAGGTCAGTATGGGCAAAATGGCCTGCTTCCAGACTGTTGGGATTCCATGAATCTGTGCATTGCAATCTCTCTCCAATAATGGCCAGATAATCTATGCTATTGTGATCCTGATTGAGAAACTAATGGCCAAGACAGAAGGAATAATGCCTCCAGATCGTCTTCAAAATAGTACCATGGGTTCTTTTGCATTCATCCAAGGCTCTCAGTTGACATCTCCAACAGTGCAGCATCCTCACAATGGTGCATTAATCTTGAATTTTGTGCTTAAGCACTGGAGTGGAGCTTGAATCCAGAATCTTGTGGCTCAGGGACACAGCATTACCGACAAAGCCACAGCTGACTCTGTAAGAGGATATTATCAAATGTAATATGTTTGGGTTTTCAAAAGATATTTACAAAGGAACACACTAGGGACGCACCAGACCGCTTCATTACTTCTTCTCATTCTTGCTGATGAGTATCCCTCTACATATTGGAACCATCATTGAAAAAACGTCCACCTCTTTAAAGCAACTCAATCTGTTCATGGCTCTTCTCATCCATTGCTGAAACTATCATCAGTTCCTGTGTTTCTGCTACACTTCTTATTGCCAGGCACACCTGGCCGAGCTTGCTATTTTTTACTGGAGTTAAAGAGAAAAACTATTCATTATTTCAATATTTACATTCACTTTTCTCTTAACAGTCTCAAATAAATCTGATGCACCACATCCATCAGGGAGAAATGGCTAAACAGAGACAATTCTTCCTGTGACATTTCACACACACCAAAGGGTGACAAAGCAGTTTGGTGAATGAATTGCAATCCACACATCTGAGGGTGGTTAACAGATCTCTGAACAGAATTTCACACAGCTTGTTAAAATTAACTGTAACAAGTTAGTTCTGTTACTGGAATAACAGCTGTTGACAGCATTATCTGAAATTTATTAAGCCTCTGTGAAACATTCCCAGAGTCTTCAATTGCCCTGAATTTGAGAAATATCTCAATTTACAATCGGTGGAATATAACTACTTGTAACAATAATGTTTTTATCATCACACCTTCGCTATTAACTCTCTTTATACAAACGCCTGGCATTAACTCCCTTGCTCTGTACAACACCACCATTAACTCCACTTTTCTATTCGTCACCCTGCCATTAACTTGCTTACTCTATAAAATCCCCCAACGTTAAGTCCCCTACTCTATACAATGCCCCACCATTAACTCCCCCAATTTATAAACCCCCCCAACTATTAATTCCCACACTATACAATATCTAGCCATTAACTCCCTATTCTATGCAACACCTACCACTAACTGCCTACTGTATGCATTACCCACCACTAACTACCCTACTCTATACAATCCCCCGCCATTAACAACCCTGATTTAAGCAATTGCCCACCATTGCCAATTCTGTACAGCTCCCCCACTATTAACTCCCCTGTCCTATACAGCACCCCACCGTTAATTCCCCTATTCAACACAACCATCCACTTCTATCACCCTTACTCTATAAAGCCACCCACCACTAACTCACCTTCTCGATGCAACCCCTGCCATTAATATCCCTACTTTACACAAACCCCCATCAACTAACTCTATACAACGTCCTGTCATTAACTCCCCTACTCTAAACAACTGCCTGTCATTAACCTCCCTACTCTAAACAACACCTCAAACTTAAGTCCCCCACCATTCACTCCTCTATTCTATACAACATCCGCCATTGACTCCCCTACTCCAAACAACTACCCACCATGTACTCCCCTACCCTATTCAAGCCCCTGCCATTAACTCCCTTACTTGAAACAACCCCAGAGAAGTAACACCCCCTTTTCCATACATGCTGCAACTAAGCCTCCTGCTGTAAACAACCTCACACCATTAACCCCTTTACTCTTGTACAATCCCTTCCATTACCTATACTTTATGGGATCCCCTGCCATTAGCTCCCCTACTCTATATGACCCATACTGTCACAGCATCATACAGTGTACAGCATGGAAACAGACCCTTTGGTCGAGCCAGTCCATACTGAATGTAATCCCAAACTAAATTAGTGTCACCTGCCTGCTCCTGGCCTATATTCCTTCAAACCATTCCTGTTCATAAGCCCATCGAAATGTCGTTGAAATGTTGTAACTACACTTGCATCCACTGCTTTATCAGGAAGTTCATTCCACATGTGACCCACTCTCCGCGTAAACAATTCGCCTCTTATGTCGTTTGATAAATCTCTCCTCTCACCTTACAAATGTGTCCCCTAATTTTGACATTCCACATCTTAGAGAAAAGACAACTCCCATCAACTTTATCTATGCTTCTCATTATTTTATAACCTTCTATCAGGTCGCCTCTCAACCTCCTGTGGTTTCCAGTGAAAAAACTCCCAGCCTATCCAGCCTTTCCTTCTAACTCAAACCTTCCGCACCCGACAGCATCCCGGTAAAACTCTTCTGAATCCTCTCCAACTTGATAATATCTTTTCTGTAACTGGGCGACTAGAACTGGACACAGTATTCCAGAAGAGACCCGACCAACATCCTGTACAACCTCAACATAACATCCCAACTCCTCTACTCAAAGGACTGAGCAATGAAGGCAATAGTACCAAATGCCATTTTAACAATCCCCTGTCTATATGTGACACAAACTTTAAAGAATTATGTAACTCCCCTACTCTCTATTACCTCCTGCCATGAACTCCTCTACTCTATACAAACCTTGACATGAACTCCCATACTCTATACAACTCTCCATTAACTCCCATACTCTATACTACAGCCCGCTATTAACTCCCCTACATCTTCCCATTATTAGCTCACTTACCCATGTAAGAGTTGTAAGACATTCAGACCTGACACTGTCTGGCTGCGATAAATCTCTTTTATTGTCATGCAGCAGATATTAACACATTGGAGTGTAATTCACAGCTCCAAACTTATCATATATCACCAGTTGGATTCTGGACAGCATAGCACGCACCATCTTGTTCTTTATCTAGTCAGGTGTTAGGTTCCTGCTAGCATTGCAAACATGCGCGCATTTAGATGCCTTCTCTGTCACTTCCAATTCTGCACTCGATCGTTGAAATCCTCTGTCCACTATGCACCAAAATGCTGATCATCTGGCTCAACAAATCCAACTATTTACATCTGCAACAGCTTAAACACTGCATACCCTGATCCTGAATTAGTTGCGCATCGCTATTTCCTGTTTCCTTCCTGAAGCTTGTGGATAGATCCTCTTTAATTTGGACCATTGTAACACTCACTACCTCTTTGTTCATTCAGTGGATTTACACAAACAACAGTAATTGCAAAAGTTTCACTTCTTTACTAATGATACACACTTACCAAATACTACTGACCTGTTTTTGTTTAGAGATTTGTTAAACATGCAGTTTACAATTCAGAATTACTCAAACTGCTGCACTGCCAAAGACTAAATCCTATTCCTAGCACATCAATGAACTGATCAATAAAACAAATATTAGTTAATTAATCCATGATAATTTAATATTCCACATAAGAGAAGGGCCCTATGCAAACCCAATGTTTTGTGCTCCTGAGATGCTGCTTGGCCTGCTGTGTTCATCCAGCCTCATATTTTGTTATCAACACACGTTGTCTATGCACGAAGATACAGACACATCAATTAAGTGCAGGAGTGAGGCCATCTGATCCATTGAACCAACACCATTCAATGAAAATCAAAAGAACTGTGGATGCTGTAAATCAGGAACAAAAACAAAGTTGCTGGAAAGGCTCAGCAGGTCTGGCAGCATCTGTGGAGGAGAAAATAGAGCCAGCGTTTCAGGTCCAGTGACTGGGAATGGTGGCTGGGAAAACGTCAGTTTATATGCAGATAATTAATCCATGGCAATTTTATATTCCACACAAGTGAAGGAGCGTATGCAACATCCACTGTTATAATGCATCCACTGCATACAAAGTGATGTTTTCCCAGCCACTATCAGTTCTGAGGAAGGGTCACCGGACCTGAAACATCAACTCAGTTTTCTCCTTCACACATGCTGCCAGACCTGCTGAGCTTTTCCAGCAACTTCTGTTTTTGTTCCTGATTTACAGCATCCGTAGTTCTTTCGGCTTTTATCCCTTTGGGTGAGTCTGCATGGCTGTTGGAAGGAATTGAAACCAGTTCAGCAGAACAGGGGACACAGACTGTTAGCACAATAGGGACACAGTATACTGGAGTAAAGGAACCAGGGCAGATGGAGAACAAAGTGTGGAGCTGGATGAACACAGCAGGTCAAGCAGCATCTTAGGAGCAGGAAAGCTGATGTTTCGGGCCTAGACCCTTCATCAGAAAAGGGGGATGGGAGGCGGTTCTGAAATAAATAGGGAGGAGGGGAGGCGGAGAAGATAGGTGGAGCGGAGACAGGCAGGTCAAAGAGGCGGGGATAGAGCCTGTAGAGGTGAGAGTAGGTGGGGAGGTAGGGAGGAGATAGGTCAGTCCGGGGAGGATGGACAAGTCAAGGGGCGGGATGAGGTTACTAGGTAGTAAATGGAGGTGCGGTCTGAGGTGGGAGGAGGGGATAGGTGAGAGGAAGAACAGGTTAGGGAGGTGGGGACGAGCTGGGCTGGTTTTGGGATGCAGTGGGGGAGGGGAGATTTTGAAACTGGTGAAGTCCACATTGATACCATTGGGCTGCAGGGTTCCCAAGCGGAATATGAGTTGGTATTCCTGCAACCTTCGGGTGGCATCATTGTGGCACTGCAGGAGGCCGATGATGGACATGTCGTTTAAGGAATGGGAGGGGGAGTTGAAATGGTTCGCGACTGGGAGGTGTAGTTGTTTATTGCGAACCGAGCGTAGGTGTTCTGCAAAGCGGTCCCCAAGCCTTTGCTTGGTTTCCCCGATGTAGAGGAGGCCACAACGGGTACAGCAGATGCAGGATACCGCTGACCCCTTCACCCACCTCCAAAACAAGCCCACCTCCTGGACACCACCCCAAGGCCTCTTATCCTCCCTCAACCTCTTCATCTCCAACTGCTATTGAGACATCAATCGCCTCAACCTTTCCACCCCTCTCACCCACTCCAGCCTCTCCACCGCAGAACGTGCAGCCCTCCGCTCCCTCCACTCCAATCCCAACTGCACCATAAAACCCACGGACAAGGGAGGCACAGTTGTAGTATGGCATACTGACCCCTACATCGCTGAGGCCAGACACCAACTCTCTGACACCTCCTCCTACCACCCCCTGGATCATGACCCCAACCCCCAGCACCAAACCAGCCACAACCTCATCACCTCAGGTGACCTCCCACCCACAGCCTCCAACCTCATTGTTCCCCAACACCACACTGCCCGCTTCTATCTCCTTCCCAAAATCCACAAACCTGCTTGCCCTGGTCGATCCATTGTCTCTGCCTGCTCTAGACCCTCCAAACTCATCTCCGCCCAACTGGACTCCATTTTCTCTCCCTTGGCCCAGGAACTCCCTACCTATGTCTGTGACACCACCCACACCCTCCACCTCCTCCAGAACTTCCAATTCCCCAGCCCCAACACCTCATTTTCACCATGGATGTCCAGTCCCTATACATCCCCCTATACACCTGCATTCCCCATGCAGATGGCCTAAAGGCCCTCCGCTTTTTCCTGTCCCGCAGGCCCGACCAGTCTCCCTCCACCGACACCCTCATCTGCCTCGCTGAACTCGTCCTCATCCTCAACAATTTCTCTTTCAATTCCTCCCACTTCCGACAAAGGGGGTGGCCATGGGTACCTGCATGGGCCCAAGCTATGCCTGCCTTTTTGTAGGTTACGTGGAACAATCCCTCTTCCGTACCTACCCTGGCCCTAAAGCCCACCTCTTCCTCCGTTACATTGATGACTGTATTGGCGCTGCCTCGTGCTCCTCAGAGGAGCTTGAACTTCATCCACTTCACCGAAACCTTCCACCCCAACCTCAAGGGCTATCTCTAACACATCCCTCACCTTCCTGGACCTCTCTGTCTCCATCTCAGGCAACCACCTAGAAACAGATATCCATTTCAAGTTCACCGACTCCCACAGCTACCTCGAATATGCCTCCTCCCACCTTCCTGCAAAAATGCCATCCCCCATTCCCAATTCCTTCGCCTCCGCCGCATCTGCTCCCAGGATGAGGCATTCCATTCCCATACATCTCAGATGTCCTTGTTTGTCAAGGATCGCCACGTTCCCTCCCGCAGTGGTCGAGAACACACTCAACTATGTCTTCCACATTTTCCTGCAACTCATCCCTCACATCCCCTCCCCGCAATAACAACCAAAAGAGAATCCCCTTCCTCCTCACATACCACCCCAGCAACCTCCAGATCCAACGCATCATCCTCCGACACTTCCGCCATCTACAATGCGACCCCACCACCCAAGACATTCTTCTATCCCCACCCTTGTCTGCTTTCCGGAGGGATCACTCTCTCTGGGACTCCCTTGTTCGCTCCACACTGCCCTCCAGCCCCACCACACCCGGCACCTTCCCCTGCAACCGCAGGAAGTGCTACACTTGCCCCCACACCTCCTCCCTCACCCCTATCCCAGGCCCCAAGATGACTTTCCATATCAAGCAGATGTTCACCTGCACATCTGCCAATATGGTATACTGTATCCATTGTACCTGGTGTGGCTTCCTCTACATTGGGGAAACCAAGCGGAGGCTTGGGGACCGCTTTGCAGAACACCTCCGCTCGGTTCGCAATAAACAACTGCACCTCCTAGTCGCAAACCATTTCAGCTCCCCCTCCCATTCCTTAGATGACATGTCCATCATGGGCCTCCTGCAGCCCAATGGTATCAATGTGGATTTCACAACCTTTAAAATCTCCCCCTCCCCCACTGCATTCCAAAACCAGCCCAGCTCATCCCCACCTCCCTAACCTGTTCTTCCTCTCACCTATCCCCTCCTCCCTCCTCAAACCGCACCCTCTTTTCCTACCTACTAACCTCATCCCGCCCCCTTGGCCTGTCCATCCTCCGCGGACTGACATATCTCCTCCCTACCTCCCCATCTACGCTCACCTCTACAGGCTCCATCCCTGTCTCTTTAACTTGTCTGTCTCCTCTCCACCTATCTTGTCCTCTATCCATCTTCAATCCGCCTCCCCGTCTCTGCCTATATATTTCAGAACCCTCTCCCCATTCCCCTTTGCTGATGAAGGGTCTAGGCCCGAAACGTCAGCTTTTGTGCTCCTGAGATGCTGCTTGGCCTGCTGTGTTCATCCAGCTCCACACTTTGTTATCTCGGATTCTCCAGCATCTGCGGTTCCTATTATCTCTGGGCAGAGGGAGTTCAATTATGTTGAGTTGCAAGGAAGTGATGTGAAGCTCTACTTTATGCTGGGAGTATTAGAAGGAAGACAGTGCGTTAAGGATGTGGATTGATGTGTGGAATTGCCATGTTACTGCCATCGCAGAGATGTGATTGAAGGAGAGGCAGGACTGGAAAGTCAACATGCCAGACTGTAGGATCTTCAGGCCAAAGAGGAGAAGGGGGTAAAAGAGAAGGTACTGCTGCGTTAAGAAGCCAGTAACTGCAGTAAGGAGGAAAAATATCCAGGAAAGGTCTTTAAATCAAGCTTTGTGGATAGAATGTAGGAATAAAAAGGGGGCAGGCACACTACTGGGAGTATATTGTAGGCCTCCAAACAGTCATCGGGCAATCCAGGAACACATATGTAGACAATTCACTGAGGTATGTAACAACAAAAAATATATTACAGGATTTCAATGCCCCAGATATTAACTGGTATAATTGGTAGTGTAATAACATTCAAGACTATGAACAAGCGCTGGAAATTGGGACTAGCGCAGATTTTAAAGTAATTTTAGTCAGTTTAGACCTGATGAGCCAAAGGATCTCTTTTGTACTGTGTGAATGTATGACAATTTTGATCGCTGCTGTGATGTAGAGAGATGAAACAGATCATTTATGCTGGGCAGGGTGCCACAGAACAATGAGATAAGTCACGAGCTTTTCTTTTGAGCTATTTTGGTTGTGCAACAACTATTGGTGCAGACACCGAGCACAGTGAGGTCGGCTGTAGCAGTGGCTCAGCTGGTTCCCTCAGACATCAGTAAGTTTCCAGTCCAGGAGCATAAAAAGCATGGCTGATAACACAGTGCAGACCGTGACAGTGTGCACCGTCAGATAAGTGAACATTATAAGTCTGTGTTTGAGTGTTGAGCATATTCTAGGCTGAGATAGGCAGATTTTTAATCACTGAAGGGATCGAGGTTTGTAGGACTGGGGCAGGGTGGAAATTGGAACCAAAATCGATAAACCTTTCCAATTGTGAACAAGAAAAGGAAGCAGCGCTGATGACATCATCAATAAACCGAAGAAAGATTTGTGGTAGGGGGCCAGAATAGGACTGGAACAAGGAATGTTCCATGAACCCCCACAAAGTTGCGGCATATCTGGGTCCCATTGTGGTTAACCATGGCCAGCCCTTTGACCTGAAGAACGTGAGGGGAGTTAAAAGAGAAATTGCTCGGAATGGGGATGAGCTCAGCCAGGAAGAGGAGGAGGCTGGTGGTGCACGGGGTCACTTCACGCTTTTTGTCCAGGAAGAAGCAGGGAACCCTGAGACCATCCTGATTGGGAAGGAGGTGTAAAGGGATTGCACAACCATGGCGAAGGGGAGCTGGTTGGAGTCCACAAACAGAAATTTTGAAACTTATGTAAAGTGCCAGAGGAATTGTTGATGTAAGCGGGAAGGTCTGGACAAACGTTTCCTGCTGCTTCAACACATCATCACGGTCCCATGCCAACATCTGTGCTTCAGGCTACTGCATTGCTCCAGCTCAAAAAGAAACATCTCATTTTCCACTTGGGGACCCTGCAGCCTCTAGGACACAACATCAAGTTCAACAACTTCTCAGCCTGATTCCATCCTTTATGTTTTTTTAACGACCCCCACATCCTAGTCCCTTTATCTCATTCATTCGCAGGATGTGGCACGTCGCTGGCTGGGTCAGTATTTATCCCCATCCCTAATTACCCAGAGGGCAGCTGAGAGTCAACCAGATTGCTGTGGGCCTGGAGTCACATGTAGGCCAGACCAGGTAATCATAGCAGAATTCTTTCCCTCAACGAAATTAGTGAACCAAATGGATTTGTCTAGCAATCGACAATGGATTCACGGTCATCATTAGGCACTTGATTCCAGGTTTTTATTGAATTGAATTCAAATTCCACCATCTGCCATGGCAGAATTGGAACCTGGATTCCCAGAACATTACCAGGGTCTCCGATTAACAAACCAGTGACAACACCATGAGACCATCCCCTCCCCTTTCATAGCTCTCTCTCTCTCTCTCTCTCTCTCCTCCCACCCCCTCCAGTAATTCCCACCTTGCCTTTAGCATAAATACCACTGCTTTCTGGCTGATATCAGTTCAGAAGAAGGGGCATAACAGGGAGACAACGGCTTTGTAGTATTATTGCTGGACTGTAAATCCAGAGACCCCAGGCAATGTTCTGGGACCCAGCTTCAAATTCCAAAATGGCAGCTGGTGGAATTTGAATACAATGGATATCTAGAATTAAGAATCTAATGGTGACCGTGAATCGATTGTCAGGAAAAACCCATCTGGTTCACTAATGTCCTTTGGGGAAGGAAACTGCCATCCTTACCTGGTCTGGCCTACATGTGACTCCAGACACACAGCAATGTGTTTGACTCTTAACAGCTCTCTGGGCAATTAGGGATGGGCAATAAATGCTGCCTGGCCAGCAACACCCTCATCCTGTGAATGAATAGCGAAAAAAAAATTAGACTCAAAATATTGATTCTGTTTTTCGTTTCTCCACAGACCTGCTGAGTTTTTACAGCAATTTCTGCATCAGATCTCCATAATCGGCAGCTCTTTATTTTACATAAATGCTGATTGTTCTTTTCCTTCTATTCTGCTTGATATAGCACCATGGGGTATGGAACATCATCAGAAATGAGGGAGAGCATGTCGTTGGAAAGACGGTGCCTCTGTTAGCGTCACTGTGAAGCTCAGGATAGCGTTTTTGTGCTCAGCTTTCTGACTCAAGTATGAGTGGCTACCCACGAGCTAAGCTCAAGTGATTAAACATTCATCTTTGGCAAAAACCCTGCGAAAACCAGAAGCAGGAGGGATTTTATTCAATTCCAAGGCAAGGATAAAAAGCAAAATCTCAAATCAATCAAAGGGAGGGATGATTGCTAAGTAAAAATCAGTCACATGAAAAAAACAATGGGGTGAGACATGGAGAGAATAACAGAGGAAAAGCAAACATATCATCGTAATGTACTGCTGCTGGGATGGTTGTCAAAGAATGATATTAAGATAGAGAATACAGTCTATTGACCAAACTACAACTGCAGTGGGAAATTGGTTGCCTAATGGCCCTGCAACAAAACCAATACTGGCACAGCCTTCCAGCTAATTTTAAAAGTTTTACTATTGTCTCCCGACCTCAGCACTTCTGTCGTCTTTTGTATGTAGCCTTCAGAAGAAATTGATCTCAAGGAGTCAAGTTTCCAAAATCACACACCCAAAAGCCCTGTCGCCTTCCTGTTCTTCTGGACAGGAGCCCAATTTGATTGAGTGATCCTCCCTCCCTCTGTTCAGTCAACGAACATCGAGTATGTTCTAAAAAATGTCACCACCTTTAGCTTGCTGCCTTTTTCTTATCCCTCACCTTTTCAGAATGCCCACTGCCTCTCCTCAAGTCTCTTTCAAATTTAAAGGGCAGCTCCAATATCAAGCTCAAAGTGGCTGGGAAAGCCCAGTAGGTTGAAAAGCTGAACAGTTGGGGTGGGATTGGGGAGAGGTAGAAGGGAAGAAGGTATCGTCCCTCAGTTCAGATTGCTGAATGATTCCTTTGTCAGCTTTATGTTTCAAGAAGCTGTCGTCTTCACCCTGTTGAGCAAAATGTGAGAGATAGAAGCAGGAGGAGGGAATTCAGCCCCTCCAGCCCGCTCCATTATTTAAAATGATCATGATTGATTTCACCTCAGTTTCAACTTCATTCTTCTGCCTGCTCTCCATGGCCATTCTATTAGCATTGATAATTTTTTAAAAATCTGTTTATCTCTTCTTTAAATTGATTCACTGTGACGCACACCAATCTGTGATTACAACCTTTTAAAGTCGTCATTCTTTTTCAGAAGGATTCTCTGTGTTAGCACTTGAAACTCAGCCATGCATTCCTAATAATCACAACCTGCTGTCCACGCTGTGGGAGTGAATTCCATTGATTCATGACTGTTTGAGAGAAGCCATTCCTCCTTATTTCAGTTTTAAATCTGCCAATACTTTGGCTGAACTATAACGAAATAAATTAGACTCCCTACCGCAAGTTACAGTTGATACTAAGGAACATGGGAACACAAGGAGTCCATTCAGCCCCTCAAAACTGTTCTGCTGCTTTTCATAGATAACAAGGTGTAGAGCTGGATGAACACAGCAGGCCAAGCAGCATCAGAGGAGCAGGGAGGCTGACGTTTCGGGCCTCTAAGGCCCTACACCTTGTTATCTCAGATTCTCCAGCATCTGTAGTTCCTACTACCTGCTGTTCTTTATGCTTGTTCTGCAATCTGACCCATCTTAGTCTCATTTCCCTGATAATGTTTGATTGCTATTTATTGACCAATCTTAGATTTAAAATGGACAAATGATGGCCATTTCTGGAAGTTCACTGTAAAGTCCCAGTCCCTATTAGTGTTGAAGGAGGTGGCAGGAAAGACAAGTAATCAGATGAGTTGGCATTGGTGAGATATCACTCCCTTTCCTGTTATGTCAATGATTAAACTCTGGTTGGGGAAGGTCTGTGCTTGACATTCTCAACCTGTCAACCGGTAAAGTCTTTAATTAATTAAGCCAATTAATCTGCAAAGGCTATAGGCCCTGACAACATTCCAGCAATAGTACTGAAGACCTATGCTCTAGAACTTGCCGCTCCCCTCGCCAAGCTGTTCCAGTACAGTTACAACACTGACATCTACCCGACAATGTGGGCACAGCTAGACAAATTCATCCCGGCCAATTATCAGCCCATCAGTCTCCTCTTGATCATCAGTAAAGTGATGGAAGGTGTCATTAACAGTGCTATCAAACAGCACCTGCTCAGCAGTAACCTGCTCAGTGTTGCACAGTTTGGGTTTTGCCAGGGCCACTCAGCTTCTAACCGCAGTGGGTTCAAACTAGACAAAAGTGCTGAATTCTAAAGGCGAGGTGAGAGTGACTACCATGGGTCATCTACAAGAAGCTCTGCAGAAATTCACCAAGGCTCCTTAGACATCACTTTCTAATCCCATGATCACTTATATCCAGAAGGGCGAGGGCAGCAGATACATGGGAACACCACAGCACAAAAGTTCCTCTCCAAGCCATTCACCATCCTGACCTGGAAATATGTCACCATTCCTTTACTGCTGCTGGGTCAAAGTCCTGAAATTCTCTCCCTCATGGCATGGCTTACAGAGTTCAAGATGGCAGCTCACCATTGCTTCTCAATGATACCTAGGCAACAAGTGCTGACCCACTCAGTGACACCTACATACCACTTAAGAGTCTTACCCAGACACCAGTTCGATTATCCAACTGCCTCGGGGACAGGAACAGAGATTGCTGTCCCTGTAAGGTTATCAGGGTAGTCTGCATGCAGGAGTGGCATGAACAGAGCATTATTTACCCCAATTTAGGCAGTCACTAAAAGATGACCTCCTGCCCTGTTTCTAAATCCCCAGCCCCATCCCCAATGTCCCTCTGGCCCATGGTCCCCACCACACAAATCTCCCCATAAGAAAGCTTCTCAATGGTGATGGTCTTCATGGCTGAACAATCTAGGCTTCCAATGATTCACCAGATACCACAGTAGCTGCTGGTCTGTGATTGGCTGGCAAATGGGGTGGAACATCTCGGCCACAGCATTTGATAGGCTAAGAGGAACACTGGTTGGTACCGAATTACCCAATCGGTACTTGATTTGGCAGACTTTCTCACTGTTGGGTATATGCATTATTTTTCATTAAAGGCTCTATTAGTCTCTGTCAACCAATCAGAATTCGCACCAAAGGTGTAATCTGTTATAATAACCTCTTAAAGCTGTCAGCGGTTCTCAGAAAACGTTTCCATACTAAAGCCCATTAGCATTTGAAACTCAGCCATGTGTTTATAATATTCACAGCTGTCCAAACAACAAACTCCTCCTTGAGATAGAAAGAACAGAAAATGTTTAATTTCAAAGCAGAGTGTTTCTCAATCAATATAAGCAGATAATTGGATAATTTTCAAGTGGCAGCAATCAGTATTTTCAAAAACAAAGTATCAGTCAGAGCTAACACTGTTTAAAGTATAAAAGCTGGTAGACAGGCTGAGAGAAAATAATTAGAGAAGTATGGTACTTTCTTCATTGGAAAAACACATTGAATACAAGAACTGATGTAAGAATTAATTTATACTTTCCCATTAGACCTATGCGTTGAATAACTGTGTTAATAACACATTTACATTTATGTTGCAACATGGCACATAATGGTGATATGTGATGGTGTGGTGACATTTTACACCTACAGTCAGACTGTTCCTGATTCACACAGTCATACAGTATGGAAACAGACCCTTTGGCCCAACACGTCCATGCTGATCAAGCTTCCCAAACCAAACCTGCATTTGGCCCGTATCTTTTCAAATCTTTCCTATCCACATACCTTGTCAAATGTCTTAAATGTTGTAACTGCATCTGCATCTACCATTTCCTCTGGAAGTTTATTCTACGTACGAACCACCCTCCATGTGAAAACATAGCCCCTCACAACCCTTTTAAATAGTTCTCCTCTCACCATAAAAATATGGCCACTAGTTTTGAACTCCCCCACCCAAGGAAAAGACCTTTGCTATTCATGTTATCTACGGCTCTCATATTTTAATAAACCTCTATAAGGTCATCCCTTAACCATCTACACTCTACTAAAAAATATCCCAGCCTATCTTTAAAACTCAAACCCTCCATTCCTGGCAACATTCTGGTAAATCTTTTTTGATCCCTCTCCAATTTAACAATATCCTTTCTATAACAGGGTGCCAAGAACTGCAAACAGTATTCCAAAAGAGGCCTCACCATCACACAACCAGCCCAGCTCATCCCCTCCCCCCACTGCATCCCAAAACCAGCCCAGCCTGTCTCTGCCTCCCTAACCTGTTCTTCCTCTCACCCATCCTTTCCTCCCACCTCTAGCCGCATCTCCATTTCCTACCTACTAACCTCAACCCACCTCCTTGACCTGTCCGTCTTCCCTGGACTGACCTATCCCCTCCCTACCTCCCAACCTGTACTCTCATCTCCACCTATCTTCTTTTCTCTCCATCTTCGGTCCGCCTCCCCCTCTCTCCCTATTTATTCCAGAACCCTCTCCCCATCCCCCTCTCTGATGAAGGGTCTAGGCCCGAAACGTCAGCTTTTGTGCTCCTGAGATGCTGCTTGGCCTGCTGTGTTCATCCAGCTCCACACTTTGTTATCTCGGATTCTCCAGCATCTGCAGTTCCCATTATCTCTGAGGCCTCACCAATGTCCTGGACAACCTCAACATGACATCTCAACTCTGATACTCAATGGTCTGAGCAATGAAGGCAAACATGCTACATGCTTTCTTGACCACCCTGTTGAACTTTTAACTTATCCATTTATTTTCCTAATTTAATCTATGAAAGACTTTAATGAAAACTATTACCTATTTCTTTATTTTTCCACTATTCTATGAAGTAATGCTTAACGTTTTAACTCTTGTTTCTCTTGCTACTTTGTACCTAAGCTTTTTTCTGTGCCTGGGTACCTTGTTATCTAAGATGGTGCCATGTGTTGCGACCATAAGATATAGGAGCAGAAATTAGGACATTTGGCCCACTGAATCTGCTCTGCCATTCAATCATGGCTGATTAAGTTCCTCAACCCCATTCTCCCACCTTCTCCCTGTAACCCTTGATCCCCTTGACAATCAAGAACCTATCTATCTCTGTTTTAAATGTACTCAATGACCCGGCCTCCACAGCCTTCTGTGGCAGTGAATTCCATAGATTCATCACCCTCTAGCTGAAGAGGTTTCTCCTTAGCTCTGTTCTAAAAAGTCTTCCCTTTACTCTGAGGCTGTGCCTTGGGTCCTAGTCTCTCCTACCAATGGAAGCATCTTCCCGACATCCACTCGCTCCAGGCCATTGAGTATTCTCTAAGGCTGTCTCGACATTATACACTTTTTATTGTATTCCTGTACTTCTGAGCTGGAGTTCATGTGACAATAAAATCTAAATGTAATGTCTGCAGTTACTGTAAAGTTACAGTTGTATAAGACTTTGATTCGGCCTCATTTAGAGTACTGCGTACAGTTCTGGTCGTCACATTACCAAAAGGATGTGGATGCTTTGGAGTCGGTGCAGAGCAGGTTCACCAGGATGTTGCCTGGTATGGAGGGTGCCAGCTATGAAGAGAGGTTGAGTAGATTAGGATTATTTTCATTAGAAAGACGGAGATTGAGGGGGGACCTGATTGAGGTCTACAAAATCATGAGGGGTAGAGACAGGGTGGATAGCAAGAAGCTTTTTCCCAGAGTGGGGGACTCAATTACTAGGGGTCATGAGTTCAAAGTGAGAGGAGGAAAGTTTAAGGGAGATATGCGTGGAAAGTTCTTTACACAGAGGGTGGTGGGTGCCTGGAACGTGTTGCCAGCGGAGGTGGTAGACGCAGACACGTTAGTGTCTTTTAAGATATATCTGGACAGGTACATGGATGGGCAGGGAGCAAATGGACACAGTCCGTTAGAAAATAGATGACAGGTTAGACAGAGGATCTCGATCGGCGCAGGCTTGGAGGGCCGAAGGGCCTGTTCCTGTGCTGTAATTTTCTTTGTTGTTCTAAAAATCTAAATCCAGACAACTTTCAGAGGACTATTTACCCGAACCCCTACGTCTCTCTGCTCAGCAGACTTTCCATTTTCTTCACAAACTCTCAAACCTTGTCATTGGTTTCCAAATCCTGTACAACCAACTAGAAGGGGCATTTGATTTTCGATCCCCCTTTAAAGTGAGGAACTAAGCCTCAGCGGGGCCTGGTTGCTCGCTTTGCACAGTAAGCATTCCTCTAGCTGCAAAAAAGGCAGAGGAAAATAGTACAGGGTCAGGAATGCTGAGGAAAATCTATCTTCCAATGAAGAAAAATGGGTAGTGTGGCCATTCCTGCATGGGAGCCTAGCTCTGGGTCCCAAATGTTCTGCTCGTAGGAAGGCCAAGAACATTGGGAGAAGACATATAGGGTAGCTGCATAAAAATGGAGAAGTCAGGTGAGGTGAGCATTCTTATTCATCTTGTTATGATCTGGAATCTGCTGCCTGAAAGGGTGTTGGATGCAATAACAACTGAAGGGCGAAAGGGAAACAGTGCAGGGGAATAGGACTAATAAAGTTTTAGGCCAGTACAGGTACAATGGGCCAAATGGCTTCTTTGTGTGCTGTCAGATGCTGTAATTTAAATGAACGCATCACTAAAATTGGTTCCTGAGGTTTTCCAAAGATAAATGAGGATCCACACTATGATGCTTGCTCCATTAGGCACCTTGGAAAATATTGCAAAGAAAGATGTCATTTTGCTCATCACACCTTTGTCAGTTCTTGCACTGGAGCCAGTTAATGTAATCCTATTTCCTTGGTCCTTCTCTCTCCGTGTATCTTTTCAGGTTTTTCCTTTACAAATCTGTAACTGGCTTCTTTGAAAGTGTACTTTTCGCAGTTTCAATAACCCTAATGGCGAAGCATTACAAAAGCCAAACATGTGAAAGAAAATCTCTAAATTGTTCTTTCATTATTTTGGTGATTATCTTGAGCCAATGTTCTGGTCTACTGATTTTATAAAACATATTTATCCCATCTCTCAAGACTTTCCATTCTTTTGAACTTTCACTATAGATTTTCTGATCGCTAGAGTACATTAGGATGCCCAGCACTCTTAGGTAGGGCTCCTCTTGAGTGTCCTAACCAATGTTTTGTGTTTTTATATTTGAAGTCAGTATTTTTTTGTAAGTCTTTCTTTTATTTTGCTGCAGTGGTTCCTCAGGTTCCTGGGCCCATCCATCTTCAGCTGCTTCATCAATGACGTTCCCACATCATAAGGTGAAGAATGGGGGCATTCACCAATGTTTAGCACCATTCACAACTCCTCAGATAGTGAAGCAATCCATGTTCAGATGCAGTAAAAACTGGGCAACACCCAGGCTTGGGCTGTCATGTGTCATGTGTCATTCTAACTACACAAGTGACAGGCAGTGAGAGTCAACAACATGTGAGGCTTTGTTTTTCTTTATTCATTCATGAGATGAGGGCGTCACTGGCTGGGCAGCATTTATCCCTAATTGCCGCAGAGGGCAGTTACGAGCCAACCACACTGCTGTGGGTCTGGAGTCACATGTAGGGCAGACCAGATAAGGATGGTAGTTTCCTTCCCCAAAGGACCTTAAGAAAACGGTCAATCCAAGCATCTTCCCTTGATGTTCAAGGGTTTTAGAGGATTCTCTGAAATGAGCACCCGGGGGAAACCATTGACCAGTAACTAGGACAACCACATAAACGCAGTGGGTGCATATGCAGGCCAAAGGCTTTGAACTCTTATAGTGACTACCAGCTCACAGGACACAGGCCTAGGACGTGGGGAGAAGAGTAGGCCATTCAACCCTCTGAGCTTCAATAAGGTCACAAATGATCCTGCTATGGCCTGATTATCACTTTCCTGTCTGCTCCTCATTAAGTCTCTATGGAACATGTACACAACTCAGCTCTGGAAAAGCCCAGCAGGTCTGGGAGCATCTGTGAAGGAAAGAACAGAACTCTGAGGAACGATCACCGGTCCCGAAATGTTAACTCTTGTTTTTTACCTTCACAGATGCTGCCAGGCCTGCAGGGCTTTCCCAGCAACTTCTGCTTCTGTTCCTGATTTACAGCAACCACAGTTCTTTCAGTTTTCATTCTGCTTTGAATAAATTCAGTCACCCAGCCCTCCAGTGCTTTGTGGGGAGGAGAACACACTTACAATGCTCTGAAAGGAAAAAAATTCTCTACTTCTCCATTTTAAAATGGAGGCCTCTGCTTTTGAAACTGTGTCCCAAGTTCTAACTTCCTGCACAAGGGGAAACACCTTCCTGGTATCCAGCTGATCAAACTAAGATCACCGCTCACTGTACTAAACTCTGATGAGTATTGATCAATCCCACTCACCCTTTCTAGAGGGGCAGCGGTAATGTCCGTACCATAAGGTCTGGATTCAAATCCCACGTTCCCCAGACATGTATCATAGGATGTCCTAACAGGAAGTTTAAAAACATCTACTCACCTCTGTTTGATAACTCCCATCATCTCGGGAATGAGTTAAGTGAACTTCCTCTGAACTGCTTCTATTACAATTAAATCCTTGTTCAAATAAGGAGACCAAAGCGGCCCACAGTACTCTTGATAACAAGGTGTAGAGTTGGATGAACACAGCAGGCCAAGCAGCATCAGAGGAGCAGGAAAGCTGACATTTCGGGCCAAGACCCTTCCTCAGAAAATCAAGAAGGCACAACGATAATTCTGTATCAGAGATAATGGGAACGGCAGATGCTGGAGAATCCAAGATAATAAAGTGTGAAGCTGGATGGACACAGCAGGCCAAGCAGCATCTCAGGAGCACAAAAGCTGACGTTTCGGGCCTGCCCGAAACGTCAGCTTTTGTGGTCCTGAGATGCTGCTTGGCCTGCTGTGTTCATCCAGCTGCTTCACACTTTATTAACAACGATAACTCTTCTTTCTCAGGTGGCTAAGAAAATTCAGCATGTCCATAAGGACATTCACCAACTTTGACAGAAAGCATACAGTCCAGGTACATTACGGCCTGTCACAGCAACTGTTTCTGCCCAGGGCCGTAAGAAACTACAGAAAGTTGTGTGCCGGTTGTCATGGAAGCCAACCTCCCATCCATGGACTTTACCTACACTTCTCATTGTCATGGATATGCTGCCAACAATAAAAATCCTTTCCACACCGGTAATGCTCTTTTCCAACCTCTTCTGTCAGGCAGAAGATCAAAGCTTGAACAGACTCACCATCAGGTTCAAGAACAGCTTCTTCCCTGCAGTTATTAGACTGATGAATGGCCCTCTCTAACTTCAAATAATGTTGATCTTGTTTTGTGCACCCCCTTGTCAGCTATAACCTTATATGCCTCGCTCTGTATAAGTACCCAATGATTGATTTTTTCTTAGATTAGATTCCCTACAGTGTGGAAACAGGCCCTTCAGCCCAACAAGTCCACACTGCCCCTTGGAACATCCTACTCAGACCCATCCTCCTATCCCCCACACACCCCTGAGCACTACAGGCAATTTAGCATGGTCGATCCACCTAGCCTGCACATCTTTGGACTGTGGGAGGAAACCGGTGCACCTGGAGGAAACCCATGCAGACACGGGGAGAATGTGCAAACTCCACACATGGTGTGTCCTTGTTTGTTATGATCTGCCTGTACTGCTCACAAAACAAAGCTTCTCACTGTACTTAGGTACATGTGACCGCAATAGATCAAATTGCTGAGTACAAAATCACCCCCACAGTCTGTTTCCACGCACCTCCCCCCCCCAACCCCCCAACGATCCTCCCAATGCCTGCCCCATTCTCCAGGCCCTCAAGATATTTTTTCACTGTGCAACCTATACAGGTATTTAGCGTGAAAAACTTCAATCCGATCACCCCTTGATCTTCCATATTGAAGGGAAAACAAACTAGTCCACACTGCTACACCCTCAAAAGTGAACATTTTTAACCCTGCTGGTGAATCTGTGTAGCAGCCCATCCAAAATCAACATGTTTGTCCTGTAGAGCAGTGCCCACAAATGGATAATGTACTTTGGCTGCAGTCTAACCACAGCTATATAAATCACCAGCATGACTTTCAACTTTTTCTACCTCAGCTTTCCCAAGATAAAGGCTAATGTTTCATTAGCTTTTTAATTACTTTTTGTACCTGTCTATGCGCTCTTAGTGATTTCTCTACATGGGTACATAAATCTCTCTGCCCTCCACAGCTTCTACTTTCTTATTATTTAGAAAATGCTTCAATAAATGTTTTTTGGTCCAACGTGGATGATTCACATGGAATTCCACCTGCAAAAGGCTGACCCACTCTCTTAATCTATTAATGTTCTTTCTGCAACTTTCTGTTCCCACTTACACTATTTACCGTGTGGACTAACTTCTTTGTCATTTATGTAAATTAATAGGATGTGTATATATTAGGGATCGTTAGCAAATTGGAGGTGTAGTGGACAGTGAAGAAGGTTACCTCAGAGTGCAACGGGACCTTGATCAGGTGGGGCAACGGGCCAAGGAATGGCAGATGGAGTTTAATTTAGAAAAATGTGAGATGTTGCATTTTGATAAGGTAAATCAGGGCAGGAATTAGGCACTTTATGGTACAGTCCTGCGGAGTGTTGCACAGGCTCATAGTTTCTTGAAGGTGGAGTCACAGGTAGACAAGGTAACTAGCAAGGTGATTGGGACTGTTGCCTTTATTGATCAGTGCATTGAGTAAGGGGTGTGGGAGGTCATGTTGTGGCTGTAAGGGCATTGGTAAGGCCACCTTTCGAATAATGCATTCAATTCTGGACGCCCTGCTATAAGTAAGAAGTTGATAAGCTTGAAAAAATTTACAAGGATGTTGCCAGGGATCGGAGGGTTTGAGCTATACGGTGAAGCTGAATAGACTGGGGCTATTTTCCCTGGAGTGTTGGCTGAGGGGTGATCTTAGAGAGGTTATAAAATCATGAGGGGCATGGATAGGGTGAATAACTGAGGTCATTTTCCCAGGGAAGGGGAGTCCAAAACGAAAGGGCATAGGTGTAAGGTGAGAGGGGCAAGATTTAAAAGGCACCTAAGAGGCAACATTTTCACACAGAGGGTAGTGTGTGTATGGAATGAGCTGCCAGGGGAAGTGGTGGAGGCTGGTACAGTTACAACATTTAAAAGGCATCTGGATGGGTATATGAATAGGAAGGGTTTACAAGGATATGGGCTAAATGCTGGCAAATGGGGATAGATTAATTTGGGAAATCTGGTCGGCATGGACTAGTTGGGTCAAAGATAACAAGATGTGCAGACCTGGATGAACACAGCAGGCCAGGCAGCATCAGAGGAGCAGGAAAGCTGACGTTTTGGGCCGACACCCTTCTTCAGAAAAGGGTGTGATTCCACACCGTATAGCTTCATGACTGGATGCATCACCGAGTTTGGATATAGAGTTTCCTACTGATTCATCAAAGTCATCTGTCCACACAACGCAAGGTTGATGTCTCAGTATAAATGACAGGACATCGCTGCTAGTCACATCCTGCTAGCTGGAGCTTGCATCATTTATTTTTACCCTCTGCCTCCCAATGCCGAGCAATTACCTGCCACTGTTAACAGGTTGCTTTCCAATTCCAACCACTTCCACTTATCAGTAGATGATGCAAGGATGTTTTGCGCCTCAGGCAACAAAGATGCAAAATAACCAGTCTCCCAATTAAGGCAAGGATGAACAAAAATTTCCTCTTTCAGAGGGTGGGTAGTTTTGGGAATTTGCTTCCATTGAGAGCAGTTGAGACTAGTTTATTGAACAAATTCAAGGCTGAATTAGATAGACTTTCCAATTATAAATTGGAACGGTGGCTCAGTGGTTAGCACTGCTACCCTCAGCACCAGGGACCCCGGTTCAGTTCCACCCTGGGTGACTGTCTGTAGGAGTTTCCTCCCACACTCTCCCTGTGCCTGTGTGGGTTTCCTCCTACATTCCAAAATTTACATAGATGATCTGGAGAAGGGGACCATGTGTGGTGTGTCAAAGTTTGCAGACGACACTAAGGTGAGTGGTAGAGCAAAGTGTGCAGAAGACACTGAAAGTCTGCAGAGCGATATAGATAGTCTAAGTGTGTGGGCAAAGGTCTGGTAGAGGGGGTGCAATGTTGATACATGTGAGGTCATCCATTTTGGTAGGAATAACAGCAAAATGGACTATGTTTTAAATGGTAAAAAATTGCAGCGCGCTGCTGTGCAGAGGGACTTGGGTGTCCTTGTGCATGAATCGCTGAAGGTGGGGTTGCAGGCACAGCAGGTGATTAAAAAGGCAAATGAAATTTTGTCTGCCATTGCTAGTGGGATGGAGTTTAAAAACAGGGAGGTTATGCTGCAGCTGTATAGGGTCCTGGTGAGGCCACACCTGGAGTACTGTGTGCAGTTTTGGTCTCCGTACTTGAGAAGAGATATACTAGCACTGGAGGAGGTGCAGAGGAGATTCACTCGGTTGATTCCAGGGTTGGATTATGAGGAGGGACTGAATAGACTGGGATCATACTCATTGGAATTCAGAAGAACGAGGGCAGATCTTATAGAAACATATAAGATTATGAAGGGTAAAGAAAAGGTGGACGTAGGGAGGTTGTTTCCGCTAGCAGGGAGTAGAGGGCATTGCCTCATAATAAAGGGAAGCAGAAGTAGGACTGAGGTCAGGGGGAACTTCTTCACCCAATGGGTTGTGAATCTGTGGAATTCTCTGCCCATTGAAGTGGTTGAAGCTACCTCACTGAATGTTTTTAAGGCAAGACTAGATAAATTTTTGAACAGTAAAGAAATTAAGGGTTATGGTGTACGGGCAGGTAAGTGGAGCTGAGTCTGAAAAAGATCAGCCATGATCTTGTTAAATGGTGGGGCAGGCTTGAGGGGCCAGACAGCCTACTTATGCTCCTAGCGCTTTTGTTCTTATGTTATGTGTGGTTAGGTAGATGGACAATGCTGAATTGTCGCATAACATCCAGGGATGTGTAGGTTGGATGGATTAGTATCTTGGGAAAGGCTAGGTTATGAGGATAGGGTTTGGGGGTGGATCTGGGTGGGATGGTCTTCAGAAGGTCAGTGTGGATTTAAAGGGCTGAATGGCCTGCTTCCACACTGTAGGGATCCTATTCCAAGGAAGTCAAGGTTCATTGGAGGCAGGGAGGAAAGTGGAGTTAAGGACACAATTTGATTCACACTGGCCATCACTGAATGGTAGAACACACTCAAGAGACTAATGGCATAATCCTGCTCCTTTCTCTAATGTTCTAATGTTTTATTAACAATTGCTTGGTTGATCCTTATTGAATGACTTCTGGGAGTCCAAATAGGATCCACAGATATCTCCATATCAGCCAAAACAGGTACCTCCATTAAGAGCTGCTCAAACAAATTAGTTAGGTAAGACTCAATGGCAAGAAGCCACGGTGGCTTTCACCTCTTAAATACGCTGCCTGACTACAGCCTCACCCCTTCTAATCTGACAATCATTTACAATAAGGGGGACACATAAACCACTTGCTGATGTAGAGAGACAATCTGAAGGAGTCCAGTCCATTATTATACTTTAAACAAAAATTGTTTCAATTTGCGAAATCTAGCAAAAATTATTGCCTCACACCCAGCCAAATAGTGTGAGTTGAAAATATTCTGTTAGGTTAGCGCTGTGTTAAAATACATGGACATGATCTGAATTGCCTGGAACTAAACAAATCCTTTAACAGACCTTGATGAATATGGTAATGATAACTCCTCTAACAAGATTCTCTCGTATCAATTAGCATTGGACTCCATCGGGAACGCAGAATCCAGTAATGACCCTGGTACTGCAAATTGCTGGGTACATTCTTCATTCTATATCACATATACCCATGTACCTTTGATGCATTGGTCCCAGGCGTAGAGACAGGTTACAAGTGGCAGTGATACAAAACAGAATTTTATTTGCTGGTGATGTGGTTGCTAAAGGGAGAAAATGACATTTATGACAAGCTGTTTCACCTTGCCAATGCAATGCAACTAGCCGATAAAATAACCGGCAATTTCTGGAAAGAGCAAGTGGCCAAGTTAGGGGTTGATTCCTCAGGGAGGTGGGGGTAGTTTGTATCGAGTCATTAAAATAAGAACTAGATCAGATTTCTTTCAGAAAATAACAACCTGGGACACAGCAAGTGAGTGATTTGAGGCATGTTGCATCGTTGGTGTTAGCATATGCCTGGGATGGTCTGGTGATCTGGATTTGTGGTTTCTCAAAACTCACACCAGTGGGGGCTTTGTTCACTGTGTCTGTGTCTCGATGTAGACTCAGTGATAAGAGTTCAGTCGCTGTGGCTAGTCAGCAGGTCTATTATCACTATAGACAATCACCCAGCTGGTAAAAGGTGAACTATGGGGTGCCCAGCAATTTCGGTGTTCCCCAATCCAGGTGAGTGGACTGTTTATATCCCCATCCTGACCCAATCCTTGGGTCCTGATTATATTTGTAATAATGTTATTATAATTATCACAGTATTTCAGCTGAGAAGTGAAGTTGGATAAGTTCAGGGCACAGAAAGATAAGGGGAGATCAGAGAGCGGTGACGGGGATGGACAGCGTAAATAGAAACAGCTGTTCATTTTGGTCGAAGGGTCAATAACAGGGGTCTTAATTGTAAAGTGAAAGGCAGGAGGGTTAGAATGGAGTCGAGGAAAACCTTTTTCATCTGGAGGCTATTAGGGCTCTAAAATGCACTACCTGGGAGGGTAGTTGAGGCAGGAAACTGCACAATATCTGGAAAGTACTTGGATGAATACCTGAAGTGTCATAACATTCAAGGCCAAGGGCCTAATATGGGAAAGTGAGATGGCTGTAAGTAGGAGCATGATTTTGGCAGGATAGACTCAATGGGCTGAAAGGCCTCCTGTACTGTATGACTCTACGTTCCATCACTACAATCCCTGCAAAGTAGGCAGAATACAATGACAAAAAGAAATGAAATATCCCATTGAAACAAATTCTGATATTAAACTGCAGTGTCACTGTAAGGTCAGATTTTGCTTAGTTCACTAGGACTGGTTTAAGAAAACCAGGGATCTTCCATTTAAAACGGAGAGGGGAAGAATTTTCAGCGCGAGTCCTCGGGGAGGCTTCCCTAGGGACGGATGGAGGAAGGGCTTACAGAGTTTTTTTTAGGGCAGAGGTAGATGGGATCTTCATTATTGTGGGTGACCCTGGCTATTGGGAATGGACACCTATGACCTTATTAAATGGTGGCTCAGGGAAGGGGGGAACTGCGGCTCCTAGAAGGTATTTTTCTACATGGTCCGGGTTGTGGGGTGGTGTTCGACATTGGCCTGAGGTTGAATCCATTTGAGGTTCCACAGGAGTAAACCTTGTGGTTTAAGTGTGGTTTTGAGTTCAATAATTTCAGGGCCTACACTCTCACATGTCCCAGCCACACACATCAGGCCTTATTATCACACTGCCTGCCATTAAACGTCCCCTGTTGTTAGCCACTAACAGTCCCCATTAACAACTATTCACCCTCTTAGCCTGATCGTTAGCAACTCCTTAGTCTGTCAAACTGTCTTTCTCTCTCTTTGGGCTCCATCCTATTGTTTACTCCCTACCGCACCCACTTCCTATTTTCTGAGTATAAACTGACGTTTTACCAGCCACCATCAGTTCTGAGAAAAGATCACCGGACACGAAATATTAACTCTGTTTTTACCTCAGATGCTGCCAGACCTGCTGGGCTTTTCTAGCAACTTTGTTTCTGTTCCTGATTTACAGCGTCCGCAGTTCTTTTGTTTTTTAAACCCAGTCATGTCTGTTCACTGTGGGAAAAACGTGAATGTTCTCCACTAAGTGTCCACTGGTTATGAGGCTCTGATGCGTGAGCCTGCCGCAGTGACTGACAGGATGGCACTCATCAAAAGACAGCATTACAAGCATGCTGCTGGGTGTAGGGTGCAGTTCTGTCAGCCCAGTGGGGAGATCTGACATCATCCTGAGTTCAGAGGCTGTTAGCTCATCTCATGATGTACTTCAGGCTGACAGGTGCAGTGCTGCACAGTCCAAGGTACTGTCTCTTGCTTAAGATCTTAAACCCGAGTCTCCCCTCTCAAGTGGGCAGGACAGATTGTTTTTCTAAAATCCTCTGACTGCCCTACTCACAGAATCACAGGAATAAAGGCAAAATTGTATGAATGTTGGAAATCTGAAACAAACATAGAGGATGCTGGAGAAACTCAGCAGAGGTCTGGTAGCATCTGCGGAGAAAGAAATAGAATTAACATTTCGTGTCTGGTTCTGAAGAAGGGTCATACCAGACTTGAGATGTTACCTCTGTTTCTCTCTTCACAGATGCTGCCAGGCCTGCTGAGATTCTCCAGCATTCTCTGTATCTCTCACAGAATCACATTTCTTAGGGAAGATCATTCAGCCCATCGTGTCTGTGTCAGCTGTTCAAATGAACATTTCACCTTCCCTCACTTTCCTGCTTTCTCCTGGTAATCCTGCACATTCTTCCTTTTCAAACAACTGAACCAGCCTCTGCCACACTTTCAGGCAGCACATTCCAAACCACAAACATTCACTTCTTACAAAAATGTTTCCCCTTTGTTACTTTTACCAATTATTTTAAATCTATATCCAGTCATTCTCAATCCTTTTACAAGTGGGAACATTTTATCCAAGAGACTCTTCCAGATTTCGTATGATTTTGAAAACTTCAAACAGATTTCCTCTCAGCCTTGCCATTTCCAAGGGGAACAGTTCCCCCTTCCCCAGTCTCTCTTCATAACTGAACTGTCACACCCCTGGAATTATTTTTGTCAGCTTCTTCGCTCTCTCCAATTCCTTCACATCCTTCCGAAAGAGTGGCTCCCAAAACTGGACACAGTACTCCAGCTCAGAATGTGTCTTGTACAAGTTCAAACAGCATCTTGCTACTTTTGTGTTCCATTCCACAATTAATAAAGCCAAGGATACTGCATGTTTTATTAACTGCCCTCTCATCTCTTATTATTTATGTGCATTTACACCCACTCACTCTGCTCCTACATCCCCTTTTTTAACTCATTGATGGATGTAGGCATTATTGCCCGGGCCAGCATTTATTGCCCATCCCTAATTGCCCAGAGGGCAGTTAAGAGTCAACTACATTGCTGTGGGTCTGGAGTTACATGTAGGCCAGACAAGGTAAGGATGGCAATTTCTTTCCCAAAGGGCATTAGTGAACCAGTTGGGATTTTCTCCAAAAATTCAACTTTTAATTCCAGATATTTTTGATGAATTATAATTCCACTAACTGCTATGGTGGGACTATGAATTCAGGTTCCCAGTACCTTAGCTGGGTCTCTAGATTAGCAGTTCAACAATAATACCACTTGGCCATCCACACCCCTCAAGCATACTCATCTATTGCCGACTTTAGGTACATTTAAGTCGTCATTGGATAAGCATATGGGCGTACATGGAATAGTGTAGGTTAGATGGGCTTGAGATCGGTATGACAGGTCAGCACAACATTGAGGGCCGAAGGGCCTGTACTGTGCTGTAATATTCTATGTTCTATTGTATGGCTGTTGGATCTTAAGCATTTGCTTCTTATTTGGGACCACACTAAATGCCTTGTTCTCTCCGTACTATCTACCAGGTCTCTCATGTCATAGAATCCTTACAGTGTGGAAACAGGCCTTCAGCCCAAAAAAATCCAGACCAACACACAGAGCATCCCACCCAGACCTATCCTCCTGACCTACACATCCCTGAATGCAATGGGCAATTTAGCACAGCCAATCCACCTAACCTGCACATCTTTGGATTGCGGGAGGAAACCAGAGCACACCAAAGCAAACACAGGGAGAATGTGCAAACTCCACACAGACAGTTGCCTGAGGGTGGAATTGAACCTGGGTCCCTGGCGCTGTGAGGCTGCAGTGCTAACCACTGAGCCACAAGTCACACAGGACCTTTTCCCATTCACTTGTCAGACGTGGGCATCTTTGGCTGGCTAGCATTTATTATCTAAGAATCTTTGGTGAATTTCTGCAGTGCATCTTGTACATAGTACACATTGCAGCTACTGAGCATTGGTGATAGAGGGTGTGGGTGTTCTGTTGGATGCGGTGCCAATCAAACGGGCTGTTTTGTCCTGGAGTGCTGTTGGGAGCTACACTCTTCCAAGCATTTGGTTAGTATCCCATCACACTTTGAACTTGTGCCTTGTAGATGGTGGACAGGCTTTAGGGAGTCAGGAGGTGAGTTACTCACCACAGTATTCCCGGCTTCTGGCCTGCTCTTGTAGCCACTGAGTTTACACAGTGAGTCCAGCTGAGTTTCTGGTAAATGATAACCCCCAACATATTAACAATGGGGCCATTCAGTGATGATAACATCACTGGACGTCATGGGACAGTGGTTAGATTGTCTCATTAGTATTGGTCATTGCCTGACATTTGCGTGGTATGAATGTCACTTGCCACTTGTCAGCCCAAGCCTGGATATTGTCCCAATCTTGCTACATTTGAACATGGACTGCTTCAGTATCTCAGGAATCAAGAATAGTGCTGAACACTGTGCAATCATTGGTGAACATCCCCACTTGTGACCTTATGACGTTGGGAAGGTCATTGATGAAGCAGCTGAAGATGGTTGGGCCTAGGACACTACCCTGAGGAACTTCTGCAGAGATGTTCTAGAGCTGAGATAACTGACCTCCAACAACCATGACCGTCTTCCTATGCATCACCTATGTCTCCAACCACCAGAGCATCTGCCTCCTGATACCCATTAATTCCAATTATGCTGGGCTTTTTGATGCCACACATGGTCGAATGCAGCCTTGATATCAAGGACTGTCACTCCCACCTCACCCCTGGAATTCAGCTCTTTTGTCCATGTTGAACCAAGGCTGTAATGGGATCAGGAGCTGAGTGGCCCTGGCAGAACTCAAACTGGGCATCACTGAGCAGGTTATTTCTGAGCAGATGCTGTTTGAAAGCACTCTTAATGATACCTTCCATCACTTTCCTGATGATCGAGAGTAGACTAATGGGGCAGTAATTGGCCGGGTTGGATCTGTTCTGCTTTTTATATACGGGACATACCCTGTCAATTTTCTACATTTGTGGGTAGATACCAGTGTTGTAGTTGTACTGGACAAGATTAGCTAGAGGAGCAGCAAGTTCTGGAGCACAAGTCTTCAGTACTATTGTTGGAATGTTGTCAGGGCCCATTGCTTTTGCATTATCCAGTATCTCCGACTGTTTCTTGATATCAGGCGGAGTGAATCGAATTGGCTGAAGACTTGTATCTGTAATTGTGGGATCACTGCAGGAGACCTCTCTCTTCTGAAACCGTACTCACTGCATTTGGTTAGCTCACGTGTCCTTTGAACATGTGCCATCCATTTTCCTCATCATTCTTTCAATCACTTTCTCCTGTTATGTAGGAACACAGGACATAGAAGCAGGAGGAGGCCATCTGGCCCCTCGAGCCTGCTCCACCATTTAGTAAGACAATGACTAACTTGGCTGTGGGCTTCAGTCCACTTTCCTGTCTCAGAACCCCCCCGGCCCAATAGCCCGTGACTGCCTTGTCAATCAAACAAGGTGGAAGGACAGCTTAAAGAACTGTAATGTGACCGTTGATCTGTTGTCTCTTTTTATTTTTCTGAAGGTGCAGTAGCCTTTGCCACTTCCTCATTCTGTGTTGGTAGGTCAAAATCCGGGAATTCCCTTTCTTATGGCATGTGGGTCTACGTAGAGCATATGTGCTGCAGTGGTTCAAGAAGGCAGCTCACCACCATCACTTTTTCAAGGGCAGCCAGGGATGGGCAATAAATACTGGCTCAGCCAGGGATGCCCACGTCCCCTCAATGAATAAATCATGTCCCAAGTTTTCGGCCCAAGTCCAATGGTCTCCAAACAATGTCCAGAAGTAGTTGGCATTCCCTTTGTTCTTTGCAAAACGAAACAGCCACTAAATCCCTTGAACCCATTCTGACATTCAGTTAGATTGAGATTAATTTCTGCCTCAATGCAGTTTACCCATCTTCGATTCATAATCCCTTATTCCCTTACCAAACAGCAATCTATCACACTCAGATTTTAAAGTCTCTGTTATCCCAGTACCCACAACCATTTTGAGAATGAGTTCCATATTTCTGAAACTCATCTGTTTCAGGCACTTTCCGATTGTCTCTCAAATGGCCATGTTCCAAATTTAGTATTTTATCACCTTGCTATGGAGGAAGTAATTTCTCTGTTGTCTGTAACTTTATCATTTTCAACAGTTAAATCATACTCCAAATGCAAATGAACAAAGAGATTATGCTACTTGTTGTCAATTTCATGTTTTGGCGTCATCTAGATGTTACCCTAATGCCAGTATAGAGTCATTGAGATGTACAGCATCGAAACAGATTCTTCAGTCCAACTTGTCCATGCCATCCACATAGCCTAAATTAATCCAGTCCCATTTGCCATCATTTGGCCCATATCCCTCCAATCTTTCCTATTCATGAACCCATCCACATGCCTTTTAAATGTTGTAATTGTACCAGCCTCCATCACTTCCTCTGGCAGCTCATTCCATACACACAACACCCTCTGCATGAAAGTGTTGCCTGCTCAGGTCCATTTTAAATCTTTCTTCTCACATTAAACCAATGCCCTCTAGTTCAGGACTCCCCTACCCCGAGGAAAATGCCTTGTCTATTTACCCTATCCATGCCCCTCATGATTTCATAAACCTCTATAAGGTCACTCCTCAGTCTCTGATGCTCCAGGGAAAATAGACCCAGCCCATTCAACCTCTCCGTGTAGATCAGAACTTCCAGTCCCAACAACAGCCTGTCTGACACTGGAGATGCAATCCTTCACCGGAGATGTTGAACTGAGGCCCTAGCTACTCTCTCAAATGAGCACCAAAAATGCGTTTCCAGTGTTTTGGCCAATATTCATTCCTCGACAAACATCACAAAAAGCAAGCTGGCCAGATGCCTCATTGTATCTCATTACTGGGGAATGAGCCACAATTTTGTGCCCAGAAGTGTGACCTGGACAGAGTAGATGCAGCAAGTGAGAGGGGAGGTTGAGATAGAGAGTGTAGACTGGGAAAGGCAACATGAACCCACTAAGAAATGGGCCAAGAAACCACCACCTAAGAGAAACGATCCCTCTCAGCATTCTCATTAAAGGATCACTCACTGTATGCACAATAAACTTTGATATCTGTAGCACCTCAGCAGAAGAGAATGAATAGTGCTGCCAGCTTAGAATCCCTACAGTGTGGGCACACATCAAGTTCAAAGAGCATCCCACCGAGACAACACCCCCCCTACCCCGACATTTTCCCATAGCTAACCCACCGAGCCTGCACATCCCTGGACACAATTTAGCATGGCCAATCCACCTAGCCTGCACAGCTTTGGACTGTGAGGGGAAGCCCACACAGACACAGGGATAACATGTAAACTCCACACAGATAGTCACCTAAGGCTGGCATTGAACCCAGGTTCCTGGTACCATGAGGGTGGCAATGCTAGCCATTGTGCCGCCCTGATTTAGGTAGAACACTAATACGTCCTACTTTCCCGTCCCTTGCAGGCTCAAGCGAGTTTCAACTGAGTCAACTGCAGCTCTCCACCACTTTCTGTGTGAAGAAATGCTGCCTGACATTGTATCTGAGCAACCCAGCTCTGGTGATGACACGGGGTGTCCCTATAAACACCTACCCCCTTCCTGGGCACCTGGTCACACCGAGGTCTTGTAACAGAATCCAGCCCCACTTACAATTAGCTCCTTGTGCCTTGTCTTGCTGCCCTGTAAAAGAATGTTTCATTTTCAACTTTACAAGTTCCCACTGAATCTGCGTCTACTGCCCTTTTATGCAGCGCGTTCACATCACAGCCAACTGGAATCATCTCTCCTTAGCCATTCTGCATTCACTCCTCTCCCTAAAACTCTCCATATCAGCCTTCCTTGCTCCAACTTCACTATTGCCCAGGAACTGCAATTTGGACTAACCCAATTATTAACTATATATATTGTGACTGGTCATGACAAAGAGAGAGGGAGGCCAGTGGCCAGCTGCTGATCTGCAACCTCTTACCTTATGGTCTCTGAAATTGATATATCCCTTCAGCAGTGGCAGTGAGGAGGGCTCCGGGCTCCTGTCTGTATCTCTCCTCCTCCTGGTCTCTGCACTGAACGACACCCAAGGACCAGCTCTGAGATCGCTGGAGGAAGCATAGAGAACCAGCAGGGTTCCACAAGTGGAAATACCCACAAACACTCCGAGCAGATGCCTCTGCACAAAACGGGCACACACACACACAATAAGAGGATCATCGCAAGAGGATAAAAGACAGAAATTGCACAGTTTGTCACACGTGCGGGAACAACAAAAAGAAACAGACATGCAAAGTGAGTTTCAAGATCGAGGTCTATTTGTTGCACAACGTTGTAACGGTTATCGAAAGTTTAATTTGCATTTCTCAATATAACGCCGTCTGCATGCTGCAATGTGTACAGTTTAACTAGCCGTTCAAATGCAAGTAACAAGCAATCAACAGCGAGATATATATTTGTAAAATCTCCATATGCAAATTACATATTACCACCAGCTTCTTCATTCTGCTGCTCTCCTCTGGGATTGTAATCTCATCTCTTCTCTCTACTTAGACCCTTCCATTGGGCTCTTTCTTCCTCAGGCAGGGGATTCTGCAAAGGTTGTATTCAGAGAACATGCTACTTCGTGCGCTCACTGAAAATCTCGCACTGCTCTTTCTGTCTCTCTCAGCCTCAGTGTCTCTCTCTCTCTCTCTCTCGCCAGCATCATCTCCACGCTTCATGCTACAGACCCCACCTCCTGCACTGATAAGAGTCCACGGGAATCCGCAGGGTCCCAGTGCCCATTTTACCACACGCATCGATTTACTCCCCGTTCCATACTCCCACAAAAAATATATTTGTAGCATCTGTCTCCTCTCCTTGACAAACTTGCAGAGATCAGGGGCGAACGAAATTGAAGATGGTTCTGAACAGAGGGCTCAGAAAGCTGGCAGTCGGACCTGTTGATCTATCCCCCACCCTGTTTCAATATTGCATATCTTGCTTTAGTGACCGTGTAAAATAAAGCAACACAATATTTTGACCTTTGCAAAGGTGGAACATTTGATTTGAGTTTCAAAGGACGTCCAAAGCTGGTACCTTTAAAAAGACCAGTGCCCGAACCCTCTGAATTGCAAAATATCTTATTACACCTGATACGATGGAAACGTTACGGAGAGAGGTGATAAGGAGCTGTACGAATGTAATTAAAAGAGAAAATGTTGGAAACGCATGATGAAGGATCATAGTCCCTGAGCGTTAATTCTGCACCTCCTCGTGAGCGCTGAAGTCTTCTAATATTTTCTGGTTTTAATTTCAGATTTCCAACGTCGCCAGTATTTTTCTCACGTGTATATGCAAATATATTAATTGTCAAAAGCAAGGGCACGTCAAGCCTTTCACATGTACAATCATCCCGTTCCCTCTCCACATTCAAATTGTCTTTAATAAATTAGGACCAGTGTGGACGAAATGCCTGGCTTCACTGACAAGGCCCATGTAAATATTTTCAGTTGACTGTTTGCTTTAGAAATAAAATGCCCCGTTTGGATGTGACAGGTGGATGGGAAAGATTTCATGCCCCTATTTTGAAAGCAGGGTGGCTCACCCTGGACATCTGATGGGACAACATTGGGTGGCACAATGGCTCAGTGGTTAGCATTGCTCCCTCATGGCACAAGGGACCCGCGTACGATTCTAGCCTTGGGCAACTGTCTGTATGTAGTTTGCATATTCTCCCTGTGTCTGGGTGGGCCAGTGCAAAGATGTGCATGTCAGGTGGATTAGCCATGGGAAATTGCACATAGTGTCAAGGGATGTACAGGGAAATGCAAAGTTATCAGGTATGGGGATGGGTCTGGGCAGTGTAACATCTGCCCATTTACCTCCTCCCTCCCCAGTATCCAAGGGCCCAAACATTGCTTCCAGGTGAAGTGATACTTCACCTGCACTTCCCACAATCTAATTTACTACATTCACTGCTCACAATGTGGTCTCCTCTACATTGGGGAAAACAAAGCATAGATTGGTGACCACTTTGCAGAACATCTAAGTTCTGCTCACAAAAAAGACCCTGAACTACCTGAGATAACAATATGTAGAGCTGTATGAACACAGCAGGCCAAGCAGCATCAGAGGAGCAGGAAGGCTGATGTTTCGGGCCTAGACCCTGAACTACCTGTTGCCTGCCACTTTAACACGCCACCCTGCTCCCCGGCCAACATCTCTGTCTCTGGCTTGCTGCAGTGTTCCAGCGAAGCTCAATGCAAGCTGGAGGAACAAGACCTCATTTTCCACTTGGGGACTTTGCAGCCCTCCGGACCCAATATCAATAATTTTAGGGCTTAAACTCTCCCATGTCCTAGTTATCACACAGCCTGACATTACACACTACCTATTGTTAGTCACTACAGTCCCATTACCAACTATTCACCCCCTAGCCAGATCTCTTTGGGTTTTATCCTATCATTTACTCCTTACTCCATCTCCCTCCCTATTTTCTGCATATAAACCAACCTTTGCCCAGCTACTATCAGTTCTGAGGAAGGGCCACTGGACCTGAAACGTTAACTCTGATTGATTTCTTCTTCACAATTGCTGGCAGACCTGCTGAGCTTTTCCAGCAGCTTCTGTTTTTGTTCATGGGTCTGGGTGGGATGCTTTTCAGAAGATTGGTACGGGCTGAATAGCCTGCTTCCCCACCTTCGAGATTCTATTCTATACCCCATACGCAGCATTACTAAAACCAGTTCGAAAGAAGAGCCTGTTATTCTCTCCACAGCTGCTGCCAAACCGGTTGGCTTTCTGTGGCGTCCTCTGTTTTTATCCTGTTGCGATCGCATTTCTGTGTGTAGGAGCATACCATGCAAAATCAGCTGCAACATTCCCCAACTTTGTACCTGTGGCCATTACCACAGGATAGCCACATGAAGACTATTAAGTTAGTTTAGTGATGAGAGAGTTAACAGTTACCTCATTTCATGGTAGAACTGAAGATAGAAACACAGAGGAATGCACAAACATTGCAGTTTTAACAAAGCTACCACTATAAATTTAAGTGTTCTACTGGTACAAAGATTTCAGTAATATTACCACTTGAGGGAAAAATGTGTATTTGCATAATGGTATCTTGACCAGCAATAGGACAATCGAACGATGATTTTCCACTTCGATGACAACATTGGAAGAATTTATTAGACTACATAAACTGTACAAGGTTATGAGGCACACATTCATTTATGGTCATAGGGCTCTGGCAATGCATAGGACCAGGGATGTTGAAGAATTATCACCTTGCATCTCCAGAATTATCGTTTGTGAATTTGGTTTTGAAATCCTTCCCATAGAACTGCGCAAGATCTTGGCTATCAATCACCAAAATAAAACCCTGAGGTTGTGAAAGGTGCTATCTAAATGCAAGTGCTTCTTGCAGTCTCATCTTCTAACTGTGGCCTCCTTAATAGTTTAAAAGTTGGTTTAGGATGACCTCTTTTGTTTTAGTTCTCTATGCCTGTACTTACACAAGCTATGATCGTACACTATAGCTTCATTTATTTGTCATCCTACATTTACTTATATATCTTCATCCCAAACTCTCCCTGCCCATTGAGTCTTTTTACTGTTTCAGTTTGTATATTCCTCACATTTCTCTCATTCACAACAACTCTATTCATTAAACCCTCCCTTCCTTTCTGGGGTGGAAGTACAAAGAGGAGGAAACATGCTTCCCTCTGGATGAGCCCCATCCAAGTGCAGGATGTGGGCATTTAACTCAGGAGCCGTATATTGGGTTTGGGCCCAAGATGTGTGATGCAGCCTCACCTGGATGATCCTCTGACCTAAAAATTTAAGAGGATAGGTTTCATAAACATGGCTCGTGTTCCACCTCCTCCCAAATCTACTGAATATATAAAATTAAGGGGTAATGTGATCAGAGTGAATAAATTGTTGAAAGAATTCACTAGAGAAACAATTACCTTCTTCTGACGGTAATGAAACATGAGGGATGCCATCTGATAACTGGGCCATTTAACGTAGAAAGCACAGCTTCACACCAGGGGATCATTGATTTTCTTTCTATCATGGATTGTGGGTATCAATGGCAAGTCCAGCATTCTCTCTCTATTCCTAATTGCCTTTGAACTGAGCAGTTGGCCAGGGCCAGTTCAGAAGAAACGGGTATGGGAGTGCAAAACTAAATGCCGCATGTTTATAAAGAACAAAGAACAAAGAAAATTACAGCACAGAAACAGGCCCTTCGGCCCTCCAAGCCTGCACCGATTGAGATCCTCTGTCTAACCTGTCATCTATTTTCTAAGGGTCTGTGTCCATTTTCTCCCTGCCCATCCATGTACCTGTACAGATACATCTTAAAAGACGCTAACATGTCTGTGTCTACCACCTCCGCTGGCAACACGTTCCAGGCACCCACCACCCTCTGTGTAAAGAACTTTCCACGCATATCTCCCATAAACTTTCCTCCTCTCACTTTGAACTCATGACCCCGAGTAATTGAGTCCCCTACTCTGGGAAAAAGCTTCTTGCTATCCACCCAGTCTATACCTCTCATGATTTTGTAGACATACGCCTCATGATTTTAAGGTAAAAAGGGAAAGATTTAAAAAGGAACAAGAACAGAAATTGCTGGAAAAGCTCAGCAGGTCTGGCAGCACCTGTGAAGGAAAAAAAATCCCCAGTATCCAAGGGCCATATAAACCTTCCAGATGAAGCAACACTTCACCTGCACTTCCCAGAATCCAGTCTACTGCATTCGCTGCTCACTATGTGGTCTCCTCTACACTGGGGGAAACAAAGTGTAGACTGGGTGACCGCTCTGCAGAATGTCCAGCTCTGCTCGCAAAAAAGACCCTGAGCTTCCTGTTGCCTGCCACTTCAATGCACCACCCTGCTCCCTGGCCAACCTCTCTGTCTCTGGCTTACTGCAGTGTTCCAGTGAAGCCCAGCACAAGCTGGAGGAACAACACCTCATTTTCCACTTGGAGATCCCACAGCCCTCCGACTCAATACTGAGTTCAATAATTTTAGGGCCGAAACTCTCCCATGTCCCAGCCCCCCAACCCCACACACCAGGCCTTGTTATCACATAGCCTGCCATTACACACCCCCTGTTGTTAGTCACTAACAGTCCCCATTAACAACTATTCCCCCTCCCAGCCTGATCGTTAGCAACTCCTTTGTTTGTCCAACTTCTTACACTCTCTTTGGGCTCTATCCTTTATCCCATTGTTTACTCCCTACCCTAACCCCTTCCCCGTTTTCTGCATATAAACCAATGCTCTCCCAGCTGCCATCAGTTCCAAGGAAGGGTCACTGGATCCAAAATGTTAACTTCAATTTTTTTCTCCATGGATGCACCAGGCCTGCTGAGCTTTTCCAGAAACTTCTGTTTTTGTTCCTGATTGACAGCGTCTGCATTCCATTCAATGGACAATATGCAGTAGGTGCAGGAGTAGGCCATTCGGCCCTTCGAGCCAGCACCATCATTCATTATGATCATGGCTGATCATCCACAATCAGTATCCTGTTCCTGCCTTATCCCGATAACCCACCCACCAGCAGAAGCATGCTTCCTGCCTCCAGAGTGTCCAATCCCTTAATAATCTTCTTCGTCTCAATCAGATCCCCTCTCATCCTTCTAAACTCAAGTGTATACAAGCCCAGTTGCTCCAATCTTTCAACATATGATAGTCCCGCCATTCCGGGAATTGACCTCATGAACCTACGCTGCACTCCCTCAATAGCAAGCATGTCCTTCCTCAAATTTGGAGACCAAAACTGCGCACAATACTCCAGGTGCAGTCTCACCAGGGCCCTGTACAGCTGCAGCAGGACCTCTTTGCTCCTGTACTCAATTCCTCTTGTTATGAAGGCCAGCATGCTATTAGCTTTCTTCACTGCCTGCTGTACCTGCATGCTTGCTTTCATTGACTGATGTACAAGAACACCTAGATCTTATTGTTCTTCCCCTAACTTGACTCCATTGAGATAGTAATCTGCCTTCCTGTTCTTGCCACCAAAGTGGATAACCACACATTTATCCACATTAAACTGCATCTGCCATGCATCCGTCCACTCACCTAGCCTGTCCAAGCCACCCTGTGTTCTCATAACATCCTCCTCACATTTCACTCTGCCATCCAGCTTTGTATCATCAGCAAATTTGCTAATATTAGTTTTAATGCCTTCATCTATATCATTAATGTAAATTGTAAACAGCTGCGGTCCCAGCACTGAACCTTGCGGTACCCCAATGGTCACCGTCTGCCATTCCAAAAGGGAGCCGTTTATCACTACTCTTTGCTTCCTGTCAGCCAGCCAATTTTCAATCCAACTCAGTATTTTGCCCCCAATGCCATGTGCCCTAATTTTGCTCACCAATCTCCCATGCGGGTCTTTATCAAAGGCTTTCTGAAAGTCCAGGTATACTACATCCACTGGTTCTCCCTTGTCCATCTTCATAGATACATCCTCAAAAAATTCCAAAAGATTAGTCAAGCACGATTTCCCCTTCGTAAATCCATGCTGACTCTGACCTATTCTGTTACTGCTATCCAAATGATTCGTAATTTCATATTTTATAATTGACTCCAGCATCTTTCCCATCACTGACGTCAGGCTAACAGGTCTATAATTCCCTGTTTTCTCTCTCCCCGCTTTCTTGAAAAGTGGGACAACATTAGCCACCCTCCAATCCACAGGAACTGATGCTGAATCTGTACAGCATTGAACATAGAACATAGCATCATAGGAGCAGGAAAGCTGACGTTTTGGGCCTAGATCCTTCTTCAGAACCATTTCCTGCTCCTATGACCCTGCTTGGCGTGCTGTGTTCATTCAGCTCTGCACGGTGTTATCTCAGATTCTTCAGCATCTGCAGTTCCTACTCACTAATAGAACATAGAACATAGAACGTTACAGCACAGTACAGGTCCTTCAGCCCTCGATGTTGTGCCGACCTGCCATACCAATCTGAAGCCCATCTAACCTACACTATTCCATGTACGTCCATATGCTTATCCAAAGACAACTTAAATGTACCTAAAGTTGGCGCATCTACTACCGTTGCAGGTAAAGCATTCCATTCCCTTACTACTCTCTGAGTAAAGAAACTACCTCTGACATCTGTCCTATATCTTTCACCCCTCAATTTAAAGCTATGCCCCCTCATGCTCGCCGTCACCATCCTAGGAAAAAGGCTCTCCCTATCCACCCTATCTAACCCTCTGATTATTTTATATGTTTCAATTAAGTCACCTCTCAACCTTCTTCTCTCTAGTGAAAACAGCCTCAAGTCCCTCAGCCTTTCCGACACCGACCCTTGCGGTACACCACTTGTGACTGGACTCCAGGATGAACATTTCCCATCAACTACCACCCTCTGTCTTCTTTCAGCAAGCCAATTTCCGATCCAAACTGCTATATCTCCCACAATCCCATTCCTCTGCATTTTGTACAATAGCTGACTGTGGGGAACCTTATCGAATGCCGTGCTGAAATCCATATACACCACATCAACTGGTTTACTCTCATCTACCTGTTTGGTCATCTCTATCTCTAGATTAATTTACGATATCTTATCAGCATAAACGAGTTGCATCAAAGGGTTTGCTTCTGTGCTGTACGTCTCTATGACTCTGAGAATATTACAGTGCAGTACAGGCCCTTTGGCCCTCAAGAGTCAACCTGTGCTGTGGGTTTGGAGTCATATACAGGCCAGATATTCAGCAGGGGGATGGGAACCAAAATTTTAGTTCAACTATAGAAAAGGTTGAGAGTAGGGTGGTCCGAAATAAAGTTTCAGGGACGCAAGATGGCACCGGCAAGCAAGAAGTTGGTTTGAAGTGTGTCCACTTCAATGCCAGGAGCATCCGGAATAAGGTGGGTGAACTTACAGCATGAGTCGGTACCTGGGACTTCGACATTGTGGCCATTTCACAGACATGGATAGAGCAGGGACAGGAATGGTTGTTGCAGGTTCCGGGATTTAGATGTTTCAGTAAGAATAGAGAAGATGGTAAAAGGGGTGGAGGTGTGGCATTGTTGGTCAAGGACAGTATTACAGTTGCAGAAAGGAAATTTGGGGACTCATCAACTGAGGTAGTATGGGCTGAGGTTAGAAACAGGAAAGGAGAGGTCACCCTGTTGGGAGTTTTCTATAGGCCTCCGAATAGTTCCAAAGATGTAGAGGAAAGGATAGCAAAGATGATTCTCGACAGCAGTGAGAGAGACAGGGTAGTTGTCATGGGGGCTTCAACTTTCCAAATATTGACTGGGAACACTATAGTTCGAGTACTATAGATGGGTGAGTTTTTGTCCAGTGTGTGCAGGAGGGCTTCCTGACACAGTATGTAGACAGGCCGACAAGGGGCGAAGCCACATTAGATTTGGTACGGGGTAATGAGCCCGGCCGGGTGTTAGATTTGGAAGTAGGTGAGCACTTTGGTGATAGCGATCACAATTCTGTTATGTTTACTTTAGTGATGGAAAGGGATAGGTGTATACCACTGGGCAAGTGTTATAGCTGGGGGAAAGGCAATTACGATGAGATTAGGCAAGATTTAGGGAGCATTGGATGGGGAAGGAAACTGCAGGGGATGGGCACATTAGAAATGTGGAGCTTATTCAAGGAAAAGCTCCTGTGTGTCCTAGATAAGTATGTACCTATCAGGCAGGGAGGAAGCTGTAGAGCGCGGGAGCCATGGTTTACGAAGGAGGTGGAATCTCTGGTCAAGAGGAAGAAGAATGCTTATGTTAGGATGAGATGTGAAGGCTCAGTTAGAGCGCTTGAGGGCTACGAGGTAGCCAGGAAAGACCTAAAGAGAGAGCTCAGAAGAGCCAGGAGGAGACATGAGAAGTTGTTGGCGGATAGGATCAGGGTAAACCCTAAGGCTTTCTATAGGTATTTAAGGAATAAAAGAATGATGAAACTAAGATTAGGGCCAATCAAGGATAGTAGTGGTAAGTTGTGTGTGGAGTCAGAGGAGATAGGGGAAGCGCTAAATGAATACTTTTCAACAGTATTCACTCTAGAAAATGACAATGTTGTCGAGGAGAATACTGAGATACAGGCTACTAGACTAGGTGGGATTGAAGTTCACAAGGAAGAGGTATTAGAAATCCTTCAGAAGGTGATGATAGATAAGTCCCCTGGGCCAGATGGGGTTTATCCTAGGATCCTCTGGGAAGCCAGGGAGGAGATTACCGAGCCTTTGGCATTGATCTTTAACTTGTCATTGTCGACAGGAATAGTGCCAGATGACTGGAGGGTAGCAAATGTGGTTCCCCTGTTCAAGAAGGGGAGTAGAGACAACCCTGGTAATTATAGACCAGTGAGCCTTACCTCAGTTGTTGGTAAAGTGTTGGAAAAGGTTATAAAGGGATAGGATTTATAATCATCTAGAAAAGAATAAATTGATTAGGCTTAGTCAGCACGGTTTTGTGAAGGGTAGGTCGTGCCTCACAAACCTTATTGAGTTGTTTGCGAAGGTGACCAAACAGGTAAATGAGAGTAAACCGGTTGATGTGGTGGATATGGATTTCAGCAAGGCGTTCGATAAGGTTCCCCACAATAGGCTATTGTACAAAATGCGGAGGAATGGAATTGTAGGAGATATAGCAGTTTGGATCAGAAATTGGCTTGCTGAAAGAAGACAGAGGGTGGTAGTTGATGGGAAATGTTCATCCTGGAGACCAGTTACTAGTGGTGTATCGCAAGGGTCAGTGTTGGGTCCACTGCTGTTTGTCATTTTTATAAATGACCTGGATGAGGACGTAGAAGGATGGGTTATTAAATTTGCAGACTACACTAGGGTCGGTGGAGTTGTGGATAGTGACGAAAGATGCTGTAGGTTGCAGAGAGACATAGATAAGCTGCAGAGCTGGGCTGAGAGGTGGCAAATGGAGTTTAATGCAGACTCTGGTGCGGCCACACTTGGAGTATTGCATACAGTTCTGGTCACCGCATTATAAGAAGGATGTGGAAGCTTTGGAAAAGGTGCACAGGAGATTTACTAGGATGTTGCCTGGTATGGAGGGAAGGTCTTACGAGGAAAGGCTGAGGGACTTGAGGCTGTTTTCGTTAGAGAGAAGGTTGAGAGGTGACTTAATTGAAACATATAAAATAATCAGAGGGTTAGTTAGGGTGGATAGGGAGAGCCTTTTTCCTAGGATGGTGACGGTGAGCACGAGGGGGCATAGCTTTAAATTGAGGGGTGAAAGATATAGGACAGATGTCAGAGGTAGTTTCTTTACTCAGAGAGTAGTAAGGGAATGGAATGCTTTGCCGGCAACGGTTGTGGATTCGCCAACTCTCGGTACATTTCAGTTGTCATTGGATAACATATGGATGTACATGGAATAGTGTAGGTTAGATGGGCTTGAGATCGGTATGACAGGTCGGCACAACATTGAGGGCTGAAGGCCCTGTACGGTGCTGTAATGTTCTATGTTCTATGTTATGTTCAGACCTGGTAAGGATGGCAGATTTCCCTTCTCTAAGGACATCAGAGAACCAAAAGGATTTAGGCAACAATTCACAGCAGTTGTCATGGTCACCAGCACGGATTTCACTTCCAGGTGAATCAGATGAATATAAATTACAAAAGCTCTTATGTTTCTATTTGAACTGACATTCCCCAGAACATTAACCATTGGTACTCTCTGGAGTACCATTGCCACTTTGTTACCATCTCCCCAACTCACTTTGAACTTTCAATACCGTCAGCAATTTGTTTATATTGACTCCGTGTGACAGGACATGGGGCTAAAGCAGGTGAGGTAGAAACTAGCCATGATCTAACTGAATGAATGGGCAGAGCTGATGGGCTGAACTGCCCGTACGTGTTCCTGTGATCTAATCGCATGTGTTTAAGTGTTTGTAATGGAGCTTGAACATGTCACTGCCTGACTCAGCGCGGAGAGAACTACCGACTGAGCTGGGGCTGACACATCAAACACCAGAAATGCCGAGAACTTCGACTTGGCACGTTAGTGATTAATAGGAAAAATGTTCCAAGAGATTGATGACGGAGCTCCATCGTCACCCTGAAGAGAAAGACGTACAGCAACTCGGGTAAAGGTCCAGGTGTGTTCCTAAATTTATACATTCCTGTGGAATGTGAATAGAAAGTCTGTAAGTTTGAGTGACCAAAAGGTTTTGGTCTCCTTGTTTAAGGAAGGATGTACGTGTGTTGGAGACAGTTCAGAAAAGGTTTACTGGACTCATACCTGGAATGAGCAGGTTGTCTTGGGATAATCTGGCCTTGCTTTCATAGAAGTGTAAAGGATGAATGGGGGATTGATGGAAATGTGGCATATCCTGAATGGATCAAACTGGACAAATCCAGAACTAGGGGTCACACTTTAAGGACAAAGATGAGGAGAATTTTTTATCTCATAGAGAACTTTGGAATTCTCTGCCTCAGGAAGAGGCGTAGACTAGGCTATTGAATATTTTAAAGGCAGAGTTTGACGGATTCTTGTGAAACGGGGAATCAAAGATCATTAGGGGTGGGTGGGAATGTGGAGTTTGAAACACAAATAGATCAGTAATGACCTTATTGAATAGCTGACCAGATTGCTCTGAATGGTCTGCCACTTTTATTTCATATAATGGTGTTAGTCTTGCAGTTATATCCATCATGGCACCAATCTGCACACCTTTGATGTAACAAAATGGCTCAAGATGCTTCCCATTATCAATGGAATTTGACACCGGATGCCTAGCAAACATGAGAGTGTATAAAATAGGAGCTGAAGTAGGCCATTCAGCCCTTCAAGCCTGCTCTGCCACTCAAACTAATCATGGCTAACCATCCAATTCGGCATCCTGCTCCCATTTTCTCCCCATACCCTTTCATCCTTTTAGCCCGAAGAACTGTATCTAACTCCTTCTTGGAAACATTCAGTGATTTAGCCTCACCGCTTTCTGAGGCAGAGAATTCCACAGGCTCACCACCTTCTGGGTGAAGAAATCTCTCCTCATCTTTGTCCAAAATGGCCTTACCCTGTGTCCTAACACTGTAATTTATCCTGATTCTGGATTCTCCAGTCATCAGTAACATCTTTTATGCGTTTACCTACAGTGCGGACACAGGCCATTCAGCCCATCAAGTCCACATGGTCCCTCCAGAGAGCATACCACTCAGACCCACTCCCCTGCATTTCCCATGTCTAGCCCACCTAACTTAAACATCCCTGAGCACTATGATCAATTTAGCATGGCCAATCCACCTAACCTGCACATCTTTGGACTGTGGGAGGAAATCGGAGCACCCGGAGGAAACCCACGCAGACACGGGGAGAACATGCAAACTCCACACAGACAGTCGCCTGAGGCTGGAATTGATCCTGGGTCCCTGGTGCTGTGAGACTGAGTCACCACTGAGTCACCGTGCCATCCCAATCTTGTTAGCATTTTGTAGATTTATAGGGGATCCCTCTCATTCTTCTAAACTCCAGTGAATGTAGTCTAAACTATGTCAGTCCTACCAGGAATCAGTCTGATAGACATTAGTTGCACTTCATCTGTATCCTTGTATAAAGATATTAGGGAAGGTGTGCAAGATTTTTTGGTGGATTAAGGGGAAAAGTGGAAAGTTTTGAGGAAGGAATTCTAGAAGAGAACTGCAATCCCAGGAGACCCTCCTAGGATGGAGCGGTGAAATGTTGGGGTTAGGGAAAAGGCGAAGTGCAAGCCTCTCAGAGTTATTGAGCTGGAGGGGATTACAGAGCCGGGGAGGGGCAAGGTCGTAGCGATTCCAAAAACAAAGGATGAGAATTTCCAACATGGTTAGAACAGACACCATTGGGAGTCAGGGTGTTGGTTGGATGGGATTTAATGCATGTTTAGGACAGAAGCAGCATAAACTCAGCTCTGTGGAGGAAGCGTTAGACTGATCAGTATTGGAATTATAGCCTGATTCATCAAATGAAATTGATAATTAGATCCATCTTTCGGAAAAGATGAATGATGAGAAAGCCTTGTATTTCTTTACCGCATTTCCTGACCTCCGCCTGATCCATATGATTTCACAGGCAAGAAAATATGTTGTTGAAGCGAAGTTACAGTCACAGTATACTTAGCCAATTTATGCATTAGATGATCCACAAGTAGTGATGAGCTAAAGATTTGTCTGCCTGCTTTCAGTGATATGGTTTGAAGGACAAATATTGGCCTCAGCACCTGGCAGAATTCCCTCCCCTTGTCTTCGGACAATGCCCTGGGATCTTTTCTACCTACCTGAGAGGGCCTGGCCTGCACTCCTTATTCAAGGTTGGTGTCTGCAACTGTGTACACAACAGTCCATGTTACATGTTCAAATCTCTGGAGTGTTACTCGTTGAGCCGGGACTGACACTTTGGTAAAGTTAATTATCACATTCTGAAGCTGCAAATTTATCAATAACAGTCGCCAAAGACTAATTTATTTCATGCGATAGCTAATTCCCTCAAATGATAGCGGTAACTCTGTTACTGACTTGTGGGCTGCTGCAACTGGGAAGGTTAAATTTCTTATCGTTTGTCAAGAAATCATTTTTCATTGTCTCCTGAAAGTCCTGTTTCCTGGAGAGGAGGTGGTTGCTCCAGGAAACGCTGGTTGTATGTGGGCGGCCATCAACTGAAAACATACTGGAATGTGTTTAACCTCCAGGTGTAACATGGGGGAAGCTGTAAGCTATAAGCAAGAGTGACTGGGTAATCATTAACAGCAAGAAACTGATTGATCTTTCCCTGAAAGCAACTGCTCTGTAAAGAGACAATCAGTCAGCTCAGAAGCAGCCCGTTCAATTGTCATAGCTGGGTCAGCTTTCTGAAAGAATGCTCTTAATTCATTGCACTGTCTTTGCAAATTCTTTCCGTGAACAGGTATCCATCCGATTCCCTTCGGAGAGCTGCTGGCAATTGCTCCGCGTTGTTACCCACTCCACCCCACCTTTCAGGCAGCACATTCCAGGTCATAATGGCTCACAGCATGAAAAGGACATTCTCCATGCCTCCCTCCCTCATTTCCCCATCCACCACAGCCCAGATTCCCAGAGAATGGGCTCACATTGGAAACTGCACAGGGGAACAGTGCAGGAGTCCCGATAAACTCAGAGTCGAGTTCGCCTTTTATTATCATGTGCACTTGAATCAGTGCAGTGAAAAGATTGTAATGTCGCTGCTTTGGTGCCATCTTAGAGACAGGGCACCAAGGTACAGCTACTTAAGTATGTGTTACAGACTCTAAAGAATCACAAATAAAAGTTCAGCATAAGAATGAAGAAGTTTTCTTTTTTAAAAAGTACTCAAATTTTAGTCTTTACGCCAAGTCCATACCAGCACCAAGCCTTCAGACCACCTGGGCTAAGTCTCTTGACTGCACTGAGCTTCAAATATTGGGGCTTTGCTTCCAGACCCCCAGGGCCTGGCCTCTGGTCTGGAGCTCTTAACTCGTGTTGGCCTCCATTCTGTGATTCACTGCCCCCACGTAGGCCTGGGACTCACCTCCAGGACTCATCATCCTCAAGCTGGCCTGAGACTCACTTCCAGGACTCACCGCCCACACGCTGGCCTGGGACTCAGCTCGAGGACTCACCGTCCCCATGCTGATCTGAGACTCACCTCCAGGACTCACCGCCCACACGCTGGCCTGGGACTCACCTTCAGGACTCACCGTCCCCATGCCGATCTGAGACTCACCTCCAGGACTCAGTGCCCCCATGCTGGCCTGGAGCTCACCTTCAGGACTCACCGTCCACATGCTGATCTGGCCTGGGACTCACCCCTGGGACTCACTGCCCCCATGCTGACCTGGCCTGGGACTCACCCCTGGGACTCACTGCCCTCACACTGCCCTGGGACTCACCCCTGGGATTCACGGCCCTCACGCTGCCCTGGCCTGTGACTCACCGCCGCCATGCTGACCTGGCCTGGGACTCACCCCTGGGACTCACACCTGGGACTCACTGCCCCCATGCTGACCTGGCCTGGGACTCACCCCTGGGACTCACTGCCCTCACACTGCCCTGGGAGGCACCTCTGGGATTCACGGCCCTCACGCTGCCCTGGCCTGGGACTCACCGCCCCCATGCTGACCTGGCCTGGGACTCACCCCTGGGATTCATTGTCCTCATGCTGCCCTGAGACTCACCTCCAGGACTCACTGTGCTCCCACACAGTCCTGGCCTGGGACTCACTGTGTCCCCATGCTGCCCTGGTCTGGGACTCACCTCCAGGACTCACTGCCTGACAGTCACCTTCAGGACTCACTGTGCCCCCATACTGCCCTGGCCTGGGACTCACCGCCCCCATGCTGACCTGGCCTGGGACTCACTGCCCTCACACTGCCCTGGGACGCACCCCTGGGATTCACGGCCCTCACGCTGCCCTGGCCTGGGACTCACCGCCCCCATGCTGACCTGGCCTGGGACTCACCCCTGGGATTCATTGTCCTCATGCTGCCCTGAGACTCACCTCCAGGACTCACTGCCTGACACTCACCTCCAGGACTCACTGTGCTCCCACACAGCCCTGGCCTGGGACTCACTGTGTCCCCATGCTGCCCTGGTCTGGGACTCACCTCCAGGACTCACTAACCTCACCCTGCCCTGGCCTGGGACTCAACTCCAGGACTCACTGCCTGACAGTCACCTGCAGGATTCACTGTGCCCCCACACTGCCCTGGCCTGGGACTCACCGCCCCCATGCTGACCTGGCCTGGGACTCAACTCTGGGACTCACCCCTGGGACTCACCACCCCCATGCTGACCTGGCCTGGGACTCACTGCCCTCACACTGCCCTGGGACGCACCTCTGGGATTCACGGCCCTCACGCTGCCCTGGCCTGGGACTCACCGCCCCCATGCTGACCTGGCCTGGGACTCACCCCTGGGATTCATTGTCCTCATGCTGCCCTGAGACTCACCTCCAGGACTCACTGCCTGACACTCACCTCCAGGACTCACTGTGCTCCCACACAGCCCTGGCCTGGGACTCACTGTGTCCCCATGCTGCCCTGGTCTGGGACTCACCTCCAGGACTCACTATCCTCACCCTGCCCTGGCCTGGGACTCAACTCCAGGACTCACTGCCTGACAGTCACCTGCAGGACTCACTCTGCCCCCACACTGCCCTGGCCTGGGACTCACTTCCAGGATTCACCGACCTCATGCTGCCCTGGCCTGGGACTCACCTCTGGGTCTCACTGCCCCCATACTGGCCTGAGACATACCTCCATGACTCACTGCACCCCCACACTGCCCTGGCCTGGGACTCACCTCCTGGACTCGCCACCCCTACACCAGCCTAGTTACCCAGCTAAAGACCAGAAGGAGATGATATATGCAAGACTTTAGGTGCAGCAGCATTTTCCTGCATTTAAACTTTATTCCTGCAGCAATAAATGTCAAAATTCCTTACCTCCTGCTGTAGCTGCATACTGGTTTTATGCAATTCATGTACAAGGACACCCAGATCCCTCTGCACCCTGTACTTTCTCTCCATTTAGATAATAAGTTGACTTTCTATCCCCATGGGCAAAATGGATAACATCACATTTATTCATTTTTAGCTCCATTTGTCCATTTTTGGCCCACTCACCTAATCTATCTACATCCATTTGTAAATTTCTTATTTCTTCATTGCAACTTATTAATTTAGTGTCATCTGCAAAGCTGGCAATAGTAGTTTCTAAGAGATAATGGGAACTGCAGATGCTGGAGAATCCGAGATAACAAAGTAGGGAGCTGGATGAACACAGCAGGCCAAGCAGCATCTTAGGAGTGCAAAAGCTGACGTTTCGGGCCTAGGGAAGAGCCTAAGCCCGAAACGTCAGCTTTTGTGCTCCTAAGATGCTGATTGGCCTGCTGTGTTCATCCAGCTCTATTATAGTAGTTTCTATCCCTGTATCCAAATCATAGATATAGGTTGTACACAGCTGTGGTCCTATGACTGAATCCTGTGCTCTTCACTCATTATGTCTTGCCAATGAGGAAGGACCTGTGTATTCCTGAGGGCAAGCTAAATTGTTGCCGGTTGCCCCTCGATGGAGTTGTTTCAATTGGATCTATTGGAGAGTCCCAGCAATCCAGAGTTCTGTGCTGGGAAGGCAGGCTGACCTGCAAAGAAGGCAGCATAGATCCTAGAGTCAGGAATCAGGCAGGGCAGCAAAGATTTGGGGCAACTCACAGGAGAATGGGAAAGTGGTGGCCAACAAGTTTAGTCTGCATCC